>NC_030857.1:4770739-5096515 GCF_000208745.1 Theobroma cacao | reverse complement strand
AGGCTTTTGCTGGACCGGTCTTCTTTGGGCTTGACTGGGTTTAAGCTTTGGGTAAGTTTATTTTAAACCTTTAATCTATTAAGCATTTGTATTGGTTGATTTTATTTTAGGAATTTTTCTTAAATATAGGTTATGTTAATGATAACAAAATGGTATAAATATGAATATGAGGAATATTAAGAAAGAAAATCATAGAAATAGGAGAATATGAAAATAAAATGTTTAACAATATATATGCCAAAACGGAAAATAGAAAAAAATGAATAAATATATATAATTATGTGAATTTATAGGAATGAAAATGAGTTAGGAAAATAAAAAAATAAAATAAAAATGTAATAGAATAAAATATGTGGATATCAAATTAATTGAAATAGATAGCTTTATATAAAATGGAGAGGGATATAAATGAAGAGAGAATGAAAATGAAAAAATAAAAAATTATTAATATAAATAAAATAATTAATACCGAGGATGGGATAATCGGTCGGGACGTGAGAAGTCGCAATCCCGGACCCATATTCCCTAGGTTCGCAATTCAAATTAAGGCTCCACCAGTACGATGGGAGGGTCTTGACTTTGAGATCCCGAAATTTTTTATAAAAAATTCACAACACAAAATCTTCAAAATAATAATAATAGTAATAATAATAAAAATAATAAATAGAAAAATAATTCAAAATATCAAATAATAAATAAAAAATAAAATGATAATAACAATAATTCAAATATGTATATATATAAATTTATGAAATGTTAATATCCATGACATTAAATAAATAGACAAATAGTATAAATCATCAATAAGGAAATTCCAAATAAATAAGTAGTTTAGAAATTAAACATTAAATATTTAATGGTACAAACTATAGATTAATAAAAATGTTAAGTAAGAAAAAAAAAAGATAAAAAGTGGAAAGAACAAAATAGAATTCAATATAAACATAGATGTAAAATTTTAGGCATTAGATTTGAATAAAAGATTGCTTACAAATAATAATAATAATAATATAACAATCGAAATATAAAAAATATATAATAAATAATATAAAAATAAAAAATAGTAAAAAAATAATAAAATTCTTGTTTGCTAAAAATAACATGGAATCATAAATAATTTATCTAATTATAAAAGGAAAATATAAGAGAAATTTAGAATAAAAAATGTAAGGTATAAAAAATAATAATTAGACATAAAATAGAAAACATGATAAAAAAATAAAATAAAATAATAATTAAATAATAAAAAATGACAAAAAAAGAAAATATATAGATAATTGCATTAGCCTAGCATATATATGTTGCATCATGCATATCATTGTATATAAATATTTCTGTTTTCGAGTTTAAGCCCCGATGATGGGACTTTTCAAGGATCTTGCGAAGGCGGGTATTTCTCGGATAATTCTCTAGGTGAAAAGATACCTCGGGTCCCACCAGCATGATGGGAGGGCTCGAGAAACATCTTTAATAAAAGGCTTTTGCCCGAATTATGTTCAATATACATGAAAATGCTATTTTAAAAGAAAACGTACGATGACTCCGATGATGGGATTTATTCGTCGAATTTGCGAAGGCGAATTTCTCGAATAATTCCTTAGGTGAGAGAACATCTCGGGTCCCACCAGTATGATGGGCGGATTCGAGAGAACGTTCTTGATAAAAAGTTATTCGTTCGACATATTTTTATCCCACGCCATGCATTTCATCTTACTTTACATTTGTATTCAATTTTAGGTTAAATAGGAGATAAAATAAGATAATAATAACTAAGAAAATATAGTAAAATTAACAATTAAAACCTAATAGAATAATTTAAAAATGGTACCGTTCATGGAACCGGCGTTCCAGGGGTGCTAATCCTTCTCCAGGCGTAATCGTACTCCTGTGCCAAGATCTAGAAAATTGTAGACCAGTTTAAAGTTCTTTTCGGTGGGTTTAAAACTAATTTAAGGCTTCATCGATTAGAATCGAGTTAATAGGTGACCAATCGCACCTAGTAAAAAAAGATTGATGATGACTCCTAATTTTAACCTAATTTTTAGTGAGTTTTCACTTGCGTTTAGGGGTCGGGTTCTCGGAATTGCACGTTACGACAGTTTGAAATGATTTTAAAAGTATTTTTGCCATCTCAAGATTAAAATTGATTAAAAATAATTAACTTTATATTGAAAGTTATTTTTTAAATATACTTCTGAATAGGGTTGTTTTTCATAATTTTTTTCTCTTTTTATTTTTCTTAAATGTACAATTTGCAAGATCAGCGACACTTGAGAGTCCATTTATTCATTAGGTAACACAGCTACTAGAAGGGAATTGATAGCTCAAAAATGTATACCAAAAATTGTTTTTCCTTTTCTTTTTCATACTACCATATAGGAAGAATTTCAATGTTGAGAAATTAGTTTTTTCCATGAATGTAAATATATATATATATATATATATATATATATATATATAATAAATNATACTACCATATAGGAAGAATTTCAATGTTGAGAAATTAGTTTTTTCCATGAATGTAAATTAATATATATATATATATATATATATATATATATATAAAATATGTTGCATGCAAAAGGGCAAAAAAGAAGAGAAACGAGAGTTACTGGACTTTGTGGCTTTAGATTTTCTGCTCATAAGGGAGCCAAAAACCACCTACCCAAGACCTTGTGAAGTTCGAACGCTCACAAAAGAAACAGTTATCTGACATTTGGATTGTTCCTTTATTTCATTACAAATCGTATGAAATGAAAGTAATAAATAATAATTTTAATAATAATCACAAAATAGAATTATATATAACATTATTCAGGGGAAAAAATTAGAAAATAAAAATTTGTCTTTAATCACTTCAGTGTCACACGGATATATTATATCTTTTGATTACCAAATATAATTAAATCTTATACTTTATATAAAAAAATCAAATGAAATAAATTTAACATAAAATCGTACCAAATTTACATATATCGGTGTCGGCTTTTGGAATTAAGAACTAAAATTGTTTGGCTGAAACCGAAAACGTGGTTGAGCGTGAACCATTCAATAAGGAGATTGACACACAGCTATCTGAACCATTAAGCGGCCCACTTACGGTTGGGCCAAAACTTTTGTGCCCCCACTTTCTTTCCTTTAGAGCAGTCGTCTTCACTTCCTTCTGTAAACTCAAACAACAAATTATGGTGGTTCTCCAACCATTGTTATATTAAGTGGTAAGTAATTTATCGGTTGGATTTGGAGATCAAATTAATTAAAATTGATTAAATGTAAAAAAAAATGAACCGATCAAATATTAGATTCGTTTAATTGATTCAATTTTTTATCAAAATAATTAAAATTTTGTCACTTTTATCTTTTATAAATTAAAATATTGAAATTTATAAACTCCATTCATAATTATAAAATATACAAATAATCTTAACATATAAAAGAATTTTTCATTTCACTCATATAATTATGTCCTTTCACATAAGTCATTAAATTAACATTCAAAAATTTTATAAAAATTTAAAAAATATATAATATAATATTAATTCAGCTTTTTAGTCGATTTTATTTGAAAATTTTAAAATTAAAAACTAATCAAATAAACTAATTAGACAAAAATTTTTAGACTAATAGACTCAATAAATCAGTTGAATTACATCGTTTTACTCAAATTACATTTGATTCGGTCGAGTCATTAGTCCGACCAAATCATGTTATATTATTGCCTCTAGCATGCATGATTTATTATTTGAACATGTTTCTACTTACTTGGATGTTAAATGATTAGGCATGTGTCATTAAAAAAGCTTTTGTTTGTTTTAAAAACAAAAAATATCATTTTAATGAACGTAATTTGAAGATGAAACAAGATAAGTGAAATCATGTGTAGTTTGTTAACATAAAAAAAAAAAAGAAGTAAAGTTCAGATCTCATTAAATATGAATTTAATTTAATTATAAATTTCTAATTATACTTATAACTTAATTGTTCTTTAAAAAAAAGAAAGATAGTTTCAAACTTTTGATTATTCGTTGAAGGGTCATAACTTATGACTTTTCTATTCGTTTGAATTGTAAGAAACTTATTCTATATAACAAGTTAAAAACAGAAGCCATCGTAATCCGAGAAGTAAATACGCATGCCAGGTCCAGCTACCCCTTTTGTTTGCAGCTGTACATGCCGAAGAGATTACTATGCCAGCCTTCTTCCCACTTGATGCCAGGGCATGGCGGCCACTTATTGTCAGTATTTTATGAATATTTTGCATCTTGTGTAAATTAAAAAAATAGCACACACAATATTATTTTATATATCTACGGTGCTTGCTGGGCCGGTTATAATAACATTAAATTACAAAAGTCTTGACTTTGAATCTTAATTTTGCATAAATTTTATAAATTTATAATAATATAATTAATTATATTAAAAATATATAAATTTTAAAACAATTAATAAAATATTTATATATTCTCTCACTTTTTAAATTAAGATTACAAAAATTTAATTGAAAATTCTATATCTCAAAAAATAGAAAAATCTCATTTAAATATTTAATTTTAGACTTTAAAATTATTGAACCATCTCTGAATGCCTCTCTAGATCCAGGAAATAGGAAGAAAATTGCGTGCTCGACGAAAAAGACAAAACAAAATTAAGTTGGGATATTTCCGAGGCATCCTATTAATCAACAATGATGCATAAACATGACATTCCTTCCATGCCAGAGGATGGGACGCCTCACTTTTGTAACCATGTTAAATAGACCAACTAAAGTGAAAAATATTGGTTTCCATTTTCCCCCCACCCGAAGCTTAGAAAGCAAAAGGGTTAAGATCATACGATATTTATTCTATCTCGTATCACTACTTTGCATCTCTTTCTTCTTAAAAACTTAACGGCAGAACAAGTCTACTCTGTCAGTAACCCCTCTTTTTCGTTCTTTTAGCAGACACATTTGTTTGGTTTTTTTTTTCCTTTTTTGGACTAATTATAATTAAGTAAAGCATCATAACATTGACTGATTAAAGCAAGAAACGGTCAGGTCAGAGGAACTAATCACAAAATTAATATATTAATATACTTAATCATCATCGCCTGCAAGAGCTTTGCGCAGCCTTGAAAGCTAATTAATAATTATCAATGTTTGGAAGAAAAAAAAAATCCAATCCCCATATTCAACAACATTTGACTCAATATATTATCATTTGAATCGAAAATATTTGGATATTTCAAGATTATTATAATAAATAGATAGAGTTATTACTTGTTAGGAAATGAAAAGAAGACAAAAACTCTTTTTTTTTTAAGAAAAAAGGAGAGAGAGAGAGAGAGTGTTGCTGGTGAAAATTAATGAAAAGAAAAGTCCCTTCATTATTATTTTTTTTACTTATTTCTTCTTCATTTTGTGAGTAAAATACTTGAAATTGAAGGAAAGAAAAAGCTATGGCTAAAGAGTAAATGGTGTTGAGCTAATGACATGGTGACAAATCCAACAATATCTACTTAAGTCAATCCATTTAGCTTTCGAAAGTTTTCAAACTTAGACTAATTTGGCATTATCGTTGTGGTTGATAAAAATACATTTAAAATGCGTTATGAGCAATTATTATGGAAAAATATGGTTCGAAATTTTTGAGTATTTAATATTGTCATTAAAAAGTATTATAAATAATAATTATTAAAATGCTCGAGTAAAACAATCTGTAGATTTTTTCTAAAAAATTAAAATTGTCTCAAATTAAAAATTAAACATTTTATAATTTTTTCGGTGTACTAAAATTTTAGCTTAGATTCAAAATATTTAAATAATTGAAAGAATAATTTTGTAATTCAAAAAAATGAAAATAAATATTATGATCATTTCGTATTAAAAAGTGTGTTTTGCAACCCTAAAACACCTTTTAAATTGTTTTTGCAATTGATTTTAAAAAAATGTAATAAAAAATATTTTTTTGACTCAAATCAATCTGCATTTAATTAATATTAGATTTGAGCCTAAAAACATATTTTAACCTGGGAAACATAATGCCTTAAGCCAATAAACTACTGAAGCAGATGTGGTGCTTGACCCCATGGAATCATAAACACCACCTGTCAAAATTGCATATTCTACCAATTCTTGCATGGAAGGGAAGCGAATATGCCGAAACCATATGCCCACGTGTGGATTGACACGTGCCTTTGGGGTAGGAGGAGTTGCCAGAGGTTGAGGTGGAGGGGGTAGGTGAGGGCAGAGTCGCCCCCTCCTCCCGCCACCCCCCAACCCCACTCTATTTCTAACCCACCAAAATCATTGAAGGCAGCTACTTTTTTGAATTGGTGAGGGGGTCTTTCGTAATTACAATCTTTTCTCAGTCAGCCCCTTTTGTCACTTTCAACAAAAGAGTATTAGACTAAAACCCATATGACCAAAACTGGTTAGGTAAGGGAGCTAAAGGCTGTACTTTAGAAAATAATATTACTATTCTTTGCTCCGGTTAGGTGATCCTTTCAAGCTGTGGCTTGGCTAGGCTTTCGGCTTCTTCTTGTCCCAGTAGTTGCGACAAGGGCAGTTCAATAATTTGAAATATTTAAAGTTAAATATTTAATTAAAATTTTCTTAAATTAAAAAGTGAGTTTTTTTATTGAAATTACTAGAGTTATTAAATATGTATTATTGTTAGTTAATTGAGAATAAGAGAAGTAGTTAAAAATTAATATCATAATGAAAATTGAAAAGTGATAAAAAATTAAGATTTATTAAGCATATAATTAAAAAATTAAAAAAATATATCATTTTATTAATTATTTAAATTTTACATATTTTTAATGAGAAATAAAATAACTAGTTGAGAATTAAAAGAAATGTGAGAAGTAAGAGAAAAAAAAATTATTAGACATGGGATGATAAGTAGATATTTTATTAATTATTTTAAATACTTTTATATAATTACAAGGCCGATTAAATTTTGAGACTTAAAGCACAGGCTGTGCTCGTTTTACCCTAAAGCCGACCCTAAATTATGAACCGTGGGGTAATTGAGTTTCCCCAAATATATATTTTTCTTTATTTGTACTAATTAAATTTATTCAAATTTGAACCCACAGTCTTCAAAGAGATTATTATATATAAAAATCTTATGATATTGAATTATTATTTTTTATTTTATCATACACTAACCTTAAATCGAGTCTAGCTACAAATGATTTTGATGAATAAAAAGTAATATATTTAAATGTCAAAATATCCAGCATCATCATTGGATGCGTACATACAGCCATCGATCTAGTAAGATAATGATAAAAAAAAAAACAAACTATATTTTTTTATGAAGATACATGTGATCAATTATATGCATACGGGACAAAATCACATGCAAGTCACAAAATAAAATATTCACAACTTCAAATAATGCATGGCAGTGCTAGCCGTTAGCATTCTAATATCAAAACAAAAGGGGGATCTAATAAAATCAAATCTTCAAAGCATTATTTATATTTTAATACTCGACTCCTTAGATCTAGAGTTATAAAATCAATGGGATGACTGCTTAGATCTAGTTGGTTCAAATAATTTCGATTCTAGATATTTGAAATAAAAAGCTTAATTTACTTAATTGAAATCTATCTAAAAAAATTATTGATTCTATACATGTGATTCACGCACCAATATAATAATGCAAATGTGATTGTAACTAGTCGATTTTGGTTAATACTTATTTTCTAAAAAATTATTTTATCGCATAACATTATATAGAAAATAATGAAAACAACCATTACAAGTAAAACAACTACTTTGTATAGAATAACAATTTCACACATATGACAGTGAAAGTAATCCGAAATAGATGGCAAGGTTCATGAGTTATTTTCATATTTGAATGTTTTGAAGAGTTTGACTTGGTGGTTCAGATATGGAGGTAGTTAAGAGGTCTCTCTCTTAACTTTTTTTCTAAAGTACAAGTGTTTTCTGTTTTTATCTTGTTCTCTTGTATATGTTCACGTACAACTTCTTCTCTTGTACCTGTTCATGTACAGCTTGTTCTCTTATACCTATTCACGTATAGCTTCCTCTCTTATACCGGTTCACGTACAACTCTTCTTTATTAGCTTCTACTTAAGAACAAGTCTTATCAAATATAATTATTTCAACGGTCACATAATAAGTTTCTAATCGTTACTCAACATTAACTCTTAGTAACGGTTATCTAACATTAAAACTCTCCTTAATGATATCATTCATTACGTGTATTAAAGCCTTTTCTTGTAACTGTTACTTTTGCCATTATAGGGATTTTTCACTTTCAAAACTACTTGACTCTCACTCAAATCTCTTTTCTCTAGCATATTTTCAATCAGAACACCTATTCTCTTTTTGTTATTTTTCACCTACCACGACATTTAGTACTTTAGGAATTGTTCCAATCTTCCTCTCTATCATCTCCGGTACATCCTTTACTTGTTTGCAATGCTTCCTTTTCTTATCACAAGAACCAAATTTACAGTGGTATTTTTTTTAATATTTGTTGTTAATATAATTATAGCAATTGTATAAATTATAAATGAAATCAATATAATTTTATTAAATTATAATATAATTATAATATTGTTTGTTTAATTTTCTTTAATTTTCTCCTAAGTAGTTGACAATCTATTTATATATACAACATATACCTCAATAATGTTGGTGTAAATTGAGTTTAATTGGAATTCAAAGGAAATCGATAAAATTGACTTCAAAATATGATTTTAATAGACGTTATTTTTAAAACTTATTTCGCCTCTATCACTCGATATGCAAAGATAATGAAGCCAACATCTAATTTTGTCTTGCATTTTACGAGAGTAGATGACTAGACATACTGAAGGTTTACAAAGTTATTTGATCTTAAAACTTACTTTCTACAATAAATAGATTATAAGGAATTTGGATACTTTTTATAGATGACGGGAACTCAAAGTACTTATGTTTATTTTTTGAATTTTTATTCAGAATTTAACACTTTTCCTTACTATTGATTTTATGCTTTTGGCTTGTTCGTCTTGTATGTCAAAATAGTTAACAACAAATCCTTTATATTCATTCGCAATAGTGTCTTCTTTAAAGATATAACTATTTCATTAATGCACCTTTATGTCTTAAAGACACCTCCACATGTTGTAAGATATAACTTTTAGATAAAAGTATTACTCCAAATAACAATCATTTATATCATAAGATATAACTTTGAGTTACAACATGAACATATCAAAACTTTTTAGAAGTGATGTTTTTAAATTGTCTTATAACCTTTAGATTTATAAGTGTTTTTTTAATTTATCACTTTACCAAAAGACACAACTTTTCATATGAAAAACCATTTACAATTCAATAGTCGCATTATATTATACTATGTAACATAACCTTTCAATTGATGTAATTTTTCAATAGTCATAACTTTTCATATGAAAAAATATAACTTTTCATTTTGAAAATACACTAACATTTAGAAGCCAATTAATGCAAGAAAATTGTTACAGATTTGTTCAATTTAGAGCTCGTGTTTCTTTTTTTTTTTAAGACGAACTCATATTTCTTAATGAATTTTAATTCACTTGCATATTTTAAAAAATTATAAATTAATAAAAAAAAACAAAATGTGAGAACTTCTCCTGACACCAGTAATATTGAATTTAATTTCTAATATATGGTAAGTCGGTAAGAATATACAAATGTTTATGCACGTGTACATTTCTCAAAGCTACTAATTAGTTAGATTCGTATTTCTGTAGGGTTATTAATGTTCATACCTTTTTAAGTGTAACTTGAAAGTCGATTAATCTAAGAAAATTATTACAGATTTGTTCAATTTAGAACTTGCGTTTTTTGAAACACAAACTCATGTTTATTAACGAACTTTAACTCACTGGTATATTTTAAAAATTATAAATTAATAAGAAAACCAATTATGATAATTTCTCCTAGCACTAATAATATATAATTTAACATTCAACACGTGGCAAGTCAGCAAGAACATGCAAATGTTTATGCACTTGTACAATTTTTCAGAACTAATAATTAGATAGATTTATAATTTTTGTAGGGTAATTAATGTCTATAACCTTTTAATTATAACTCGAAAGTCAATTAATGCAAGAAAATTGTTACAATTTTGTTTAGTTTAGAACTAGTGATTTTTTGTAACGATTCAAACTTGTGTTTATCAACAAACTTGTATATTTATAAAAATTTGAAATTACTAAAAAACCAAATGTGAGAACTTTTTCTCCCACGTAATATATAATTTAACCTTTTACAAATGGTAAGTCAGCAAGAATATGCAAATGTGTATGTAAGAGTGTAGTTTCTCAAATCTAATAATTAGTTAGGTTTGTACTTTTGTAAGGTTATTAATGTTAATAGCTTTTTATGTTGGTGTAAATGAGGTTTAGTTAGAATTTAAAGAACCAGTAAAATTTACTTCAAATTGTGATATTATTTTTAAGATTTATTTTATCCCCACCACTTGATATACAAAAGGAAATTATACAAATAGTCTTGAGATACAATAAAGTCAATGTTTAACTTGATCTTGCACTTAACCACTAGATACACTCGAGGGTTGTTAAATTATTTGACTTAAAACCTATTTTTTGTAGCCAGTATATTATAACAAATTTGGACACTTTTGGTACCTGATGGAACTCAAAGTTTTTATTTTTATTTTCTGAATTTTATTTAGAACATAACACTTTTTTATTTGATTTTCTGCTTTTATCTTATTTGTTTTATATGTCAAAATGGTTAATAGCAATTCCTTTATATAAACTTCTAAGTATCTTTTCTTTAAGGATACAACCCTTTTGTTAATACATCTCTATGTTTTAAAGACTCATTTGCATGTTGTAAGACACAATCCTTGAAAAATGATATTATTTCAATAATTACCTTATGAAAAGGCAATATTCATAGTATAACCTATGACCTTTGAGTTACAATATGAAAATATATTTTTTCATATCAAAACTTTTTGGTAATGATGTTTTTCAATGGTCTTATAATATTTGGATTTACAGGTGTTTTTTCAATATGTTATTTTACCAAAAGACATAACTTTTCATATAAAAAACTACCTACAATTCAGTAATTATACTATAATATATAATGTGACATAACTTTTCAATTGATCTGACTTTCTAATAGTAACAACCTTTCATATGAAAAAATATAATTTTTCATTTACAATTTTTTATATGAAAAGACATAATTTTCTATCTTGAAAATACACCAACACTTAGAAAGCCAATTAATGCAAGAAAATTGTTACAGTTTTGTTCAGTTTAGAGCTTGTGTTTCTTTTTTTTTTAAAGATGTACTCATATTTCTTAATGAATTTTAATTCACTTGTATATTTTTAAAATTATAAATAAATAAAAAAATATGAGAACTTCTTCAAATATCGATAATATTTGATTTAATTTCTTACACGCGGTAAGTCAATAAGAACATACAAATGTTTATGCACGTGTACAGTTTCTCAAAGCTAATAATTAGTTAGATTGATATTTTTGTAGGGTTATTAATGTTCATACCTTTTTAAGAGTAACTTGAAAGTTGATTAATGTAAGAAAATTATTACGGATTTGCTCGATTTAGAACTTGTGTTTTTTAAAAGACAAACTCGTGTTTCTTAATGAACTTTAGCTCACTTGTATATTTTAAAAATTATAAATTAATAAGAAAACTAATTATGAGAATTTCTTTTAACACTAATAATATTGAATTTAACATTCTACACTTCGCAAGTTAGCAAGAACATGCAAATGTTGATGCCCTTGTACAATTTTTCAGAACTAATAATTAGTTAGGTTCGTAATTTTGTAAGGTTATTAATGTTTATAACCTTTTAATTGTAACTTGAAAGTCAATTAATGCAAGAAAATTGTTACAGTTTTGCTCGGTTTAGAATTAGTGATTTTTTGTAAAGATTTGAACATGTGTTTATTAACAAACTTTAATTTACTTGTATATTTTTAAAAATTAGAAATTATTAAATAACCAAATGCAAGAACTTTTCCTCCCATGTAATATTTAATTTAACCACAATGGTAAGTCAACAAAAATATGCAAATGTGTATGTATGAGTACAGTTTCTCAAATCTAATAATTAGTTAGGTTTGTACTTTTGTAAGGTTATTAATAGCTTTTTTTTGTTGGTGTAAATGAGGTTTAGTTGGAATTAAAAGAAAATCAGTAAAATTGACTTCAAAACGTACTTTTAATAAATGCTATCTTTAAAACTTATTTTACTATCCCCATTTGATATGTAAAAGGGAATTCTACCAATGGTTTTAGAAATATAATGAAGCCAATATTTAACTTCATATTGCACTTTATAAAAGTAAATGACTAGACACATCTGTGAGTTGTAAAGTTGTTTGGCCTTAAAATTTATTTTCTGCAGTAAGCAGATTATAAAGAATTTGGATACTTTTGATAAATAACGGGAACTCAAAGTGTTTATATTTATTTTTTAAAGTTTTGTTGAAAACATAACATTTTTTTTATTCTTGATTTAATGCTCTTGTCTTGTTTGTTTTGTGTGTCAAAATGGTTGGCAATAAGTTATTTATACAGACTTGCAAGTATCTCTCATTTAAATATGTAATCCTTTCATTAAGACACTTTTATGTCTTATAGGCATTTTTATGTGTTGCAAGACACAATTTTTGAATAAAGGTATTGTTCTAAAGAACAACCATTTATACCCTAAAAAATAATTTTTAAGTTAAAATATGAACAGATAACTTTTTATATCAAAACTTTTGAGTAATAGTGTTTTTCAATTGTCTTACAACTTTTGAATTTAGAGATTTTTTTCAATATGTCATTTTATCAAGAGATATAATTTTTTATATGAAAAGCACTTACAATTTAATAGACAAATTATATCATACTATGTGACATAACTTTTCAATTGATGTGACTTTTTAATAGTCACAAAAGCCATAACTTTCTATATAAAAAAACATCAATTTTCATTTGACTTTTCAAATAAAAAAACATAATTTTTCATATAAAGAGACATAATAATTTTAATTTTGAAAATACATAAAGTAAAATGTAGCGAAATAGTTAAGCTTACCTATTTGGCTTAACTCTATCTCTACACTACCTATAATTATCATTACCATGTATGTGACGATTAGTAGGTGAAGGAAAGGAAAAAAATCCACCCTGTGGCCCCTCCATTGAACATGGACAACGATAAAAATATAATTTTTCATATTAAGAGACAAAATATTTTTAATTTTAAAAATATACCAACACTTGAAAGCCAATTAATGCAATAAAATTGTTACATTTTGTTCGGTTTAGAGCTTGTGTTTCTTTTTTTTTTTTTAAAGATGAACTCATATTTTTTAATGAATTTTAATTCACTTGTATATTTTTAAAATTATAAATTAATAAAAAATGTAAAAACTTCTTCTAACACAAGTGATATTTAATTTAATTTCTTACCCATGGTAAATTAGTAAGAATATACAAATATTTATGCACGTGTACAATTTCTCAAAGCTAATAAATAGTTAGATTTGTATTTTTATACAATTATTAATCTTTATACCTTTTTAAATATAACTTGAAAGTCGATTAATGTAAGAAGATTATTATGAATTTGTTTGATTTAGAACTTGTGTTTTTTGGAAGAGACACCCGTGTCTCTTAAGGAACTTGTATTTTTTACTTTACGTTTCTCTCCTTGCACACTATCCTTATTTTTTCTTTGAAAAAAATCTCCATGTTAAATGTGGCAAAATGGTTAGGCTTGCCTATTTGGCTCGGCTCTATCTCTTCGCCGCCTATAATTATCATTACCATGTACGTGACTATTAGTAGGTGAAGGAAGGAAAAAAATCCACGCTGTGGCCCCTGCACTGAACATGGACAAGGATAGAAACATGTTTTTTCCTAAAATACCCAAATAAAAGTTGAATTCCGAAAACGCCCAAGTCCCAACTACCACCGAAGCCACGTCTTCCACCAGACACCAGTCTTCGCTGTCCCTTGCGCGAAACACGAAAAAGGAAAAACACACACGCACAATAAGGCCTTCCCTCTCACTTATAAAACCCTTCGTGATCATCCTCTCTCTCTCCCCAGGTACCTAGCTCTTCAGGCCCAAAAAAAAAGGAAAAAAGAAAGCCAAGCGAGATTCAGATTATTCACCGAGAATGGCTCTCACCAACTCCTCCATTCTTCCAACCAAATCCCTCCTTCAATCTCAACCATCGACGCCTTTCTCTAAAACCAAGCCATTCTCTGTTGTTCTAATCTCCGCCGTCCATTCATCTGACTCACCCAAGAACCCCATCGTCTCTGATAAATCTGCTAAGCAGCCAGCGACTGCTCCACTCGCTGCTACCAAATCAGCTACTGCTGCTTCACCCACCGCTGCTCCTTCGCAAAATGCGGTTCCCGGGAAATGGACCGTCGACAGCTGGAAGTCAAAGAAGGCGTTGCAGTTGCCGGAATATCCGGATCAGACGGAGCTTGAGTCGGTGCTCCGGACTCTCGAAGATTTCCCTCCTATTGTCTTTGCTGGAGAGGCTAGGAGTCTCGAGGAAAAGCTCGGGGAAGCCGCCTTGGGAAACGCTTTTCTGTTGCAAGGAGGAGATTGCGCGGAGAGCTTTAAGGAGTTTAATGCTAATAACATTCGTGATACTTTCAGGATCCTTCTTCAGATGGGTGCCGTTTTGATGTTCGGTGGTCAAATGCCCGTTATCAAGGTAAAAACTAAAAAATTTACCTAACAATTTGACATTTTTCTATTGTTTTTACTTACAAGTTTGTTAATATGTTCTTTTTTTCTTTAGGTGGGAAGAATGGCCGGGCAGTTTGCGAAGCCGAGGTCGCAGCCTTTCGAGGAAAAGAATGGAGTGAAACTGCCGAGTTACAGAGGAGATAATATAAATGGGGATGCTTTCGACGCGAAGGCTAGGATTCCTGATCCCCAAAGAATGATTAGAGCTTACTGTCAAGCTGCAGCTACTTTGAATCTTCTGAGAGCTTTTGCTACTGGAGGTTACGCTGCTATGCAAAGGGTTACGCAATGGAATTTGGATTTCACCGAACACAGCGAGCAGGGAGATAGGTAAATTTTGGCTCAATTTTCTGTTTTTGGTTTGGTTTGATTCGGTCTTCAGTTTCTATTTGTTCATGTTTTATTGGAATTTTATGATGGAGAATAAGTTGGTGTTTAGAATAGGGAAGTCTTGATATTTGGTCATTTGCCCCTGTTTTGTCGTGTTGTGTGCTTTTACTGTATTTTGAATGTATGCTCTGTTTAGAGATAATTATGCTATGTATATGTGCCATTTTTGTCCTATCTTATTTTCGGAGGTTCAAAATATTGTTTGCGTGCTTCTTTTGATTGGTTATTTAAGAATCAAATAAGTTCCAGAGTTGGATTTTTATCAGCTACTTTATAGTTTTTTACATTTGTGGCATTTGCGTAAATTATAGATTCTAAACTCTTTGTAACTCGAACATAGCATGTCGATTTTCCTCTTGAATTCGTGTTTGGCTTCATTTATTTCTCCTTTTGGCACCGGGGTTTTGATAGTAGTTTTATATTTCTTTTAAGGTAAAACAGCAGATCATAACTTTCAAAAAGGTTAAAATTTTAAAATATACTTACTGTTTCCGGTATGTGGCAGGTACCGCGAACTAGCTCATCGCGTTGATGAGGCCCTTGGATTCATGTCGGCAGCCGGACTGACAGTTGATCATCCTATCATGACAACAACTGAGTTCTGGACATCACATGAGTGCTTGCTCTTGCCATACGAACAGTCACTTACCAGGCTAGATTCTATTTCAGGCCGTTACTATGACTGTTCTGCCCATTTCCTTTGGGTTGGGGAACGTACTAGACAGTTGGATGGTTCTCATGTTGAGTTTCTGAAAGGAGTTGCTAATCCTCTTGGGATTAAGGTAATTACATCTAAGTATACTCTGTAAGGAATAATTTGTAGGTTTGTATAAAGAAATTAAACAACCAGGTGCTATATTATATGTGTTTTCTTATTTAATTATGTTTTTAAATCTTCAGTTACATAATTCTTGTCTAAGAATGAACCTGGTATTGAAACATGGATCTTACATGCAACAAAATTTAGCAATTAGTTGAATTGCTTGTATTCAACCCTACTTTGACAAGAGTTTGCTTTTGATACTTTTTTTTTATCAGTTTTGATCATAAATTGGTGGTAGTGAAATGACTAACAAAGAGGCTCTTCTGCTGCAGGTGAGCGATAAGATGGATCCAAATGAGCTAGTTAAGCTGATCGAAATTTTGAACCCTCAGAACAAACCTGGAAGGATAACAATTATCACAAGAATGGGTGCCGAGAACATGAGAGTTAAGTTTCCCCATTTAATTAGGGCAGTCCGCCGGGCTGGGCAAATTGTCACTTGGGTTAGTGATCCTATGCATGGGAACACCATAAATTCTCCTGTCGGTCTCAAAACTCGTTCCTTCGATTCCATAAGGGTACGTTGCTCATTACTTCACCTCTTTTACTGTGAAGGATTAGTTGCTGATTATTTCATTGGATGTGCAGATATTGTCATTTGTTATGTGAGTCACTTACTATTTAAAATTAGGGAAACCCTGGTAATTTCAGAGTTTTAAGGAATAGTTTCTCATCACATGGAATAGAATAAAATGCTGTTTCCCATTATGCACATGACTAGACAAACTAACTTGTGATGCTAGAAAATTTGGAGTGCATTTTGTGTGCATCTTGAAGCCTTGCATAATTGAATTTATATCTTAAAAACCGATTTCCTTTGCATCTTGTTATTGAAGTGTTTTATGTTTAATGTAATTGCCAAAACTATGGCGATAAGCATGATTTTGACATTGACACTTCACTCTTTAGAGCATTTATAATGTAAGGAAACCAAATTAATCCTTTTGGGTGGTCACACTTTGTAGCTTTGAGGAAAAATTTTTGCATTTTCTAGGAAGAGAATTTTGAAGTCAAATATATATGGAGGGGTTAATGCAATTGTCAAAACTGTAGCGATAAGCATGATTCAAACATTGAAGGTCCACTCTTTAGAGCATTTATAATGTAAGGAAACTGATTCAGTCTTATTGGATCGTCTTATTATGTAGGTTCAAAGAAATTATTGCATTTTTTAGGAAGAGAGTTTTGAAGTCAAATATATTATGGTGGGGTTGGTGGGAAATGGACTACTTCTTAAACTTGTTTGGGCCAAACAGTCTAATGAGATTACTTAAGCATGATCATAATAATTTTAGGTTAGAATTTGTCTTCAGTTGGTAGGTGGTCATATTTCCCTATCCTATGATGGATTCAAACACATGTTGCAGTATAACATCTCTTTAAAGTTTACTTTAGCCTACTCTTGATGAGCCTCAATTGACCTCGGGTAGCACTTGGAAAGATTCTGTTGTTTTGTTTCTTTTTTTTTTTTTTGAAATGGAGTAAGTTTCATTAAATCAGAGGGCATGGACAGCCCTTAGATACAAAAACCTTGGCCCTTAGACACAAAAACATGGCCCTGAAGGTTGAAAAAAGCTCAGACCATTTTTCTTTTTATATGGTTGTCGTTTTGTTTCTTTTTATATGGTTGCCTTATAATTGGATCAAAAACTTTTATATTTTCACATAAAATATGGATGATGATGCCAATCTTATAAGTGAATTTCATTTTATAACATATCCTTTTGTTTATTTTTAATATTAAAATTAATTTTGCATCTATTTGGCAGGCTGAAGTGAGAGCTTTCTTCGATGTGCATGAGCAAGAAGGAAGTCATCCTGGAGGAGTTCATCTAGAGATGACCGGCCAGAATGTGACAGAATGCATTGGTGGATCGAAAAATGTTACATTTGATGACTTGGGTTCACGATACCACACCCACTGTGACCCTCGGCTCAATGCCTCACAATCTCTTGAGCTTGCCTTCATCATAGCAGAGCGCCTTAGAAAGAGGAGGATCAGCTCACAGAAATCTCTGGCCTTAGGGCTGTAGAGTGGCCTCAATGACCCAGCCACCAGCAGACCAATATGTTTGTTCTTTTTTTTTTTTTTCCTTTCTCTAAGTTGTTACTGGCGCTACATTAATACCTTTTACTTTGGGATTCTCAAGTTATGTCCTTTATTGTATGTTCATACTGAGAGAAAGTGACAGCTTTGAGGAATAAATAATTAAGCTATGAATGAATTCTGAAATTGCTCGGAAGACTGCGTTCTATGATTGTTGTGGTCATACAAAGTTTTCACATGGAAGAAAGGGTAAAAGGTTGGGTGTACTAATTTATTCCTTCTTGTCACTATCAAGGTATACAGTATGAGCTTTGGGGGAAACGTGGTAACCGTGCGGGGATGGTGATTGATGGCTGCACGCAAAGCCCCGCTTGGCCCAGATGCTCCAATCTCCAATACAGCAAACATTAGAACGGGCTCAATATGTTTAAAGCCCATAATGCTGAATGACTGCCTAAATTTAAAACTAACCTTTAAGCCTGATCCAAATACCATCTTAACTCGTTCTAGTTTGAACTTTCCAGAGAACATGTGCAATTTGTGGGATGAATAGTAAGGCATATGAACACTGCTTGTTACATCTTTCTAGCGCTTGTCTTAAGCATTATATGCTTAGTGGGCATGTTTAGGCCTCCTTTTGAAAAAATTTTCCGCTCCACGTTCGGGTACGAATTCAATAAAGTTGGGCCTTGAACTGACTTGGCTCGTGATCATCTCTAGTCCTTTTATAGTTCTATCAGAAGGGGAATAGGAAAGATCTTAACAGGAAATTGAATACACTCAACCTTAATTTGAAAACATAAAAATGATTTTGAAATAACAAGACCTAACAACTTGCATTTAAACCGAGGCGTTCGATCCACAGTTTTGGGCTTTGAGCTCAAGAGGGATCCATCTTACTTAATATTATGAATCTAATTGCAAAAACACTAATCAATAATCATGCCCTGGCTATTAGCTGCCAAACTCCCTTGGCAATTCATATAATTATATCATATGCAAATACAAGTGGAAAATTTCTTCTAATATTAAAACTACAATGAAAGAGAACTTTTATTTCTCTTTTTTTAAAAGAAAGAATTAATAAAATAAAGAAAAATATTGGCAAAAAAAAAAGAGCAGGGGAAAGAAATTAAGAGAAGGAAAAGGCGCGTGAAAGTACTGAAAAAGAAGAAAGAAAGAAGTAATAAAATAAAGAAAATATTGGCCGAAAGAATAAATAGAAAAATGAAAGGAGAGAGGATAGAAATTAGGGAAAAGGAAAAGGCGCGTGAGAAATTCTTCGCAGGCACACGGTAAAACCGCGCGCAAGAAAGACGGTTCCACGTGGCAGCATCGCTCCGCGTTCTTTCTAAGCAAAATGTTTAAAAGACCAAGCTATTTCTTCCCCAAAACCTTCTTTCTTTCTGTTTCTCTGTTAGCATCTATCCAACATTCCCTCCACTCTTCAAAAAAAAAAAAAAACCTCCATCAATGGAAATTTCTCAGCAATCTCATACTTTCTCGCTCGAAGACCGCCGAGCCGATGCCCTCGGCAACCTCAAATCCCTTCCCGACGAACTCATCTGCACCATCTTAGATTACCTCACTCCTCGAGACATCGCTCGTCTCGCTTGCGTTAGCAGGTTTTGGTCTTTTGCTCTCTTTTTATTCTTTACTTTTCCAATTCCGATATTTTCAATTTTGAATATCCTCTCTTTTGTTCAAATTTTCTTAATTCCTTTTTTGGTTTGAATTTGTTAGTGTTATGTATATATTCTGCAATGAAGAACCGCTTTGGATGAGTCTTTGCCTCAAGAAAGTCAACGGTCCACTTCAATACAAAGGCTTCTGGAAAAAGACAGTCTTGCATTTGTAAGCTCCATTTAACTGAAAATAATTTTCTTTTTTTGTTGTTTGTTTTCGATTTAGCATTTATCTTCTAATTCTGTGTTTTTTTTTTGGGAAATGATGCAGAGAGAATTTGGCGAATGAATTTATAGAACATTGCAGAAAACCATTGCAGTTTGATGGTAAATAAAACCTCATGCATTTGTTTATATATAAACATAAATACTTTTACTTTTTGCAATATCTTCTTTTCATTTTGGAATGATAGTATTGATATGAGTAATTGTGGGGATTTTTTTTTGGTAGGATTTAGCTCTTTATTCTTATACAGAAGATTATATCGATGCCATACTACATTAGACGGGTTTTCTTTTGATGATGGAAATGTCGAAAGACAGAAAGACCTATCTGCGGAACAGTTTCATCGTGAATATGATGGGAATAAACCGGTACGCTATATATTTTTTTATGCTCAGCAAAATATATTGAACTTGCTGCTTCTTCAAATAATTATTATGGTACCCATAGAAACTTGATATTAGTCCTTTTAGACTTTTACTGAGTATTTAAATTACATTTATTGGAAGAATCAGTTGCATTTTGTTCATAAATGTTACTTTCTTCATTGTTTTCTTTATTAGTCAGTATTCTATGTTAGCAACTGTATAAATAAAACTAATTGCATGCTTTTTGGATGGGTTCTTGATGATCTACATTCCAGGTTTTGCTCACTGGATTAGCCGATACTTGGCCTGCAAGGAATACTTGGACAATAGACCAGCTACTGCTGAAATATGGAGATACAGCATTCAAGATTTCTCAAAGAACCCCTGGAAAAGTTTCAATGAAATTCAAGGATTACGTATCATACATGAAAGTACAGCATGATGAGGATCCTCTTTATATTTTTGATGATAAGGTGAGCCTAGGGTAGTCATACCATTCATATAAGTTATTTCTTTTCTTGGGCAGGATAGGATCAGATAATGGCCTTTGTAGAAAGTTTTGAAAGTGCTTTGATTATTTGTTATGCAGTTTGGGGAAGCTGCACCAGGCTTGTTGAAGGATTACAATGTGCCCAAAATATTTCAAGAAGACTTTTTTGATGTTTTAGAAAGAGATAGTCGACCACCATTCAGATGGCTTATCATTGGACCAGGGAGGTCTGGTGCCTCTTGGCATGTTGATCCAGCACTTACCAGTGCCTGGAATACTCTTCTGTGTGGCCGTAAAAGGTATTTTTGAGATGTTTCTCTGTATTATAAAATGCTTCCATGTCAGTGATTTTGAGTTTCACATATTATGCCTCAAGCTTAAGAAACAAGTCTGTTGATGGAGCTAATTTAGGAATATCCTCCAGAAAATCTATTAAATGTTTTGTATTATCTGTCTAATTTGACCTTTTACTAGTGACGTGCTGTTTGGTGCACCATAAACTGGCCAATAGTTTAGTTTCGGCTGCATAAGGTTGTCTCTTAAATTGCTTTACTGTAGTTGAAAAGTGATATCCAGGATCTCATGCCTCAATATTTTTCAACAGGTGGGCACTGTATCCTCCTGGAAGAGTACCTTTGGGTGTCACGGTGCATGTAAATGACGAAGATGGTGATGTTAACATTGATACTCCATCCTCGCTGCAGGTATCTAATTCTGATATCCTAGGCCCTGTTTTTCACTTCCTAGTTCTTGTTGAATTTTTTGGGGTTAACCTTTGTTGAATCCTTCTTCATTTGTGTACAGTGGTGGCTTGATTTTTATCCACTTCTTGCTGATGAAGACAAGCCAATTGAGTGTACCCAACTACCTGGGGAGACAATTTTTGTTCCAAGTGGATGGTGGCACTGTGTCCTGAATCTGGAAACAACGGTTGCTGTGACACAAAATTTTGTAAATTCCAAAAATTTTGAATTTGTATGTCTAGATATGGCTCCTGGTTACTGCCATAAAGGAGTTTGCCGTGCTGGGTTGCTTGCTCTTGATGAAGGCAGTCTAGAGAACATCGAAAAGAACATGTCCTTTGACAAAGACAATTTTAGTTACTCAGACCTAACGAGGAAAGAGAAGAGGGTCAGAACTCTAAGATCTCAATACAGTGAGAATCACAAAGGAATTACTAATGGTGCCAATAAAAGCTATAATCTATGGAAACAAGATTTTTCTTATGATATAAATTTCTTGGCCGTGTTTCTGGATCGAGAGAGGGACCACTATACTTCTCCATGGAGCTCAGGCAACTGCATAGGACCACGAGAAATGAGGGAATGGCTTTCCAAGCTTTGGGTCGGAAAACCAGGAATGAGAGAGCTGATTTGGAAGGTATGACTCCACGCATGTTACATTTGAACACAAGTATCTCCATCCCTCCAACAAAGCATATTCTAAGAAGATATTCTTTTAAAAATAAATTTCAAATCGTTGAAGAAGACAAGTAGAAGTCTGTATAGATTATTAGGAGATTTGGTTGATAGAAAAACTCCAGAAGTTCTTATAGATTATTTAAAAACTCCTCTGGCATAGCAAGTAATAATTTTCTTGTTCCTAACTTTATATTTCGCATTTTTTCTCTGATTGTCCTAGGGAGCATGTCTTGCAGTAAATGCCGACAAATGGCTGGAATGCTTGGGGAAAATCTGTTTCTTTCACAATTTGCCTTTCCCCAACGATAATGAGAAGCTTCCTGTAGGAACAGGCAGCAATCCTGTGAGTTTATTGTTGTTTTCATTTATCTCTTGAAGTACGCTTTTCTTTTAGATATGGAAAGTAAGGGGAATTGATTGTAGAATCAATTCAAGGATATTCTGTGAACTTGTCATTACCTTGTAGAAAGGTGTGTTTGCCACAATAACCTTATTCCAGTGGACGCATGAACTTTGAAACAAATCTTAAGAGCTCGATAAGGACTACTCAAGACTGGTGAGGGTTCCCAATGGTGGTCTTCTGCAACATGTGATTAGAGAGATGTTCGCTTAGCATGTTGATAAGAATTTTGATATTAAAGGATTGATCTCTATGTCATCTGTTGATGACTAACAGTAAATTTTATAAATTAAATCATATGATCAACAGAGAACTTCTAGTTTTTGCTGATTGTTCCAATCGATCTGTAACAGGTCTATGTCATGGATGAATATGTGGTCAAAATCTTTGTTGAAGGAGGGCTGGAATCTTCAATATATGGTTTAGGCACTGAGGTAGGTTTATTTGTGTAGTTATACTCTTCATGTCCATGGACCTTCTACATACTGTAACTTTAGCATTTCCTTCCGTGCAGCTTGAATTCTACAGTGCTCTTTGTGAAGTCAACTCACCTCTGAAAAACCACATCCCTAATGTATTTGCTAGTGGGATTCTGCATTTGGAAAATGGATCTTGCAAAATTGATTGTTGGGATGGTAAAGAAGTGCCTGGTGTGATTGGAAAGTGCAATTTGATTCCAGAGGAGGACAAATGTGATGTTTTCCCTTTTGGTGTATGGAGCAAGAAACTGTTTGAATACAGAAAAGCTGGATCACTAGCATGTGGAGCAGATAGTTCAGCTGGATCTACAAGTATTTGGCCTTACCTTATAACAAAGCGTTGCAAAGGAAAGATATTTGCTCAGTTGTAAGTATTTTTTTAATTTTACAAGTTCTTCCTTATTTTGAATGGATCTTAACTTCTACAACTGGAGATGTCTAAAATTAGATTGGTGCTTTTATTAATCTTCCCTTCAATTTCTATTGCAGAAGAGATGTACTATCATGGGAAGATGTGCTTAACTTAGCTTCATTTTTAGGAGAGCAGCTACAAAATCTTCATCTTTTGCCCTCTCCTTCTTTGAGCATTTCAAATCTTTCAGATGTTGAGAAGAAAAGGGATTTGCCTTTTGCCAATGGCATGGACATGGAGTATGTCTCGAACGAATCAGATATTCCAGTTGAATGGCAAATCTTTGCAAGAACTCTAAGTCGGAAGAAGAAGGATGCTTCCATCCGCTTGAATAAATGGTATACCTATCTAATTTAGGCATGAAGTTTATTGATCAACTAATAATGATTCAACTGAGATTTTTTTTGACTGAGATATTCCTTTCTATGTCCTATATTTACAGCCACGCATCTTGCATTTGTAACATTGTGTCCATATCTATATTTTTCATTTTGAAACCATTGCATGCTTTAGGCTTCTGGAGAGCTATATCCACAGTACACACATTCACCTGTACTTCTATCCTGTTATACCGTCAAAAGAGGGGTTTTCTCCATGGTTAAATCTTCACTACTGTGTGGAACTCATTGTGGCTTCTTGTATATAATCCAAAAAGTATTAAAGCAAACACCTTCTAGAACTTTTTCCATTGTCATTATTTTCTTTGGATGGTTCAGAGCTGATCTTGTGCTTGGATCCAGGCATCCAGGTTAGTTCTATTCAAACTGCAAGTTTTTTATCCTAGTGTGCTATGTCATCATTTTGTAAGAATGTTAGTGTAGTCGTTAATGGGCATATTAGTTTCTGCAATTGAGGTTTTTTTTATTCTTTTTTTTTTTTTACCTTTTTTCATTGTTTATTTACTTTTCTATAGCATTCAATTATATGATGTCTCTGAATTTCTACACATTCAATTTGTAGGGGGGATCCTATTCCTAAAATGTTGATAGAGAAAGTTGAGGAATATCTTCCAGATGATTTTCTGAAGCTGCTTTCTGTATATGAGGTTTTTTTTAGTCCCACTATTTTTTTCTTATTTCCACTCTTTCCTCTTAATCCTATGGATCTTTTATAGTTGTACCTAATGCCATTCATTGTTGATAGGAGAATGGCGTGAAAAGGGTTTGTAAGCCTTTGTCCTGGATACACTCAGATATTATGGATGACAATATTTACATGGAACCAAGCTGCATGTCTTGCTCAAATGGAATCGCTGCCCAGACTAATAATGGTTCATTAAATGGGCATAATAATGGTGGAGAAGAAAAATCTTGGCACCCTAATTACATCCTCGATTTCAGCGATCTTTCTATAGGTCAGTGCACGTTTAATTTGACTTCATTCTATGTTGCTAAGCTATTTTAGTTTTTATATCATTGATCTCCTTCCTATTTTGCTTTAGAGATTGTGGGTTTATGCCAACGAAACTAAATTGCATCTCATGAAAATTGAATTGTGAAAACTTAATGAACATGTATCAATGCAAATGAAATCTTCAAGACCACCTGATATTGTTGTCTTCCATTAACTTGAATTTGAATTTTATTTTTCAGGTGACCCCATTTATGACTTGATACCCGTACATTTAGATGTCTTTAGAGGTGATTCCCGTCTTCTTAAGCATTTTCTACAAAGCTATAAACTTCCTTTGATGAGAAAAACATCAGAGAATGGGTCAGTGACTGCTTGTGATAAGTTTGGACGACTTTCGTACCATGCCATGTAAGTAATATCTTTCCTTATAATTTGTCAATGTTTTTGTCTGTTATGCATGCAAGTTTTTGGTGCAACTGCATCACGAGGCATTAAGAGCTGCAAAATTTTATCTGGATGTCTGAATCTTCAGGTGCTACTGTATCTTACACGAAGAGAATATATTGGGTGCTATTTTTAGTATATGGAAGGAGCTTAGAACAGCGGAGTCATGGGAAGAAGTTGAGCAGACGGTATGGGGAGAATTAAATAACTATGAAGGTTTTTCCTGATTGTTCTTTGCGTATAAATCATTCATTTCAATCTCTGAAGTACTTAATTCAGTTCCCAGCTGGCCATATGACATTCGAGATGAGCTTTACTAACGATCACTTACTGCAAACGGAGCATTTGATTCATAATTGGAATTATTCGATTTTCTTTCATTTCCCTAAAATTCGATTGTTTTCATTTGACTAATAAAGCTTAATGCTATTTTCTTGTTCCTTTTTGTTGCATTGGAAATAATAACCCAGGTTGGGAAAAGTGGGCTTTGTTGACAACTTCCTTGTAAGTTGCAAGTAAACTTATTTTATGTGTCAACATTAAAAAGTTTTAGGCTCATTTTGACAATCGACTATGTATTAACTGTTACGACCTCTAAGATCCTTTTGGGTCCATTTTTGTTTCGAAATACATTGTTTATTTTTATATCCCTGTTATTTAGACTTTAGATTAACCAAGCAGGAAAACTACAAGTATTTTCGACTCACCAAACTGGTATAAGCTCAGGTGCATCCCACAGAGAACAATAACATGCCCATCAAAAAGCAGTACTAGAAAGTGAATGACTTGATGCGCAGCAACTCTTAAATTGTCAAAAATGTATGGTTTGAATCAAATAATCCGGTAACTCAGCTACGTCGAAGCGCTTTCAAATGCAGTTGTAAAGCCTTTCAAAACATGGAAACAAATTTCCTTCGACATTCAACTTGCTGTCATAATCTGACTGGTTTTAATTTCTGAGGCAACTTAAGCTGCAATAGAAGGCTTAGAAGCAGCAGAAAGCCTGGATCTTTTCTTGGCTAAACTCTCACTACGTCGTTCTCTCTGCTCCTTCAATCTCTGTGCAAGGAGCTTCTGATACTCAGCCGCATCTGCCTTTGCCTTTGCAATTCTCTTCTTTTTATCAGCAATTCTCGCTCTCTTCCTCTGCAAAGTTAATGGAGTGACCAATCTCTGAATCTTGGGAGCTTTACTGGCTTTCTTTCCTGCATTACAGAAAAATCAGTATTGTAATGTGAATATAGCAAATAGAAAGGTGAGTGCACAATGTCAAAAAAAAATTAGACTTTAGCTGTTTCAACAAAAGGTAGAATCTGGGATATGCATCACTGCCACGGGCAATGTCACCCCAGATATAAGTTTTTTAGTTTGAAAAGGAAATTTCAAAGTTTGCTTCAGACAGAAATCATGCACACATAAAATGGAAAACCCAGTTAAAAACACACAGCATATCCTTTATGACACTAAAACTCTTTGACTGTTCTCATCTCACAACAATTGAACATAAAGCAGAAAATATACTAGTAAACCTACCTGTTTTTGTAGTGAATGAACGGCGGTAAGTGTTGACATACTTTCGGACATCATCCTCTTTCGAGAGATTGAAGAGTTTACGAATCTTTGATGCCCTCTTGGGACCTCTCATTCTTGGTTTCTCAATATCAGTCAGTCCAGGAAGATCATTCTCACCCTTTTTCACAATTACTAAGTTGAGAACAGAGAGATCAGGGCTCACGATGCATCCACGAACAGACTTCCTCCTTCGCTCTCCATTGCGCCTACCATATCCTCGGAAGCAAGGTGTTCCTGGAGAGAAAAAATAACTTTGTCATTTCATACCACCGATACAAGTAAAGTTGCTATCATCACACTCATCTAGATAATGTTAAACAGTAAGGACCAACCTCTGTGCAGCAAGAGACGGACACGACCAGGAGTCAAGACTCCCTGTTTCATTGGAAATCCCTGCTTGTCACATCCTCCCATGATTTTGAACACATATCCTTTAAATTCCTGCCAAAAGATTTTTAAAAAAATCTTCAATTTAAACCAGGAACTCTTTCCAAGATTGGAATCCAATTTTTGAACATAAGCATACCTCTCCAAGAGCATCTCCACTGACCTCCTGAGAGATCCTCTTGTCAAAAAATGCTCGGCTAGACAGTATAAAAGCAGGGAGTCAACAGTGAGAAACATATCCATTACAAAATAAAAGAATTCAGTCCTCTAAACATGAATAGCAGCTCCACCAATAACTTGCAATGATACTTGTCACACCATCTCCTATACCAGAATACTACATTAAAAGTAAATTAAACGTTCGTGATTAGTTCTATTCAAAATGTGATAGCCCGAGTCAAACATTGTAGAATTCATTTATGAGTTACGACTGTTAGCTACAGCTGGCATGTTTCCATCTATTCAAATGTCAATGTAAAAACAACTTAAGCTAACACAAATCAAATCTGCAAGTAATAAAAGGTCTCACACTTTTAATTGAGTTAATAAAAACTCTGCTATAACTAGAATATCTCAATTCCAATCAATCCAACAAGCTCCAATATTCAAACTTTGCATTCTTCATTTCATTCTCTTTTTCAATATTTTTCAACTTTAAACCCCATTTTATTGGTCCACATTAAGATTCACATCCTCTTATATTTCATTCAAAAAATAAAACACCCCAACAATTCAAAGCCATACAAGGTTCAAATAAACAACCAAACCCAAAAAAAGCAAAGGAAAATCCAAGTAAAGATATAGAGAGATATGAACATGAAAGCTTACAGTTTCTGGTCATCGTCGATTTCAAGCTTCTTTTGGCATCCCGTAGTAGGGTTGGCGATATTGAACTACGAAGAGGGAAAAAGCAGCAAGTTAGAGTTAGGAGTTGTTGAAAAGCTTAGTCTTGGGATAAGAAATATAGAGTCATGGTTGAAAGATGGGACCTTCATGGTGGCGGAGTGGAAAAGAAGCGGCCGCGCTCAAATCAGTTCCGGTCCGTTTTGCCTTCTTCTGTTAGGGTTTCTGAAAAAGAGCTCCCTCTTACTTATTTATACCGCTCCGGAGCAATTTTACTCTGTTTCACCGGATCGTCTGGTGACTCTTTTCTGTCTACTACCTCCGTACACGTGGACAGAAAGGGCATGTTGGTTGCTTTTTGGAGTCTTGATATGGGGTTCTATTTTTGTTCTCGTGAGGCTGCCCGTACTCTGACCAATATATAGTGTTTAGACAAGTTGTGTGAATTGAGCCCAATCTAGAAGAATCCGACCAGGGCCTGTTGTTCTAAACTGGGCTTGACGAATTCATTGTCCAAATTCACATCACAATGGCCTCTAACTTTCGGGCTAAGTCTACAGCGTCAGTCGAAATTAGAGGCAAGACAATGGTTCACCTGCCTTTGTTATGATTGTGCAAAGGTAACGAAAGGCTTCAATTTGTACAGATGGAGAGAGAGAGCTACCTTCATCAGACTAAAAGCTCCCGAGAGCGAATAATACTGCCTTTCAGTTCATCAAACAGAAGGTCCCAACCAGAGAAGGAGTAGACTGTAAGGTTTTATCAAAAGGTTCAACCTGAAAATGATTATGTTTAGTTATGATTATCAGTCAAAGAGGATACCAATTAAACTGACTTTTCATTTCAAATGGACAGCAAGCAAATGATTACCCTGAACTTCAAATGATTATGTTTTTTTTTATCAATTACAGATCAATCTAGAGAGCAAAAGGATAAGGGGAAGAAGCAATCAATCATGATGCCGCACCTAAAAGAAGAAAGATTTTTAACAGAAAGGAAGCATATTGCTATTCCATACTAGTACATCACCAACATTATTATTGAGCTGATTCCAACCTCCACATCCGAGGAAAGCAATTTTAATAAGTTAATAAAGTAATTGGAAAAAGGTGCCTCCCATGAGCCAAATGGCATGGGAGGATGAACAGAGAATTCTTCAATCATTCATTAACAAGATTCTGATGTTGATGGTTGTATAAACAATAGCTCATGATAATGAGGTCTATTTTATACATTTTGTTTACAGTGGGCACACAAAATCACCACTTGTCTCTACATCTTCAAGATCTGCATCAGCATCTAAATCATCGAGATCCATGCTGCCTCCCATGAAAAGTCCCCCAACCTTGGGGACTTCTGAAGTTTTCATGGCCTCTTGTATTATAGACTGTACTTCTTCCAAGTTTTGGGGAGGGTTATTTACATCATGGCTCTGCCAGCTTCCTCCTTCCATCAGTTCGATGGGCAAGTTCTTTAAGAACCAAGGGTGGCTTTTAATTTCCAGTATAGTTATTCTCTGCACCAACAAGAGATAAAAGAGGAAACTGAACAATCGAACAAAAGATGGATGATGGAAAAAAGAAGCAGAAATTTATAATGAAATGTTAAATTATGTGATTGCGTTGCCAGCAATTAGCACTCAGTGCATCAGAACAAGCAAAGAAGCAACTTATACCTTTTCAGGATTTGCCGCAAATATCCGAGATAAAAGATGTTTGCACTCCATAGAAACTCGGACATAATCAGGAATTGAGTAGTGGACACTGAGTATTCTCTGCCATTACCAATAATAACTTATATAATTGCACTAATTTCAAACTATGTGTAAAGTGGAGCTGAAAGTTTCGCATAAGCACTTACCCCAATTGTCTTTCTGAAGTTTTTTGGATCATCAGGATCTTCAAAGGGATATGCCCCAACTAACATGACATATAAGGTGACCCCACATGACCAAACATCTGCAATCTATACTTATGGAGGATTAGAAACAGATAACTATGGAATTCAAGTCGGAGAAGCATATTGTTCAAGTTAAAAGAGGAATGACATTACCTTCCCATCATATTCTTTCTTGGATAGAACCTCAGGAGCAATGTAAGCTGGTGTTCCTACAGTGGATTTTGGTTGTGAATGGAAAACAGATGACTACAAAATTAGGGGGGAAATAGTTAGTAAATAAAAAGCAGCCAAACGCACAGTTGTTACAAATTCATGGATTAGTTTATTTTATTACCTTTGAGTATCCAAAATCACATATTTTGACGCGTGGTGCTGTGCTGCCATCCAGGAGAGTGTTTTCAAGCTTAAGATCTCGATGACATATTTGCTGCGAAAACAGAGTTTTCAATAAAGGAAATAGCACTGAAGGCTGTTTAAGAAAGAAACAAAATCTCTTAGCGAAGCTAGAACCAAATTTTCATACCATGGAATGACAGTAACTGACTCCTGATATCAATTGCTGAAAGAAAAACCTAGCCTGTTGCCAAATTAATATTAATGTTCCAATGGAATATTTAGACATGAGAAGCTGTGTATTCAATAGAACAAACCACTCTATTTCACATCGAAATTTTCTCCTTTACATTACCTCATCCTCACTAAATCTACCAGCATTGCATATACGCGCAAAGAGTTCTCCACCTGCAGCATACTCCATCACTATGGCCAGATGAGTAGGTGTAAGATGGACCTGCAAGGGCAATGCAAAACCTCCAAGTGAACACTTTGCCCTTCTTTTATTTTACATTATTGAAAGTCAAGTTCGATACACTACAATCTGCAAAGTAGTTCATTGAGACGGAACATGATAATAAAATCATTTGCAGCACAAGAGGACATCATTTTGCATCATCGAACCTCACAGTGTCCTGCTTCAGGGGACAATAATTTGCTTTACTAACTCAGGAAATGAACTTTAATTTTTCCTTGAGGCACTTGAATTAAATGCTAAGATCTCGGCTGGTCAATTAATGACATAATTTTAACTCTACACTTGGTTATTAAGAAAATAAAGAACAGCAAAATGTTTAAACAAAATTACATAAACATTATTATCTCTTGACATTATTCCATTGGCTCTCCACAAATGGGAAAAGAAGGCAGGTGTAAATCATGAAAGCCCAAGCCTTTATATCTTTATCTATCATAATAGAGCATTGACCAGAGCTCAGCTAGACAGGAACAAGACAACCACATGACAATAAAGCAACAGGGAATATAGGAGTACCCACCTCTTTGAATCTAACAATATTGGGATGCTTCAATGATCTATGGTTCACGATTTCCCTTTGCACATGTTCATCAATCTGCAACCAAAAAAAAAACCCTTTCATCAACGCATCCATATGATTAATGATAAAAGGGACATGACAGCAGGGACTCCAATTAGAAAGAGAAAACTGAAAAAAAAAAAAAAAGGAAAACAAAAAGTTAGAAGATTTAAGAGGTAAAAGGGTACGAAGATGACCTTTTGCCCTCTCTCAATGAACTTAACAGCCAAGAGCTCTTTTGTCCATTTATCTCGGACCAGCTTGGCCACTCCGAAATTCCCTGACCCGATATCTTTCACAATCTCATAACGTTCCATAGTTTCAACTCTGTCACAAGGAAAAGTGCCCCGCTGCAATCTTAAATCTCTTACTCTCTGAAAACAACAGCGTAAAACATAAGGAAGTCCAAAACTTGAAGCTTTGTATCAAGAGGTTTAGGCCAAAGTTTGTTGTGGCTTAAAAGTAACGACCATCATCACCATCATCATCAAAAGTCGTAGAAGGGTAAAGCCTGGAAGCCAACTGTGTTTGACTACAGTTATAGTTAACAGATAGAGAAACAGAGGGAACACGTGTAAGGAATGGTGGAGATTCGATATAATTTGGACAGAAAAATTAAAGCAAAGTTCCCCACTGTCGTCTGGCGTTGTGGAAGGTGCAGAAATTCTTCCCCAAGAAAGAAAAGACCACTTGACTAGCGGCTACAAGCCAAACTTTAGGTGGTAAAGTTTCGCTAAAGGTAGTTCGGCACTTTGCAGCTTATTAGTTTAGGCCTCGATTTTTAATTGAATGAATTCACTGCAAGTTTATAGTAAGATTTTACTATCATTGTCTGACTTAAACAGGCAACAAACTTACATTCGGATAAATTAGTAATTACATGGGGTAAAATCCTGGAAGCTGGTGTGCTGTGGGCTGAAAATTGCTTGTGGATATGGTGTGCTGTTATATATCGGGGAGCAATTGTGACGTGCAAGGTAATGCAGCGGTTTTCACCACAAATTTTAGATTAAGGCAGGTCAAATCAAAGGAGACCAGCGCACGATATTTAGGCTGTTTTTCTATTTCATTCAAGGAATTGGAATCGTGGCAACAAAATCACGACATTAGCTTCAGTGGATCACAAATCAGCCCTGTTTTGTTTCGTTGAGGTTAATCTTACAGGCATTTTGAGAAAATGTAGAAAATTGTGAGTATTATTTTTAAGTGGCTTTTCTGATAATCAAATGAGTGAAGGGAATCCAATGTAAAATAGACCCTCAATATCACAAATATATATACTATTTATTTTGTTTTTTACTATTTTTCATATATGGTTGTAGGCTGGAGTTGAAACTACTCCTATCCATATCCCATCACTCACGATCAAAGACTTGGAAATTTGGAAGATGCAATTGGCGTCCGCAAGTCCAACCAATAGAAGCTGAAATCGCCACTTCCCTATTGGGACCGCCACCGTCCAAATCCCATCAAATCCTAGGGACTAAAAGCCACGCTTGTTTGTAGTATTGTACATTTTTTGCAAGAATTTTGTTTCATTAGTCATATTGTGTTTCGCCTACCAATACGAGAAAGCCATTCGCAATTAACGGCAGATTCCAAAATTCATAACGATTATTGTCATATCACGTCTCTTTGGCTCATTTATGAACTCTGAAATATACATGTTTTTTTTTTTTTAATTTCTGAAATATACATGTATGGGAGGGTATAATAGATATATTACAGGCTTATAAAGCTTCTAATTTCCTTTTTTTTTTTTTTTCTCTTTTCCTTTGTTTTTTGGCTTACAGAGGATTTCATTGGCACTTACACACTTGGAACACAAGGTTACTGCATTCACTTTCATGGATGGGATGGAGGGGTAAAGGAGTGGAAATTTTCATGTACATTTTCTAAACATATGGCAGCACGACAGCACCAGCCACCAAGTGTCTACCTTCTTTACAATACTAAATTAAAAGAGGTAGGAAAGTGAAAACGGCTCCATTCTTTTCATAGGGAATTCTACTAGCTCAAGTTAGCAAAGATCTTGTCCAACATCAAGTGGAGGACCAACGTAGGGTGCCCCGTTAACGACCAAGTCATATGGTAGTTTTAGTTCTCTTTCCTCAAGCAGAGCATAGCCTGAGCCAATAGAGACAAAAACACACAGGAACAAATGAAAATATGGAGCATGAATTTGTAATCAGAAAGAGGAGATATAGTAATTGAATTGATCATTACCAGGAAGTGAAGGGATAGGGAAATCGAAGAAGTAAGTGGAAGGCCTCTCAAAGTCATCGGAGTATGGCGGAGATAACACGTCCAAGATAGCACAAGGAGTCAAGGCAGTGAAAGAGTGGATGTTTCCACCACTCCTTGGAAACAGGACGGATGGTTCACAGGGTGCATTGAAGACGCCATTGATCACAGTGCCTGCTAGTCCATCTGCAGCACCTCACCATTTTTGGAGACTGTTTAATAATTCATAAGACCAAATTTCATGATAGAATGAACTATATGCATATTTTCCACTGCTTTAAATCCATTAATATCTCAGGAAGAAGCAACAAATTCAATAGGCCTTTTTTAGCAATTTGATTTCGCACAAATAGAATGAGAGGAGGATCGAAAAGGGGTTCAAGTATTGAAAATGTTACAAACAGATGAAGAAATGTACTTATTGTTTTGATACCATTATTCTTTGTCAAAATCTTCCTACCACTGTACGATATAGTTAACTTCAATCCAAACATCAGCAATGTTAATATTTCTTCACAAACTTTAAGCTAAAATCCTTACTTGTTCTGGGGCTATTGTTCTCCCCCCGCACCCAATCATAGGCTTTGACATAAACTGAACCATAAAGAAGTTTGCTTAGAACCGTCATCCCAGGGTGATCATGAAGAGGAAGGGTCCTGCCAGCCGGGAAGCAAAAAATTCCCATCTGTAAACAGAACAGAGAAACTCAGAAGTACAATTTCATATGATAATTAACCATAGCAGCCTAGCAGGTATCAATATACAATCGCATACATATGTGCAGGAATAAACAACTGAACAACTCCTGCTCACCGAGAAATTGTCGCATTCATAGATGTGAATGTAAGTTATTTCAGAAACTCCTTGCCCAGAAATCAACCCGTTGGTGATCTTGGGGCTTGAACTTGGAGATCCATCCAAGCTAAATTCATCTATACCAACATCAGCAGCTTCAAATATATCTGCATTTTGGGAATCTTCCCTTTAGTCATCTACTAAAATACATTAAAAGTTAATACAATAACTAAACAACAACATAAATCTGCCAAGGAAGGTTCAATACTTAAGATGCTCTTCAGCCATTGAATTTGTTGGAAAGTTGGAAGCTCCTTCTGGGAAAATACATCGTTACAGGCATCATATAGCATTTGTATTTTGCTTTTCTCCATTGTACAGTTCATGAGGGAATTACTCACCCTTCACGGTCATGATCATAAATCAAGAGACGACTTAAAAAAATTAATGACGTTAATAAAAACCGGGGGGCTTATTTTGACTGTTTAACTCATACAATGGGCTTCCTATATTCCCATTAGAACTTCTCTGTTGTACAAGTCACGAGGATTCAAGAAGCAAACAATATGTACACACAACATTTGGGCCTATGGTTATAAAATAAAAGAAAAAATGGGCTGATCAGGATAACATGGAGAAACGGAAGGTGGAGCACTCATATTACTTTCCCACTTTAAACGAAATTAAAGATTTGACCACTGCTATATCATCATTATTTTGCTACATCAGCAAATCATTACTAGTTTTCTAGAATGGAGAAAAAAAAGGGGTAAAACCTTGGCAATTTGGCCCCACAAGGTTCCATTTTCATCAGCTATTGCATGGCAAAGATCATGGTTGGGTGGCTGGTATTAGAACATCAAGCATTCCGAACCCAGCAAGTTAAAGGTTTGCTTGGGATTGGAGGGTTTAGACTGTAGACCTATTCCAATAGTGGTGCAGCAGTGGTTTTGTATACACTCAGATGTTCCCTGGGGCTTGGGTTTTCCTGTTTAGTGAAAATGGCAGCTTAATTTACAAGAGTTTATTTAGAAGATACTTTTCAACCTTTAAAATTGAGTCAGCTATTTCTTTCCACGATCCCCGCTAGCTGATTAGTACGTAATTACGCAACAGGAGATTGGAAAGTAAAAAAACACACATCACCCTGAATTCAGGACAAACCCTCAGAAAACAGAGTTTTGCGCCAAATGATTTGAGTCCTGCTTTTAGACGGTAACACGAGTCCTTGTGCCCAAACTGCAGACCAAGGAATATTAATCGATAACTTTAATTCGGTTGAAAAATTCGTCCAAAAAAGAAAAAGTTTTCTTGAGAAATTGTTGTGCTTGTGCCTTAGTCGAACAGGATATGCATCTTCCTGCACCGAAAACTCTGTTTTCTTCCTTTTTTCTTTTTTATGTTTTTCATTTCTCTCGTTGATCAATCTCCATACGGACCACTAACTTATATATCAACTTGGCCAACTCTATGAGAATATAATTAAGCACAGCTATTTTTGTTCCACCATTCAACGGCTGAAAAACAATCATTGAAATTGTAGTTTAAAAGGTCAAGTGATTAAAACAATGGAAAAGTTTAGGCGGTTAATTTCGGGTGGAGAAACCAATATTTTGGTGGAACAAGTCCAATGTCTCGTGGAGAAACCACGTTCCATGCCAGCCAGGCTCCTTTTAAATCCTTTTATTTTTTATTTTTTGGTTTCGGGTATTTGTTCGCCTAGTTTGATGTGACATCTGAGTAGAAAAGTATTATGGAATTTGAAAAAGTACTGAGTGGACAAATTGATAAGGATCAGTTGAACTTGGTAGGCTGGGCCGTATATTCAGTCTACCATATGTTATATTTAACATTTGTGGTTGATTTTCCAAGTGGAATATGAACAAGTGAACATGTTGAGACAAAATTCACCTCCCAAGAAAAAGAAAATCATGTTCTCAACTTGCCAAGCTGAATCTGACATCTGAACATTTGTTCGGCTCGTGTCTCTATTGTCAATGAATTCCTTGTTTCGCTACTTTTTATTTTGAATATTTCACTAGTGTCTCATAAGTTATTACAAACCAAAGGGAAGAAACAATTACACAAATTTAATGATTGTTGGTCAAATTTGTAGCTTTTTTATTCCAATTGAGCATATTTTCCGTATAATTTGATTATTTATTTACAATAAATAATAATAAGAAAGGAGGAAAAAGAAAAAGAAAAGGAAGTATGGGCTTTGGTTGTGTTTGGGTAGATTGTCAAAAAGGTGGGTCTAGGACCAAGGTCCATACTTGTTTACCCAAAAGCCCACCCAATTTTTTTAAAATTCAAAATCATCTCCACTTCCACCCAAAAAAAAAAAAAGTGGGTAGCTTTTTCATTTGCCCAAAAATTCAGAAGCCCGTGTTTGCCAGCTTGCTTTTTTTAATCCCCTCTCCTTTTGCCTCCTAAATCCAACGGTCCGTATTTCATCCTCCTCTTTTTTCTCCCCTCCTCCCCTCCCGTCCTCAACGCAATCATCGCCCCCCACCCCTCCCACCCCCTCAAAACCCCCCCTCCCAAATCTCAGATCTAAAAATTTCAAAAACTTCTCTTCCCCTTCCCCTTTCCTTTCGTTTCCTTTCATTTTCACTTTCTCAAACTAATTCGAGTCAACAATGGCCGGCACTCCTTCACCTCGCGAGGAGAATGTCTACATGGCGAAACTCGCCGAGCAAGCCGAACGCTACGAGGAAATGGTTGAGTTCATGGAGAAAGTCTCGGCTTCCGTTGAAAACGAGGAACTCAGCGTCGAGGAACGGAACCTCCTCTCCGTCGCTTATAAGAACGTGATCGGCGCACGCCGTGCTTCCTGGCGCATCATCTCCTCCATTGAGCAGAAAGAGGAGAGCCGTGGTAATGAGGATCACGTCGCTGTGATCCGTGATTATCGCGCCAAGATCGAGTCCGAACTCTCCTCGATCTGTGACGGGATCTTGAAGCTCCTTGACTCCAGGCTTATCCCTTCGGCTTCCGCTGGAGATTCCAAGGTCTTTTATCTTAAGATGAAGGGAGATTATCATAGGTATTTGGCTGAGTTCAAGACTGGAGCCGAACGCAAGGAAGCTGCCGAGAGTACTCTCACTGCTTACAAATCTGCTCAGGTTTTTAAAATTTGTCCTCATTTTCTTAAAGATCTGTTTGTTTTTTCTTTTTAATTTAAATTTATATTCTTCTTTTTTACTAGTATTTGTGATTTCTTTTTCTTTTTTCTGTTTCTTAGGATATTGCCAACGCCGAGTTGGCTCCGACTCATCCGATCCGGCTTGGACTGGCCCTCAATTTCTCTGTTTTCTACTATGAGATTCTCAATTCTCCTGATCGCGCTTGCAATCTTGCTAAGCAGGTTGTTAGAAAGTTCTATTTGTTGTTCTTAAAAAATATTCTTCATGAAAAAAAGAAGAGAACGGTTATGATCTAGATTTCCTTACGTGTTGGCTTTTGATTGGACAGGCATTTGATGAAGCAATTGCCGAGTTGGATACTCTAGGCGAGGAATCATACAAGGACAGCACTCTCATCATGCAACTCCTCCGTGACAATCTCACTCTCTGGACGTCTGACATGCAGGTAAATAATTTTCACCTTTCAAATAAAATTCTTTTTTTATATATCTTATTTTTTTTACCTAAAAATGTGATACTAACTTAATTGCTTTTTCCTTATTAATTAGGATGATGGAGCTGATGAGATCAAAGAAGCGCCGAAGCGCGAGGAGGAGCAGCAGCAACAACAACAGCCAAAGCAGTAGTGAGACCCTGCTGGGCTGGCCAGCTCTTTCTATTACTTGCCAATTTAGGGTTTCGAATGAAACTTCTCCTTTATGTGTTTTTGATAGGAGAAAGATTGCTTATTGCTAATTTAAATTCCCCCTTGCTGCTATCAAATACTTTAGGCAATTCTTGTCTTTGTTTTACTCCATCGTCTATGTACTGAGTTTTATTTATCCTCTAATTTTCTCTCTTCTTTTTTTTAGCATGTTCTATTAAAGTTCTACGTGTTTTATTTATCCTCTAAGCATATGAGGGATCCATTTTATTTTTTCCTATTTTTACTTCTGGAATGGAAGGTAATGATTTGGAAGTTGAAACTCATTTTGTCTGCCAAAGAATGTGGGAAATTAGTGTTTGAGTTCTAACCTTTGCTTGTTCACTCGCATGTGGGGTCGAGTACTGAAAAGTAGTCCGCCACTTTTGATAAACACTCAATGCCCAATAGTTGGTAATTACCTCAATCAGATGCTTCTTTTCATGAGGCTGCTTGCCACTTCCCATCCCCTTGAGCTGGCTGCTGTCCCCCAACGTCTTAATGCAACAAATTAAGGGGACTGCTAGCGTAAACTGGTTTAGCTAAGGTGATTCAGAGAGAATTTACAGCAAAAGGTCAGATGCTTAATGGCTAAACATTATCAGATGGGTAGTAAGCTGTCTCACTCACTTTTCCAAGGTCATACGCGGATACAGCATGGATTATGTGCGACTTTGTCTTTGTGGTTGGATAAGTTAGCTTTTGTGTTTACCTAACTGTTGGGGCACAAGTCACAAATTGAACTTTAGTTCCCGTCTAAATTGTTTGGACTGCAAAAGGGTTATGGTCGCCATACACATGGAATTTAACGAAGTAGCATCAAATCACACGATAGCCGACAGTACAATCAAGCCTTTAACTTTGGTTCGTTGTCATAAAAAACCATGAATTGAAAAGATGCCGGTACAGTAGGCCAGGTTTATGAAGCGAAAGTTTTCAGCCCATCATGCTTCAGGTTTGAGATTTATGGGCCTCACTTCAGGATAAGTATTAGTACATCCTTGCGGCTCATAAATAAAATGCCAAATAGGCAGCAAATCCAGCCCAAATTTTGGCATTAGTTCTTCATCCACCTGCGAATGGTAAATAAGACAATGTGATAAATGTTCGGATACTTTTCATGATTTGGGTTAATTATTCTTTTTGGATTAGGTTGGGAATTGAAAATATTAAGTGGCACCAGTTTAGTGGCTGTCAAATTATTTAAATTAAAAGTAAGTTATTATGAAGAATAACAGGTAAGTTAAATATATTTATTCGACTTTTCTAATTCTTCTACTTTCTCCTAATAAAAGATTTAAAAAAAAAAATAGAAATCCTAAGTGGAATAGTACCAGGTCTACTGATTACAGTACGAATTCTTATCCTAAGCTGCCTAGGCCAGTGCTAATTTCCTATTCCGACATGTATTGGCACTGTACAAGAGAAAGTTTTCCCTATAAATATCCCCACATGCATGATGCATGGGGCAGTTCTAAGTCATAGCCGTAGCCAAAATTTCCTTGAAGCTTATTGTTTCTCTCTCGGAATGGATACCTCACTTCGTTCTCAAGTTCTCGTCCTTGGCTCCCTCTTTCTTGTTCTTCTTTCACCTTCATGCTTTGCTGGTATTCTTAAGACTTGCCAGTTTGATGCCATATATCAGCTGGGGGATTCCATATCGGACACTGGAAACTTGATCCGAGAGGACCCTTTATCTCCGTTCGCTAGGCTTCCCTACGGTCAAACCTTCTTCAAGAATGCGACGGGGAGATGCTCCAATGGCTTACTCATGATCGATTATATAGGTAATTTGGTGCTTTCTTTTTCTTTTTGGGTCTCATTCGATACAGAAAAAAAATTCGTTTCTATAACTAAAGATCATTCAAGATGGAGGTAATAAAATCCATGCTGATCAAGAAGAACAAGTTAAATAAAGGGAAACTGTCGGATCGGTAACTGATATAGTACTACTTTATGGTGAAGAACTAATATGCATGTTTCTTTTTATAAACTTTTTGAAATAAGGTAAAGAATCAACAACGTGACCAACTGACAGTGTTATTTGCAAAAGTTTCCAGCTCAATGTGATTGAACCCTTTTACTTTATTGATTCTTCATTTACTTTGTGAAAGAGATACTGTCACATAAATACAGTTACTTTGATGCTCTTTACGTAGTTCTAATTATGCCAGTCTTTGATTAGTGGAGTGTGATGAGATTCTTCTATTCCTTGGTTGAGTTACTTGATTAGCATCATTAAAGAGTTTTAACTTTGAAAAAGTCACCGAAAAGCTCATGATATTAGTCTTACGTTGCAGGCTAATCACCTTAATTATGGCTCTTTGTATATGTGTCTACCTTCCGCGAAGGTCGCATGTTATATTCAACATAAAACCTAAACTAGGACTTGTTGTTTATCTAACAAACGTAATTGCGGTTGTACTTTGACAGCTCTGTCTGCTGGAATCCCCTTTCTTGAACCCTACTTAAACAGTGATGCACTATTCACTCGGGGCCGTGGCGTGAACTTCGCGGTTGCTGGCTCCACTGCTTTGCCTGTGGAAACTCTAGCTGAGAATAATGTTCTTGCCCCAGTTACCAACAGTTCTCTTAGTAGGCAGCTTGATTGGATGTTTTCCTATTTTAATGGCATATGCCGCGATGAAGAAGGTTAGCACCCATTTCTAAAATAAAACCCAAATAATTTTCTAGTCAAGATTTACACGTATTACATTAACTATATACGGTTACTAACAATGGCATATATTATGTTTTCTTTGATAGATTGTGTCAAGAAACTTAAAACAGCTCTTTTCATGGTTGGAGAGATTGGCGGAAATGACTATAACTATGCATTGTTTCAAGGCAAAACCTTTGATGAAGTTAGATCCATGATACCTAAGGTTATCCAAGCCATAAAAGATGCAGTAGCAGTAAGTTTCTTTGAAACAAATAATGATCGTCTAACTTTTCTCTTAGCAACTTGTTATAATTATTTTAGTACTGACCACGTTCTTATTGTACATTGCAGAGAGTTGTTGGCTATGGTGCTACTCGAGTGATTGTCCCTGGAAACTTTCCTATAGGTTGTTTGCCAATCTACCTCAGTGGATTCCAATCCAGCGATTCCACTGCTTATGACAGATTTCATTGTCTAAAGGGCTTGAACAACTTGGCAATCCATCACAATAAACTTCTCAAACATGCCATCAAAGAGCTGAGGAAAGATCTCCCTAATGCCATCATAGTTTACGGTGACTACTACAATGCATACCAAAAGCTTTTGCGCAAAGTTGAACTACTTGGTGAGTTTCTTTTACAAGATAAATATACTTGAGAAATATCGCTTGTACTAGAATGAATTGTTCTGATTTGTATCTACTTTTTTGCATAAAATATGAGCAGGTTTTGACACCAAATCGACACAAAAAGCTTGTTGTGGGATTGGAGGTGATTACGACTTCAGCCTTACCAGAATGTGTGGAGCACCTGGCGTGCCAGTGTGTTCAAATCCTGATCAATATGTGAGCTGGGATGGAGTTCATTTGACACAAAAGGCTTACAAGTTCATGGCAGGATGGCTCATTCATCACATCTATCCGCAACTTCAATGCCGTGCTTGACTTGGTTTTGTTAATTAGTATGCGTAGTACATATATATATTAAAAAAATTTTCAAAATATCAAGGGAGATATATAATAGATGGATTCTTTAAGTAGATCTAGATTTGGATTTATTCCAAATTACCATATCTCATATATGTAGTCATATTGTTATATTTCTTTTCCTTATTTTCTTTTTCTTTTTTTTTAAATATGTACTATTCATTAATTAGTAGTAGTAATCATATAAATGGTGTTGATTCAACCATAAAGTTGATAATCAATTTTCTTTAATTTTCGGACACTTTATTCATCCTTATATGATACCATGGAGGCCTTTGACTTTGAAGCAATAATTTAAAAGCCTTGCTAATATCCTGCAAGCTCACTTCATGTGTTATCAATGAATCCTTCTATATTGTGCTCCTATGATTTATAAGTACAAAAGATTTAACAACAATTTGCCAAGATAAAATATACAAGAATATTATATATATATATATATATATATATATATATATATATATATATGTAAATGTGGTTTGAGGGATATCAAACTTTTGAAGAATATACTGCTCTTTTACTTTTAATTATTTCATTGTGTTATTATTAAAGGTAAATTCTTATTCTATTAGAATAAAATAACCTTGAAAATTTTGATAAACCTTAAATTTTAGTAGTAAAAACATGCACACAAAAAAAGTAACTGAACAAAGTAATAATATGGACAAAATAATAAAAATAAGAAAAAATTATTATATTTTTATAATTATAATATGTAAATTATACTTAATTTTTTTAAAATAATTATGATAAGACATTATAATTCATGTATATAGTATCAAGACATGGAGAACAGGAAGGGAACCAGGTTTGAACTTTATGGGCGTCACTTAAGCACGGACAAATAACCCAGCTCGAGAGCCCATTAGGCAACAAATCAGGCCCAACTTCGCACCCGTGGTTCCAAACAAACCTCGATAAACTCTAATACTCGTTTATTTATCTATTTATTTATTTTGACTTGTGTGAATCTGAATTTGTTTTTTGATTCATATACATTGGCTCTTAATGATATATTTAAACTAAAGATATATAAATCAAATAAATAATACGAAATCAATATATTGATTTATCAAATCTTTCCATATAAATCTCTTATATGGTAGTTGAAATTGCAATTTGCTAATGCTTCAAGGGGGATATTGATAACCCTGAAAAGTTAGGTGGATAGAGAAGGGCTAGATATGCCTTTGTCAGAATCCCATCGTTAATTTCTCTTATGAGTTGTTTTTACCAATTTAAGTAACAAAAAAGAGTGCCAAATTTTTGTGTTGTTATTCGATTAATTGATAGAACAACATAGGCATTAGGCATTAGGCATTAGGCAGCCCATTTTAATTATCCATCCAAATGATACAACGCAGGCTTTTTCCTTGAAGCAGTAACTCGAAGGCTTTGTTGATGTCCTGGAAACTCAATTCATGCGTTATGAATCCATCCAGATTCAGCTCCTGCTATATAGACAGGCAGATAGCATCAACTTGCGAATTTATGAACAGAGCAAGTAATTAAAAGGCACAAGCATGAGTGCTTTTTAACCTTGTCAAGATATTTTTCAGCTAGGAGGGGAATGTCAGATTTGGGTTTAAACCCTCCGAACAAACAGCCGGTAACACTTCTGCCTCTTAGAAGCAAATATGTGTTGAGAGCTAATGGCGTGCCATGCTTCTCCACTCCCAATATCACTGTCTTGCCCCATCCCTTCATTTTTCACCGAAACGACCATGAAATTTTAGCTTTTTGAAGAAGGAAAAACAAATTTAACAGGATTGACTTAACATGAAGGGTACCTCTCTGTTACTATTGAAAGCGTCTTCCATCAGGGACGCCAACCCAATGCACTCAAAGCAATAGTCAGCTCCCCCATCTGTCATTTCCTTTATCACCTGAACATGCATAACAATTTTAATTGTGGGACATTCAGGTTTTTCTTAAAAGGACTTTTTCTTGTTGAATTTAAGTGTTTCGTGATTTGAAGCCATCAGGATTTAGTTGGTGATAAAAGGATTTCTCATTCATGTCTTTGATTATGTAATACAATCTCCAACCGATTTATTCTTGTTAGTGTTATAATCCTTTGGCTACTAACCTCGCTGACTTTTTTCTCTCCACAGGTCGCGGGGTTGATAAAATCGGTGACTCCAAATGTTTTCCCTGTCACACAAAAGAAATAGTTTGAACAGAAAATCCTGATGCTGGTGAAAATCGATTGACTATTTCTAATTCAAATCACCAGATCAACAAAAGAATTTGTAATACTTTATGAACATAATTAAGAGGAATTTTGTGATCAATAGATAGCTTACCTATCTCAAATTTTTCCGGATTCAAATCTACACCTATAATCTTCGAAGCTCCGCGTAACCTTGCTCCCTCTGCAACCTGATATTCAATACTTTGTAAGTGTAATTTAGTTGTTGCAACGTGCACAGTGACATAAATCCAAGAAATACAGTCAGTCCTGGTAGTGACATGCTCTCAAAGGAAATTAATTTGCTAGCGTACAATAAGCAGAGCATGGTTTGGGCAGGGATTGAACAGGTGTAATTGGGTTATAAGTACCGCAAGTCCAACTGCTCCCAGCCCAAAGATGGCGACTGTGGAGCCCGCCTCAATATCTGCCACCTTCCATGCTGCTCCTATCCCTGTCACCCACAGTGTTATACGAGCAAAAAGATGTCAAATGTTTGCGCCAATAACAATTAGTAACTCTTGCTGACTCAAGTTATGTGTGTCCTTTTCCTTTCTACTTGGGAAGTGGAGATTTGGACTTATCGTTGCCCACTTGCCAGCAATATCAAACGAGTGAATCTCTTAGCCAAAGAAAAAACAGTGGCTCTTGTGTTTCTTCATAATAGAAAGAAGAATAGTTTACGTTTCGATTCTGGTATATTGAAATTTGATAAATTTGTGGCCAATATGGGGCAGGCACTAGATGACAAGGGCCCTTGCGATTATGATACTGGCCACAAAATTCAGTACTGATGAAGCATTCAGAATTCTAATTATCAAGGTCGTCCTCTAAATGAAATATTTACTTTGCAAATCAAACAGTAAAGTTTATACTTGAATTGATGGATACGCGTATAGCTATGAACAAACCTAAATCCGCACTGCAACAAAAAAACCTTATGGGTATCATTGGTTATAATTGCAGTTCATATCATATAGTCTTTTGTCTCTGTTAACTTACCAGTTGATACTCCACAGCTAAGCAGGCAGGCTTTATCAACGGGAATTTCCGATGAAATCTTGACAACATGAGCCACATCCACCACTGTGTACTCAGTGAAGCTGGACACGAACAAGAAATGGTGCAAAACCTCCCCATTCATCCCCTTGAACCTACTTGTTGCATCCCTTGGCATGTCTGGGTTCAATCTATAACCAAACACTGAGCAACCATTGCCCTTTTGGGACTTGCAGTCCCTGCATTCTCTGCAATGCGGATGGAACACTGGCAGCACCAAATCTCCTTCCTGCACTTCCTTCACATGCTCCCCTACACTCTCAACAACACTGGAACCCCTCCAAAAAAGACAGTTATGATCACATCCTTAACGTTAAACACTGGCAATGATTTAATTCAGGCAAGAGCAGGTAGGTGTAGTTGAATTACCCGACAGCTTCATGCCCAAAAATTCTGGGAAAAATCGCAAACGGCCCCTAGAGAAAAAACAATGTGGTAATCTTTTTTTTCTAACATATAGACAAAAGTGAAAGTTTTAAAATAAAAATAGAGAGGGGAATTACAGTGGACATTTTCCAGAAGGTAATATCAGAATGGCAAAGAGAAGTGCACAGAATCTTGACCCGAACCTCCCATGATTTAGGTGGCTCAACTTCAATTTCTTCTATTACAAGTGCTTCTCCTGGATTTCTGCTGACTGCAGCTGTTTATATCATAAAAACATGGAAAACACCAAAAAAAAAAAGTTGAGACCATAAAAGAAAAACAGAGAATCCAGGTAACAAAAGACCGGTAAGCCAAAAAGTCTATAACGATGACCAGTGTTTTAAGAAGAACATCAAGAGAACCTTTGCATCTTATAGCTTTTCCTGCAGTTACCGACCCTCTATGGTTTTCCATAGCTGGTTGCTTCTTCTTGAACCAAAATCAAGAGAGGGGGGAGTTCTAATTTCTTGGCTTCTCCTCTCTTCTCCTTGGCTTCAATTTTCCACGGTTAGTAATTACGTACTTATAATGCTACTGATGCAAAAGTCCAACGTTGTAGAATAATAGTGTGATAAACAGAGGTTAAAAAGTTTGTTCATTTCTTCTCCAAATGAGAAATGTCTTCACACAGTTATAATACTAGTTGTCAGGTTGTGCGTTGGCCTGTCTTTGTCCAATTCCTACTTGTACATCCACTGAACGTTCCACTTAAAATCCAAAAAAAACAAGAAATGTAATTAAAAATGTTGCTTTATTTTTTTCCCCTTGTTCTTATTTTGCTGGTTGCGATTATGCTGTTCTTAGTTAATCCCATTCTACAATGATATAATTAGCCACGAGTTTTCTGGCACATGCCTCAACTGTTAGCAAAGGTCCCTGCCTTCTTTTCAGGTTTATGTCATCGACTGTACAGTATTTGGTTGGTTCTCAATTACACGTAAGAGAAGCTAACTCCCAGCATTTTCAGCATGTCGTCGCCGGCTCTAAGTAACCAAAACATTTTCCAGCTCCCTTTGGAAATAAGTTTATGAATAAGACTTTACATCTCCCCATCTTGACGTCTTCTTTGAAGTAGACTTTTCCGGGATGACGCTTTCCGAATAAAGAAAATGTAATTAGAAGTTTGACTTTTTTAGGAGGAAAGATTGAACTTAGGGACGAAGCTAACTAATTCTGTTGCAAGGGTCAAAGATAAAAAAGGTATGTAAATTAAAATTTTTTAGATTAATACGTTAAATTTAAGAAATAATTAAAATTTATAATAAATAATAATTTTATATAATATGTAAACTAAAAAAAATAAAAAAAAAGATTTACAATAATTTTATAAGGATCGGATTTTATTGAAAAAACATCCATATTTTCGAGATTAAGTTTAAGATGTTTTGATTCATATTACTCTTATTCATGATTTAAAGTAATGAGGTTTGATGGTTCAAGTGTAGGAGGATTATTTAAAAGATTTGTATTTTTTTAAAAAAAAAAATTGTCAATTCTTTTCAACTTACTTATACTTTAATTAAACTTGAAATTTTTTTTGAAAAGTGGTTTTATTAAACCTCTGATCGACTAAAGACCCCTACACCCAATATGTGTGTGAAAACTTATACAATTACACAAAAAAAACTACTTGAAAAATTTGATGGTTGCTCAAAAAGAATAAAAAGGCCTAACAACAAAAAAAAGGAAGCACATGAGACCATTAACATCAAAAAACCTAAAACCATATCCTAATCAATGTCCAACCAATATCTAGTATTCTTATATTATTTCTATTTAAATTTGAAGTACTAATTATAAAACTATAATGTGTAAAGTATAAATAGTTAAATATGATATATAAGATTTCACACAATGATTAAATAAATAATTAAATAAATAAGATAAAAAAAACTTTACTTTTTTTTTTAATTTTACACAATCGTGGTGAGTGACCTCGTTATTCCTTATCCAAATTCAGAAGCTCGTAAATCTCTTTTGATGAATGTTTGTTTTAATGGTGAGTTACAAGGAAAAAACTAAAGTAAAAATAAAAGAACAAAAGAGGAGAGAAAGAGAAAAAGAAAGAGGGAGAAGGAGGTGAAAAAAAACTGAAATGAGGATAAAATTGAGTAAGATTTGTAAGATCATTTTATTATTTTTTATTTATACTAATATTAAATAAAAAATATTTTAAGGAATTCATTAGAAATATATATAATAAATAAATAATTTCAAAAATTTTGAAGGGACTATTAGAATATATATAAATATATAATAAAAATTTTCAAAAATTTTGGGGGCAGTGAATTGCGTTACCCTCCGCCGCCCTGATTGTATTATTTCCTATGTGTTTGGTTAAGAAAGTAAGCTGCACAAATCATCTTATTAAGAAACTGAACATATATGATCAGTCTAAACTTCCCACCACGTGCAAACAAAACCAATCTCTTGTATTGATTATGTGATTTTGGGAAGATAATGTCATTAAATCACGGTCAATGACATTTGGTTAGTAAGAGCAGGTTGTCCATCATTTTCAAGATAGGAAGAAACACAGGCAAATTGCATTATATATTTCTGGTATACAATTTAACTTCATTAATTTTAATTTATATATATATATATATATATATGTAAGGAACACACCCACATTTTTTTAATGATTAATTAGAGGAATTGAAAGCTCTTTAATCCTCTCACGTTTCCTAATAAATTCTCAACAAAATCGAACTAAATGATAAAAGATCAGGAATCTGAAGATATGTCAGCTCATTAACATTTTGTTTTGCTTTGAGAATTAATTTTTTCAATTTTGTGAATGTCATAATACATTAACTTAAGAATATATATTAGAAAAACTAAACGGAAAATACTAACTTAAACAATGCCAATAAGATATACTGAATCAAGAAAATTAACGTGTTTCACGCCGGCTTAAAGGCTTGGCATGTTAGGAATCTTTTTTTTTTTTTTTGGGCTGATTGCTTGACCTGTTAGGATTGGGTATGTGACCAATGAAAAAATGAGGATAATTGTTTTTTTGTCTAATGAGATTGTGCAGGATATGTTGGACCCCAAAAACATATATAAAAGACAAAACATCATGCTTGCTGGGGCCTTGTCTACAGTAAGGTCAACCGTATTACATGTTGCAATCCCCACAACAACAGCTCGAGTGAGTTCAATCCTCCGTTGTGATGAATTTCTCTCTACAAAACCAGTGGTATTTGATGTTAGCGCTGGACTCTACAACCTCGTTAATGAGGAAATGTCATTGTAATTTTAGTTCATATGTTACCTGAAGTAACAGGGTATTCTGCTGATAAAGTGAAGCTTCAAGTTTTAGCTTACAACCTTTAGAAATAGGTTGATTATGTAGCATTTCATGACAGTAAATACATCTCTTCGTGGCATTCAATCTGCAACTGCTTAATTTGAATTCGACCTCTGAAACTAATCCAATTGCATACAAATTCCTGAAACTTTGATGTCTTGTATAATGTAAAAGTCTTGAGAGTGCAAAGGCAACATCAAATATTTTGTTCACATCTTGTGCTTTCAATTTCTACTGATGAAAAAAAGTTCTTCGAACATTTACACACAATTTACGTACGATTCAATTTGTCTTCTGTTGACTACAAGTGAAATTCAACATATAACTCCTGCAGGAAACAACATATCCCAAGCCAATATGTTTATGCAGTGTAGCTAGTATCTCCAATAATTTTTCTTACACCATAACTACTAAGGAGAGACAGCTTGATGTCAAATATCCATGACTTTGCGTCTCTTTGTAGATATTGGCCGTAATTACTTGTTCTGACGCCGATAATGGAACCTGCAAAGAGGGAGAATTCATATCCACTAGTGATTACAAAACAGTGCAGGCTTACACAAATTCAATTCAAAACCTACTAAATGCTTATCCTGGCATGGAAACTCTAGTATAATGCCAGTCAGTGAAGGACGCGTTTTCTGGGATCCTTAGCGAACACTGCAAAGCATCGAAGAGACCGCGCGAATGGCATGGGCTGCAATTGTGTTTCTCTTTATCGTAGTTTTTTTGGTTTGATATGGACAGCACAAGCTCGTCATGGGCAAGAACTTCATTCTTCGGACGGGCCTCTGCTCTAAGATTGGCCTTATTGGTCTGGACCCAGTTTGCTTTAGGGGAGGAAGTCAGAAAGCTGATGCTCCTGCTTCAATCACAATCTGTAATCCTTGTTTGGTTTGGGCCTCTGAGTCTACATCCATCCCATATAGATGCTAGCCTTAGCCCAGTTAATAAAATTAGGCTTTTCTTGTCTAAATCAACTGATCAATTATGTAATGGGAAATCCTGGGATAAATTTAACATTTCGGCTTCCGAGTTTACACATTTGAAGTTCGAATGTGCCAACGGGCCTGTCTGCTTGATTAGGTCAGCAAACCATCACCATGTTTTAGGTGGTTGAGGAAAGTTTCAATACATAGTAACCTTTATGTATCCTTACGTGAGTGGAAGAGTAAAAAATAGGATCTGCTCATTTACTTTGGTGTAAATTTTTTTAAAAAATTTATACTTTTTTAAAAGATAAAATTTTAATTTTAAATATAAAATATTTTAGAGATTAATAGAAAAAACACATACTGATCACATAAAATATTTTACGTCTTTGAGAGGTGTATATTTTTATTAATACTATAAAAATGCTCTTATACTAGGCCTAGTAGTATAAGTTTGATGAAAATTAACAAAATTTTAAAATTTTTTAACTTAAAATATTAATATTTAAATTATTTAATACTATTAAAATTAAAAAAAATTTTAATGAAATCATTCCATGAAATTAATATTTTTATTTGTAAATTGAATAAGTCTTACTAATAATTATATCAAAAAACTATTTCAAATATCGTTATTTAATGAATACATTTTTATATATATAAAATTTTTATATTTTACACAATTGATGAATATTAATATTTTTATAATGTTATGGTAAAAAAATGATGAAATGAAAATTTTTTTTGAAAATTAAAGCTTACTTTCATTAAAATACGTAGTTAAATGTTTTTGAAATTTTTATTATTTATTTTTCTCATTTTCATTTTCATTCTTAATTTTAATGTGAAAATCAAATGGTAGCAATATTTTGTAATCAACTCTTATTTATCCCATAGAATGATTTAAACAATAAAAAATATTTCCAACAATTTATCTAAACAATAGAAAATATTAAATTTTTTTGTAAAAAATTTTATATAAAAAAAAAATTTCTCCCAATAAGTTATTTTTCAATTACCAAATATACCCATAAAGTGAGAAAATATTGAAGAAAAGTCTTTTAATTAAAAATGAAACTATAAATTAAAAGATGAAATCATATTGTGAGAAATGACACATTTGTCCTTATTGTCATTTTTTATTTTTTAGGGTTTACTTAATTTTATTATTGAATATAATATCTTGTAACTTTTGACACTAATTCAGCTGTTAACATTATTTATTAATATACGTGTGAAATAATATTATGTGTTTGATATGAATACGCAAACTTATTAAAGTGAGATCTATACGTAAAATGATTATTTTAATGGCATTTGTATTGTGCTAGATAATTATGTATGATACATTTAAGAAATTTCTTCATGAAAGAATTTGAAAGTTACAAAGCGTGTGAAAGATGTTCTTTAGCAGTAATAATTCTTGAAGACTATCTTCTCACACAATGATGGACCGAGACTTTAATTAGATATATGATGATATCCAACATCATTTATATATCTTAAGTTAGCAGCTCCTAGTGACATCTTACTTTAATCTTGATCTAATATCTTAATCATTGTAAAGAACATCCATTAATATTTAAATAATCATCATGACCCAGTGTCACCTTGGACTCATTCCACGCCTTCCAAATAGCGAATGCAACAATAATCATGGAAATACAAACATGTAGGCGTGTGAAACCAAATCCTCTTAAATTCGGATCATTCCCTGAGATGCAACCATTTGAACAGTTTCATCATCTGCTTCTTCTTTTATTTGTTCAAACATAACATAAAATACAATGACTGGGTATTTTAATACTATTATCAATAAAGATTTTGAGATCTACAAGTCGATCCGCACAACATAGAATATTAGTACTTACAAGATTAGCATCGAAAGCGTGGGGGCTTGGTTTGGTGCATATCGTTTTTCTTTTCACAGTTCAAACTATATATCGAGGCCCAGTGTTGGGAGGCCCACATGGTCCAACAGTGACCCGTGAAGAGAGTAGACTACCCCTCTTTCAATTTTTTTAGCTGCAGGAAAAGTCGAAAACGATTGTTCAACCTCGATGAGGAATGGCCAACAAGTTAAACAACTGGTCAAAGACTCAAAGCTAAGCTAACAGAACATGGCATGTGAATTTTATACAACTACACAACGAGAAGTCTTTATTATTTTATTTTTTAAGAAAATAGTTTTTAATCTTCTTTTGTCTTTAAGGTGATTAGGCCCACATCATTCCCCCCACAAACAGACAAAACTCTGTGTTGCTATCTGCTTTAGACTGCGTTCCATTTGATAATGACATGATTAAGCCCTTAATTGTTATTCTAATACCAGTTATCATCCCAGTTTAATAGTATTAAACCCAAATAAATTATATAAATAAAAGTCTATGATTAATTGGATTATTGCTAGTATTTGTGTTTTTGACTTGTTGAAAAGTTGCTTGTATATATAAAAGAAGGTGCAAAAGCAAAATGGTAATAAGTTTACCAATCTTTCTCACAGGAAACTATAGGGAAATTTTCACACCATCAGTTGTTCTTTTAAGCAACAGAATCTTGGAGGGAATTTTCCTCTTCTGAACATGTGTTTACTACAAGCAGTCTTGTAATCAAATTTTAGTTCCATCCATCTCAAATTTGAAAAGTCAGTAAAATTGGTGGCTTCTGTAATGAACAAGGAAGCCTAGTGAGACTGCTTTTGAGGTTTTTGAAGAAAGACTTGCTTACAAACTGTACCCCGGGACTTGAAACAGCAGCTGCAACCTTTCATCGAACAAATTCATATGAAAGGGAGAAAAAGGTTAGCTGAGTAAGGGCTTGTGGCCTGCCTTCGCCTCTCAAAAGTGTCCCGCATGATAATTGTTTCACAGATTCTTGTCCCCCTTTTTGTACAAGGTGCTAGCTACATGGAATAAATGATGCTAACGGGCAAAGGACTTCTGGCTGAGATTTGAGTAGTTTTTTTTTCTTTGACTGAAATAGTTACTTGACCTCTCAGAACTTACGGGATTCTTCCAGGTTTCCATCCATGCAAAATTCAATCAAATCCATCAATTTAATACGTACCAATTCCATACATTTTTGGTCATTTTCTCTTAAGACTTGTTAGAAAACAGGTGTGACTGAGTTGAGCAGACAAGTCAGTGGTCAATGCAATGCAAACCATTCAAAAAATTTCTCATCTCTTAAAAGAGGATCTCTCAACACAAATTTTAAGGCTGGTTGGTTACTTTCAGAGGAAAAGAGGCAAAGAAAATCCCACACAGAAAAATGAGGGAGATTGAGCAGATATGGGGGGCCGAGAAAAATTGGGACAATGGGACTGGGAGGGTGAGGACAGAGGATGTACAAAAGAAAAGGCCTTTTTGCAGCCTTGTTTTTCCGTCTAAAGGTGAAGAGTACGTCAGGAAATAAGGCCAACTTGGCTTGAAAATTGCGGTCCGTTTAACATTCATTCTCGTAACGGAACTTTGACCAGATTCCAAAATTCCAAGGGCAAAAAAGTGGAGCAATTATTTTTCTTGGTTGAAAAAACCGAACACCCACTAATCACACAATTAAAGAGGTTTCAATCCCCCAATAAAATTCAATTACTGTTTTCTTTTTGGCCTCCAAGTTAAGTAAGCATCTTCTTTCCTGCCCATTATAACAAAAAGGATAAAAAAAAAAGAAAAGAAAGATACTAGTCACCAGAAACCTAGTGTGGTAAATAAGTTGATGAAACATAAAGATTTTACTGGGAAATGACAGCGTATATTGGCATGTTGACTGCCCTGGTGGGTGAGTCATTACTGAGTTTTGACAACAGCCCCGGGAACACGACACCCCGCAATTACAATCTACTCAAAACAGTCGCCCAGCCAAGATTAGATAAGATCGTAAGGTTAGAGAGAGATATATGTGGCTTCTTTTACGGGTCATGTTCCTTCTTTTTTTTTTTCTTTTAAAGCCTCGAAAAACCTGAAAAATTAAAGGAAGTGAGATTAGACAGCGCCACAAAGGCAAAGACCAAGAAGACACAGCCATATTCCTTCTTTTGCAACTTTTTTCTCTCTCTCCCTCTCCGTTCAAATGCTAGTAATAAAAGTCTTTTTAGACCCATCATCTTTTGCTCCGAGAAATAATTTTCTACTTCCATGAAAGAGGACCCCCCAACTCTCTCTCCATCTCTTTCTCTCTCTCTGGCTTTGTCCCTACTCTCCGACCCCTTAAGTCTGCCATAAAGAGGAGGATTTGCCCACCACAAAACCCCAAAGATATAGCTGCTGTATCACAGATTTTTAGTTTTTAGCTTACGAAAGAAATACTAGATCATTATAGATCTAGAGAGAGAGAGAGAGAGAGAAGGGAGTAGTAGTGGGAGAAGGGTTGGGTTGTTTTTTCTTTGTCGTCGTTGTTTTTTTTAAAAATGGATAAAAGCTGTCACTCTTCTGGCGACTCTACCACCACCGCCACCAGTAGCACCAGTAGCTCCAACGCCAACAACATTAACAATCGAGATCATTACCTTAAACACCTCAACAAGCTTTCCCACAAGATATCCAAACCCTCCTCCACGGCCACCACCAACGTCCCTCCTCTCATCAAAAAACCATCCTTTGACCAGACCCAGAACCTCACCCAGGCGCTGCCACCTCAGCAACCTCAACCCTCCCAGCCTCACAATCCTAACCAAAGCAGCCTCCAAGCTCAACAGCACCAGCCACCTGTTTACAACATCAACAAAAACGACTTCAGGGACGTCGTGCAGAAGCTGACCGGTTCGCCGGCTCACGAGCGGTTCTCTACTCCTCCACCAATCCACCAACCCAAACCACAAAGCTCTCGACTCCAGAGGATCCGGCCTCCTCCATTGGCGCACGTTAGCAACCGCCCTCCTCCCATGATGAATTGCGCGGTCCCCAACATGAACCCCCCAGCTTGCTCTCAACCGAACCCCCCTATGTGTGGTCCCACTGCTAATTGCTTTATTCAACGACCACCAGTTGCGGCACCTCTTTCGCCTCTCCCGCCATTCCCGGCTGTACATGCGGCGGCCGAATCGCCAGTCTCCGCCTATATGCGGTACCTCCAAACCTCCATGTCTGCTACTGTTGATTCCAACCCAAAGCAATTCTCGGGATTCCTACCATTGGCCCCACTGGCTTCACCCCGTTGGAACAACTTAACCGTCCCACAGCAGCAGCAACAACAACAACAACCACCGCCGCTGCTGCCAGCGCCGCAGCAGCAGCAACAGCAACAACAACCGCCACAGGTATCATCAACGGGGATGATCCAGTCCCAGTTACCGTCATCACCACTACCATTCGGGTGCTTAAATTCCCCACGGTCACCGTATGCTTTACTTTCCCCAAGTTTGCTATTTTCTCCGAATTCGGGTCAGTTGGGGTTCCCGCTTTCGCCAACGGTGCCCGTGCCGAGCCCAAAATGGCGAGGTCTTTGATAAATTTTAATTTCAGGTAAGTCTTCACAAGGGGGAACCTTGTGGTGTTAGGGTTTTTGTACATGGTTAGGCGTTGGTGGGGAATTTAATTCAATTACCAGTGGCTGGATAAAGAAAAAAATTGTCTCGCCCTGGTCACTTAGAAGCTTGTTTCTTTCTTTCATTTTTACTTGTTATGTAAAAACAGAAACTTTAAATTATGTTCTTTTCTTTTTGTTGAAAATTGGGTCGAGAAAAGAAGTTCAAAGTTATTGATTACTAGTATGATTAGTATCATAGATGAAGTGTATTTATTTGTAAGTTTTGTTCTTGCTATGTTTGTGCTGTTTATGTTTTTCTCTGCTGATCTCATTTTAGCCATTTGTGGATATAAAAATTTTTTTTTGGGCAATAATTGGATAAGCTGTTCTTTGTGTAATGGTTGTCAGACATGGTTTTATCATAGATTTTAAGAAGGTCAGATCAGTTTTTCCGATGAATTTTATGGATTTAAAATTGGTCATCAACTCATGATCCAAGCAAATCAATTTCTGAGTGGTTTTATGTGATCATATTAGGATGTCTACTTTTGTTTCTGTTCTCTTTGGAGGTGGTAATTGAAGTTAGAAACATGTTCCTTAATCCTAACTAATAAGATCTGTAGCAGAAGTCTGGTGTTGTAACCAATGTTTTGCAATATCTACCACTACTCTCTGCTAGCTAGTGAAATTATACTGCATAGAAGCTATCTTTAAATTTAAAGCTAGTCATATTTGACCAGATTGTCCAACCACTCTTGGAATACTGGAGGACATTTGATTTGACCTCATCACCCATAGATATATAGGGGAAGAAATTGTATGCTAGTAGTAGTAGTAGTAAATGCTAACGGTATCAAAAAATCATCCAAAGCTTCATTAATGTCTCATTAAAGCTAGGTTTTCAAGAAATGAATATTCACTTATTTAGGAGTTCCTAGGGGAGGAATGAATACTTTTGTTGGTTAATCTGGCCTGCCTTAAATCACAAGAATCTTCAAAAAAGAGTTAAGAGCATTTTCCTTTCAATGTTGGAAGTGACTTTTTGGCTTGAATGGGCATAGTACTCAGGAAGCAATTATCAATGGTTGTACTCTTGTAGTAGTTTTTCTCTGGCCCAAAGTTGACTAAATAATTTACTCCCTTGGTTTATGCATGTGTATACATATAAAACGATTCACATGTATTATCAGGTAACTGATGCATGTTTTCTACCCCACCTTCTGCATCACGCATTCAACTTGGAATCTTTGGAGTAGTACTTCATTAATCGAATTGGGAGGAAAAAGAACCTGCTGAAATTTGACTATGCTGTTCTATATTGTTCTTTTGTTTTTAATAGACCCTCTGAGGCCTCACTTTGATTTGAGGAGAGAAGGAAGTAAAAGTCACTAAAACACTTGACCTTTTGCATGAATGACAGTGTATTTGGACCAATTAGTTTTTCCTGTGAGGCTGAAGACTTTCTTGGAGTTGAGGGCTGCTCCAAACCCTCTCTCCTGTGGGTTCTACTGCTGACCGTTCAAAAAGTGGTCTTGGTCATGGATATGGTTTTACAATTCTCTTCCGGGTTCTTTAGTGGTGAAATCTGAGGCCATCAAGCACTTAGTATAACTAATTCCTTCTATTACTTGTCAGTTGTTGGCAAAAGTATATAGAATATTCATTTACCTCCCAGTCAGTGGTTTGAACTGTTGCAAGATTCTTGCCTGCATTCATTTCTTGGACAAGGTTAGTGGTTCTTAGCATTTGAACAATGATTCCATTTACCTGGTATACTTTATGAAGGAATAAGTCAATAGTTTCAAAGGGCAGAGGGAATTTCCTGCTAGATAGAATTCATCGGGGGTAGAAACTTTTTACTGTACCGTCTTATTATGGAAATAAAAGACCATTGGCCATGACTCATAGGCTTCTGGCAGCCGCAGGGATGGCTGAGGCAGATTCTTAGGATGCAAAGGATTTTCTTGAAGGTTTCTTTGAAGGTCGTCAGGACTGGGTACTCAGGATTCATTAAAAGGCATTGATATCAAAGCAATTACAGTTCTCTTTTTGTAGCCACTTGCCACAGTGACCACCTAATTGTAGTTGTCTTTTCACCTACAACAGAAAAAGGAAAAGAGCTGGACTTTCTAGCCATACACGTCATAATAGTTGGCCCAACATAGAGGCCCATAATTAGGAGCCACCCAACTCCAGCCGCCCAGTCAATCCAAATATTTAAAAAGGGCAACCCAGTAGTTTCCAAATTTATACCGACAGCTCTGCAAAAATACGTGGCTCTCGCTGCGTGAACTCAATATCTCTGGTTGAAATTACAAAATGGGGCAATTTACTCTCATTATTTAAAGTTTGTCTCCATGTCAAAAAATATTTAATGGAAAGGTAAATGACAATTCATGTAATCATTAATGTCACAGAGAAACTGTTAAATTATCATTTTACCGTTAATATCATTTTTTCTTCTTATCTCTTCCAGCCACTACTTTCGACAATTTGAAAATGTTAATTATCAAGTTTAATAAATAAATGATGAAATTTGTTACTTTTTTAAAGAAATTATTATAATTTAATTGAATAATACTAAACAAAATGCACAATAATATTGAAAATTTTTATGAAATATTACGAATATCAACAGCAACAATTACATCTTTAGGCCAACGTTGACGATGCCTTCTATTTTCCTTTCTCTGCCTCTCTTAGATAAAAAGCCTGAGAATAAGGTGTTAATTAATTAGCACTTCCTTCTTGATAAATAACAAAAAAAACAAAAAGCACAGTATGTTTGGAATTATTTTATAAAATTCTTTTAAATTTGTGTTCATAATCTTCAGAATGTTATGCATATTCTTCACTCATAGTATTATTCTGGAAATTATACGAAACCGGGTCATATTTGAATTTTATTGCCATTACTTATTACATAGTTCTTATGGGTTGAATGTAATGATGCAAAACATAAGAAAATAAAAATGTATCATGACAGCGTTATATGGAGAATTATGCGGATGTTAAGGCAACTCTTTCAAGAGAACTTATTAAGTAAATGGCAATGGAAATGCGATATTGATATTGCAGTACACTGGGGATTTCAGTATGAACGTGAGTCATAGTCCTCCAAAAATTGTGTATTGGTCTCGACCATTGTTGGGTGAATTTAAGCTAAATGTAGATGGTAGCTCCAATGATACTTTCTAGAATGCTGTAGGCGAAGGAGTACTTCGGGATCGCATAGATAGGATCATTTTTGGTTTTTTTGAAAATTTTAGACCTTATAATTTTGTACAGGCAGAACTAATGGCATTACATCAAGGTCTACTTTTATGTATTGAGCACAATATATCTAGAGTTTGGATCGAAATAGATGCAAAGGTAATTGTGCAAATGATACTTGAGGGACATAAAGGCTCCTCCCATACTCGATGTTTGTTGGCTTCTATTTATAACTACTTGAGTGTAATCTCTTATCGGATTTCACACATTCATAGAGAAGGAAACCAAGCTGCTAACTATTTTTCCAATCAGGGGCATACACACCAGAATCTGTATGTATTTTCACAAGCTGAAGGTGAGCTCAGGGAAATGATTATATTAGATAAAACGAATTTACCTTATATTCGTTTTAATAAATGTAAAAAAGTAGTACTCTTAATTTATTTTTGCTCTATTTATTATAATGATAATCTAGACTCTTGTAATACGAAAGTGTTGGAATTTTATGTTTGCATTTAGAAATATGCATATAAAATGAAACATTTATTTCTAGGTACTTTTTCACATTCTTCTCAATCTCATGTAATTCTGAAAGTTCGGTTTATGTCCCTTCCCTAATGTACTTAATTCTTTCGATTATTAATAAAAATATTTACAGGGTAACTGGGCCCTGCGCGAATCTCCAGCATAACAAAAAATAACAAAAGACTATATTTCCTTTTTAACGAATACTTCTTAATATGGTGGCAATTACTAAATATTTTCTCTCCACTACCCTTATTTGAATTTTCCCATATCTCGTTGCGCTATTGACTGTCGCAGTAAAACGGTAAAGCCACTGAAATCCTAACCTAACATATCCCTCTGTCTCGACATATTATTCTGCTTTGGCCGCCTCTCTAGAACTCAGCCAGCAGCTGATAAAAACACAAAACAGGACAGCCCGATCGCCTCCTCTTCCGGCAATGGCGGAAGCTCAAACCGACAAACCCCTTTCCCTATCTGAGGTACCTTTTTTACTCTCTCTGATTTAAAATTTGTTTTCATTTCTTCGAAAGCAATAATTGTAGTATATTTTAATCCTTGTAGGAATGGCGAAGTTGGATCTTTGTTGCTTTTGTTGTTTTTGCAATCTTAGAACTGTTTTGGATCTTCAATTTGATTTTCAGAATTAAGCTTGTTTAATTGAAATGAACGGATCTGACAGAGTAGTGCTGTATATTATTGCTGATATTAAAACATTATGAAGAGTTTATTTGGTGGCTTGAGCATATCAGCTTTTTGAAGTTTTTTGATGGTGATTTGATTAAGTTTTAATTGTCTATTCTCGTTAACTATTCATAAACAATTAAGGTCCAATTTTCTTGAGCATCATCATGAGCATGTGATTAACATAATTTTTTGCAACATTTTTTTAGAATAACTCGACGAAATTACTCTAAGATTTGCCTTAAGATTCGAGCCTATCATAAATTCATAATAAACACCAATAGGAATATGCTGTGCACAGTGTTGGTTTGTTGAGGGGCTGCATTCATGATGGTCATTGAAATAACATTTGGAGCTAACGCTATTATGTTTTTCACAAGTCGTAGTTCTTACTTAAACAAGTAATTCTAAAATATGGATCAGATAATATTCTGAGCAAAATTTTTAGTGGTTTAAGCATCCAACGCTTTTGACAAAGAACACGTTGCAGTTTTCATAGGTCTTGTGCTCATGTCAACCATATAGTAACACTGCATGAACATTGCAGTTTAGGAACTCAAAGCTTTTGAGTATGTTGTGTGAAAAATAATGTTTATCAGCATTTTCAAATGATGATTTGAACTTTCTATCATCTTCTACCTGGCTTGCTATTCCTTATGGAACAGCCCATTCCTGCTAAATTTAGTTAGGATGCAACCTTGTTTGCAACTGTTGGTCTTGATAACTTCCCTGGCATTTCTACTTCTCTTGCTTGTAAAGCCTTTTGTGTAGCTGAGCTGGTACTAAGTTCTCTGATGCTGTGTTTATAAATGTGTGTGTGTATTGTTGGGGGGTAATTGTTTGACCTAATTATGCTGGAAACCTATTTATATTCTTTAATGATTTGATATGAAGCAATATCTGCTGAAGGAGAAAGAGGAGAAATCAGATGTGGCTACAAAACCAGCAGAAGTAAAAGAGGTTGAAAGTCCAGTCAATGCTGCTTCTGAGGAAGTTGTCATTGAGAAAGTGGAGGAGACTCCTGCTTCTCCAGTTGAGGAGACCATTGTGGCCCCTCCTGCTGCTGCTGAAGAAAGCACTGGAGCCAATCCTGCTACTGAGAACAGTGGTGAAGATGCTCCAGCAGCTGCGGACGAAAGTAGTGAGCCTACTGCAGAGGAGAACTCAGGTGATGCTGAAGAAACACCAGAGATAAAGGTTGCGCTGCTGAGCTTGTTTACTAAGAACTTCATCTCTGCTGCCTCCAAATTCCTTTTTGGGTATACGATACTCATCTTTACATGCTAGATTGCTTCACTAACATACTGTGGTTGCATGTTCAGCTTGAGACTGCCCCAGCAGATTTTCGCTTCCCAACTACGAACCAAACAAGGCATTGCTTCACAAGATACATTGAGTACCATCGGTGAGTTAAACTTGGTTTATGAATTGTTTTGTATCTTATAAGGGTCTGCTTTCTTCTAGCTCTGCTTCTTGACATGCCTTTTATCTTTTCATCTTATATAGCTGCGTAGCTGCAAAGGGAGAAGGTGCACCAGAGTGTGACAAGTTTGCCAAGTATTATCGTTCCCTATGTCCTGGAGAATGGGTGTGTATTTTTTCCTAGAAACCATAATGCAATTCTTTCTATCATAACCAGATGCATAATGGTTTTGAGTTTTGACTGTTATCGGATATTTTCTGTTTGTTGCTCTTATTACATGAGTAAAATCATGGAATGCCTTATGGTCCCGCATCTTTTTGAGAGAGGTTTTGCTAAATTAACTCTAAAATGTGAATATCAGTTACAGATGAGATGATGTTGAAGGGCTGTCAACATAACTGTCAAATAGGAGTTGAGTGAATTTAGTTGAATTTTTTTTTTTTTATATGTTTTACTGAGCTCAAGTGCCAGAAAGTTGATAGGGATGGCATGAAGAGATGCCAGTGATGTAAAACCAATTTGGAAATCTTCCTACTTGTCTGGTGGTAGGCTTAGGCGTAAGAAAGATTTCTTTTAGGTGTTTGTAATTGGAGAAAAGAGAAGAGTTTAGGCTTTATGACTTGGATACAGGAGTCAAAGTTGCAGGTGTAGACCTATTTAGGTTGCAAGCGCAGATGGATATTTCAAGGAAATTCATTGTAGCAAGAAGTTTAGGGTTTAATGGGCAGGATAAGTGGTTTCATTTGTAAGAATATCGGTTTGAAAATTTGTGAAGGAATTAGATTGATAGGATAAGGAAATAGATTTGGATTTTTGATTGCATTCATGCCTTAGGAACTAAATAAGTCTTCAATGTTTGTCTAGGCCAACTAAGATACAATGCTTGCGTAGGAAACTAACTAATAAATAGATAAAGATAGACTTAAATTGGGAGGAAACAAACGACTGTTAAAAGCTAGAAATGATGAGCTCAACTGAATACCAAAATACACCAAACTAGTGCATTGCTGGAAATGGTGGATTGTTCCTTGCACGCAAATTTCCTAAATTCCAAATTATAGGTGATACAGGTAAAGTATAGTCTGTTTTTCAATGGCTGCATTGGGATTTAAATATTATATAGTCCAACTTTGAACTGTTTTTTGAACCAAGTCTTTTAATCTTATAATCATTTCTTCAGTTGAGCTAAAGTTAAGTAGAAAAAATTAGATAGGGTTCATCATTCCTTGCTAGAATTGGAGGTCCTCAGATTGTGCATTGTCAATTGATCTGGACACTTTTGTTTAAATCTAACATTGAAGAAGAATCAGAATGGAGGGCACAGCTAAAAACAAAGAGGCAGTGATGAAAATGATTAGTTTTGCTTGCTCAAGTCAATTTTTTCCCATATTTTTTAGGAATGGGAGAATATTATACTTTAATTAATCCATTCTTCCAACCCCAGTTTAAACTATTTTAATGAGTATGATATGTTCTGGTTGCTGCGGGTGAAAATTACAGAAGAAGATGCTTGCTCTGTAACTGGCTGCTTGTATTAGTTTTCTATCTTAATATGTTAGTAGAATTAATACCTTATTGCACAGTTGATTGATATGTTTATTTCCCATTTGTGGGCCACTGCTGTTATTTGATGTTGCTCTTTGAGCTAACAGTTGACTCTTCTTTTTCAGATAGACCGATGGAATGAGCAAAGGGAGAACGGTACTTTTCCAGGTCCTCTGTAGATGGTACCTGTCAGAAAGCCTTATCGTGGTTTTCTTCTGTTATATGACCAGTTCACGGCAGATGAATTTCTTGAATGGAAAGAGAGTTTTTAAGGAAAAGTCCTATTTGAATGGACGAGGTAATAAGAAATTTTTGCATGTAAGATAGACTAGATCAAGGATGATACAATGTGTTGCTCATAAAATGAAGTTATTATTCATCGGTTCCATGATGAAAGCTTTTTTTCCTTTTATTTTTTTCTGCTGCAACTATCATAGTTGCAGGTTATTGAGGTAAACCATACTGTAATAAAACGAGCATGTAACTCTGTAATGGCCTAGATTTCAGTTCATTAATGATTTCTAAACTCAGCTTTGCAGTGCTGAAAATTCCAGTATTGAAGCATTTCTGGTGTGTGCGTGTGGGTTTTTATGTATTTTTCCAAAGATCATAGGCAAAATATTAAGAGTTTCTTGTGTACATGTGTGTTCTAAAGACAGGTATTGTCCTCGGTGTGAAGAGGGAAAGATGGTATGGTGGTAGTGGTATAAATGGCTAAGGTGGCAATCGATGGTGGAACTAACCAATATTTTGTCATCACCTCGGTCATAGAGTATTATTATGCCCAGGGTGGGTTTGTTTTTCTTCTTACGACCTTTTTGTGATATGCGAGAAGATGGCGGAGAGAAAGGGAAGCAGAGAGAGTGAGGCTGAGGCAGAGTTGAGAATGGAAAAAAAAAAGCACATGTCATGGCAGGAGGCATGACCATGTAAAACCCGTTTGGGTTTTCAAAATTGAATGAATCATGCTTTAGGAACATCGTTGTCGTTGAATTAAATGAATGTACTGCAACACAAAAACATGACCGAAATGTGTTGAAAGTCAAGGATTTGGAAGGTCTGTTCTTTATTTAGATGAATTTAATAGATTACTCATCAGCAAATAGCAATAATCCCCTGCTCAATCACTTGTGCGTCTGCGTCTATTATGTTCTGCTTTTGGTCCTAAAACAGCACAAATTTGGAGGGTTCTTTTTCCCCAACTTTTTTAGCTTGTGACTATTTGAAAATTGAATGAGCTTATGGTTTTGCTTAGGGTCTCGCGTTTTCTTAACACTAAGCAAGAAGCCCAAAGCATTTACGGGTCTCTGGTGCTTTGGATATTGGCTTACCCAAAAGAATTTGGGCTTTGCTCTTTGCAAAAGGTTTTGGTTTGGGCCAAGGTAAGAACCTAGAGCGGACGTAGCTAAAATGGAAGGCCGCTAAAGTACTTGTTTACCAACAAAGCGTGAATGAGAGGTTGATTTTAAGTAAATAATATCCTATTGTCAAAAGAAGAGTTCACAGAAACTTTGGCTTGTGCAAGATCGTATCAACATTGAACCCGAACTGTATTTTCCGTGTTGGATGAAGTCCCCTAATGTAAATTTTCTCTGTATCGCCTCATTTGACTTGAAACCGTCAACCAAACCGTGCGACAAACAGGGATTTTGACTGCCCAACTTTATTTTTGAAGTTTCGTCCAATGAAATTCGAACAGATAATACCATCGATGAGATTAAGAGATGGCAAAACTTACCAAACAAAACTATATTTAGCTTAATGGTTTTATAGGAAAGCCACCTAAATGAATACGAATCAGAGTCAAATTAAGGGTTCTTACAGCATCAGAAATCGATGAAATCCACCCTAAATTGAATATTTATCCAAGTCCTATGAAAAAAAAAAAGAGACAAATATCCTAACAACAAATCAGCCGATTACTACATCATCTGGAGCAAATCAAGCCCTTTCACCACGAATCCTCCTGGCAAGTTGAATGTCCTTAGGCATGATTGTAACACGCTTAGCATGGATGGCGCAGAGGTTGGTATCTTCAAACAATCCAACAAGGTATGCCTCTGCTGCCTCTTGCAACGCCAGCACAGCATGGCTCTGGAAACGCAGATCGGTCTGCAAACCACAAAGACCAAACAAATTAACCATAAATCAACAAAAACATTCATTATTATTCATAAATTCAAATTCAAATATTGATTAAAAACTAGTAGTATACCTTATAGTCCTGGGCAATTTCACGAACAAGCCTTTGGAAAGGCAGTTTCCTGATGAGAAGTTCGGTACTTTTCTGATACTTACGGATTTCACTGCATCCAATGGAGAATCCCAAATCAGATTCGTGTAGGAAAAGAAAGATAAAAATTCAATTTTAAGAAAAAAAAAAGAGTTTTTAATGACTTACCGAAGAGCAACGGTTCCAGGACGGTATCTGTGAGGCTTCTTCACGCCTCCGGTTGTTGGGGCCGACTTGCGAGCAGCCTGTGAAGGCAAACAAAAAAGAAAAGATTTATCTAAACCAAAAGAAAAAACAAATCAAATCGAGGTAAATTTACAAAACCAAAAAATTAAAGAAGATATAAAACCTTAGTGGCGAGCTGCTTCCTTGGAGCCTTACCGCCGGTAGACTTACGAGCAGTTTGCTTCGTACGAGCCATCTATATTGACCATATTATATACCAATTAAATCCCCACACCAAGAAAAAAAAGAAAAGATATTCCCTATATTTCTACCAAATTTCTTCAAAAGACTTACAAGAATCGATTAAGAAACATTAGGAAAACAAAAAATCAAAGCTAAGACGCTTACCCCAAAATATGCCGATAGAGAGAGAGCTTTGGAAAAGAGAGAATTTTCTCGATACGACTCGGAAACTTGAAGGCGAGAATCTAATTGAGAGCGCTAAAAGTCGTACACTATTTATAGGCGGCAAAGGTGGACAAAAAAAAGTGACTGATCCACTTTTATTCGTTAGTGATCGGACGGTTAGAAGCTGTCTCTGCTGTGTTTCTTTGAGCCTCGGTGAACGGCCTAGATGGGCATTTAAGATGTGTCCTGGATCAACGTGGAGAGATACTCGCTTCCTATTGGTCCACACTATTGAACTAGACTGCTTTTTCGCAACAAATTCGCCTGGCTCCGCCGACCGCCGGAACGACGCCGTTCTTCTCCTCTGAGGCTTAAAGCCTCTTAATGACAAACATGGCCGTAAAAGCGGCGCCGTTATCGGTCTCTTATAGAATCCATTTCCCTCGGGACAGACGAACTCGTGTTTTCATAGAATTGCCCAAATTATTTGAAACCCGAGGTCTACTTTTCTTCCTTACCATTTTTTATCAATTAGTTTTCAATATATTTTATTATGGTTATTATGTTTAACACAAATGATTTATGATTAATGAATAAATTTCACATAATAATTATGTAAAAATAAATTTCTCATACGTCGTCGTTTTTAGCTCCACCCAGGCCCTCTCAACCCCTCCATCCAGCTACAATAACTTTTGTACCTTACTTAAAAATATAGTATAGATAGATAGACAGATAGATTGCTTTTTAATTTCTACGAGTAAAGAAGATAACTTTAGCTGAAAATATAAGAAAACAGAGAATCATAGTTGAAGCCGAGGCGAAGTTATGGCGTTACAGTGTCGTTTAAGTGGGACGACAATCCAATCCCTAAAAATGGCGACGATTCCAATCTTATCCTCCTCGTCACGCTTCATTTTCCGACCACTTCCCCAAAGTCTAAAACTCTCTATATTTTCCCGCCACAGTCCTCCAAGAACACCTCCCATCACTCTTCTCATTAGAGCACTTTCAGCCCCCGCTGTGGCAGCCGCTCCCGCCACAGAAATCTCCGATAATAAAGGTAATTACATTAAATTGTTAATCTTTTATACAATTTAAAAATTCAATCTCTGATATTTTAAATTGTCTTTGTAGTTGTAAAGCCGCAATGGAGGGCGGCGATAGATTTCAAGTGGATAAGGGATAATAAAGAAGCGGTTGCTATTAATATTAAGAATAGGAATTCGAATGCCAATTTGGAGTTTGTGCTTGAACTTTATGACAAAATGTTGAATCTTCAAAAGGTTAATCTTTTCGTTGTCTGCTTCATTAATCTTCAAAATGAATGCAATAATGTGAAAGATTTTTTTTTTTTTAATTTCATAATACTTAGCTAATTCTTGCTGACAGATTGCAGGAAGTTGAGCGGCTTCGAGGGGAAAGGAATACGGTTGCAAACAAGATGAAAGGCAAATTAGAACCTTCTGAGCGTCAAAAGCTCATAGAAGAAGGTGTTGCTCAAATGTTTTGCTGTTTCTTGGTGTCGTTTTTGTGGTCTAGTTGTTTTGGTTTTTGAAATGTGTTTTTTTGCGGTTTTGTGATTCAGGAAAGAATCTGAAGGAAGGACTTATGACTTTGGAAGAAGACCTTATAAAATTAAGGGATGAGCTTCAGCTTGAAGCGCAATGTATACCAAATATGACTCACCCTGATGTTCCAATTGGAGGGGAATGTAGTTCAAAGTTGAGGAATATGGTATCGATATTGCTTTGATTAGTTTCTTGTGTTTTAGTCATTACATATTGTCTTTCAGGTGTATTCATAGAGCTTTGATGTTTAATTTGTATTATTCTAGGTTGGTAGCCGCCGTGAATTTGACTTCCCAATCAAGGATCACCTTCAAATTGGGAAGGAACTAGATCTCTTTGATTTTGATGCTGCTGCAGAGGTATTTTTTCTGTTTGGTCTAGGGTATGAGAGCATCTCTAATTTGTTGATGTGTTGTATTAAGGGTTTTTATTGGTAAATTAAATTAAATTTGATTGTTGTTTACCATAATTTTAGTCAATTAATTGCCTTCATTGCCTATAACTAATCTTGATCTTGTGTAGGTTCAGTGCATTATTTTCAATTAGAATGGTGCTGGGCTAATTAACAAGTCATTTCAGTGAATCAACGCACTGGATTGAGTTGTCTCTTGAATTTTGTGTCTCACATTGTAATCTGAAACTTGTAGGTGTTATAATGTGGCACCAGAGTTTCTAAACTCTACAACTTTTGTGGAACCTTGTAATATTAAATATAAAAATTTGTTTACTTCTTTTCAAATCTTGGATTATATAGCAAATTTCAGCTAAGGTTTATGTATATTGGTTGATGTACAGGTAAGTGGTTCAAAATTTTACTACCTGAAGAATGAAGCAGTGATGCTGGAAATGGCCCTTGTCAACTGGACCCTGACAGAAGTCATGAAGAGGGGATTTACACCACTGACAACACCAGAAATTGTGAGGTCATCGGTTGTTGAAAAATGTGGCTTCCAACCTCGTGGAGAAAATACGCAGGTTTGCATATATTCTTGTTGTAGTCCCTTTTATGCAAAATAAGTGTTACTTGCTTTATTAAATATCTAAGAAAATGGGTATTGTTTTGGCACAAATCACCAGTCAAAGCTGTTGAAACTCTATGAACCACTTTGATCATGAGCTGGATCACTAGTTTGGTCGGTGCAACCAATAGCTTGGATTCAGTTTGAAATGGGGGCTACTCATTTTTTTTATTGAGCTTTTTGAATCCACATCTTACATTCTGATGTCAGAATACTTAATTTCTCTACAGAGACTATTTTAAAGTTGGGAGTATCATGTTAATTTAGTTAGGATTTCATGGTGGTTTCTTGATACTTGTTTCAAACACTGAACAGGTTTATTCCATTGAAGATAGTGACCAGTGCCTCATTGGCACTGCAGAGATTCCTGTAGGGGGAATTCATATGGATTCTATTCTTTCCAAGTCCTCATTACCCCTGAAATATGTGGCATTTTCCCATTGTTTTCGTACTGAGGCTGGTGCTGCGGGCACAGCAACAAGGTGATCAGCTACCTTAAGTTTCGATGTTGTTTTATCCATATCTCACTATAGTTCCTGCACTTGGGGGAATTTCTTAAATAGCTGAAAAGACTATATTTCTGAATGAACTAACTCTTTCCATTTTTTACCAGGGGTCTTTATAGAGTACACCAATTCAGCAAGGTGGAAATGTTTATTTTATGCAGACCAGAGGACAGTGATATGTTCCATGAGGAGCTTATTAAAATTGAAGAGGATCTCTTTTCATCTCTAGGATTACATTACAAGTATGGACTCTCGTTAACCTTGATTTACTCTGTACTGGTTTTGTTCTTTTATTTCACAATCTTTGCTTTCTTGGCAGAACTTTAGATATGGCTACAGGGGACTTGGGTGCACCTGCTTATCGTAAATTTGATGTGGAGGCATGGATGCCAGGTTTAGAACGCTACGGTGAGGTATTGAAATAACCTTTTCTGCTTCCTTATGGCACGTTGAAATTCTGTCAATTTCACTGGCTGTGGATTTTTGCTTTTGCAATGATATATCTTGAAATATGAAATAAATTCTGTTTGTTGAGGCAAACAGTTAAGCATTTTGAAATTACCTTTGAATCTCTTTTTTATTTATTGGAAATACTTTTGAATATTAGGTATTACACATTTTCTCTAAACAGATATCAAGTGCGTCAAATTGCACCGACTATCAAAGTCGCCGACTGGGAATCCGGTATCGCCCATCAGAATCAACATCAACAAATTCCAAAAAGGGTCAAGCCAGCCTTGCTACAACCAAATTTGTTCATACATTAAATGCAACAGCATGTGCAGTTCCAAGGATGCTCGTGTGTTTGCTGGAGAATTTTCAGCAAGAAGATGGTTCTGTTATTATTCCAAATCCATTAAGGCCATTCATGGGTGGGATTGAACTTATATCTCTTAAATCCAGATAAATAGTATTTGTGGTATCACTCATAGTGATATTTTCCACAAGTTTAGGCATGTAGTCTCAGAAAAGAGAAGGGAAAAAGGAAAAAAGAAAAAGGAAGAAAATATATAGAAAGTTAATGTAGGTGGGAAAACAGAAAAAACTGAAAGGAATATTTTTCCAAGAATTGGAGAGCTATTGATATTTCTGAGGTCTTGTTGACTTTGATTAATTATTGATGGTTCAGGTTTGAACATTAGCATTATCAGTTGCTCTTAGTCAAATTGCTGAAACAGCTTGTTGATGTTGCAACCTCAACCAGCTGGCTGACATTTGTGAGCTAATTTTGAAAATTGAGCCTTTCCGCTTTACGGCATGCACTTTAACCATTTATGGTTTAAATTTCCAGCGCTTAGTGTGTAATCTTGGTAAGATATCATCTTCTTATATATATATATATATATATATATATATATATATAGATGAGACCAAGTATATANTCATCTTCTATATATATATATATATATATATATATATATATATGAGACCAAGTATATAACGTTTCAGGTGTAATAGAGGTCAAAGATAATTGGTAATGATACAGAGCTACCATGGGAATTTAAGGCCAACTGCTGTTCCAGCAAGTGAAAGCCGAAAACGACATTGAGCTTATTGAGCTGAGAAATTACAACAAACATGTCTGTAATCCGGCTATAGTACGTTGTGGAGTTATAAACACTCAAGTCAAAAGGTGGATCCATATCTAACAGCTACCTGATGGATATACAGAAATCATTGCATATACCGAAAGGTTGAAGATATTCAACTGGGAAAAATTGTTGTCGGACTGACAACGAGGCTGGCAGGTTCATGTACTTCTCTGATAACATTGTTTGCTTTCTGCCTATAATTTGAGTTTGCTCAATTCAATCTTTTTGACTGGATACGTATATGCCTCATAATTGATTTGTTGGCCCAAGCAACTTAACTTTGTGAGTGTAGTTATCAGATCAACCTGGAACAGAATCAATTTCAAACCCATACCCAGAATTAATATTATAACATAAAAGAAGAAATAATGCGGCAAGGAAAAATTTTATTGTGTTTTCATAACCGTATAGTAGGTGAAACCCTGCTTAATGTTAGCAGGAAGTAATTCCAATTTTCTATGTAAAACTTGGCAATCTAGGCAATGGCCCATGCGAGGATGAAGCTGTTCCAACTTTGAAATAGAAAAAGAGAAATAATCAACTAACCTCATAATCTGTCTGAGACACTGTTTCTCGGCTACGTTGGTATTTTTGAACCCACGGAGTGACGTCAGGATCAGTGGCCAGTAAGGCCTCTGTTGCATTCTGATCAGGACCCAGGAATGCAGACATCACGGCTAGCTGATCAACCAGAAGGGAAAATCAATGACTCAAAATAGGGTGCAGTCATGATTGTAACAATAAAAGAATCTATACGTAGTTCAATTTATTTCTCGCCTTCTTTCTTCATATTTTCCATCTGAAAAGTTAGAATTGCATGGGATCACAAGCACATTAGGAAAAAGATTAATGCACCCTAGATTAAGGACAGGTCTAGTATCAACATAGCCACATAGGTAACATAGAATGATAAATCTAGAGGAAGATGTCCAGCAAAAACAATAAGCAATGAGTTGGTGCTAAAACTTAAAAGCCATACAGGCTGTTGCACTCCAAACTGAGGCAGTTTAGGCAGGAAAAATTAAATCTCTGAAAATGTAGGGTTTTAAGTGCAGTAAGGCTGTTGCACTCTAATGTAAGCTAGAATTGCACCCCATAAGGTTTTGTGAAGATCAGAAACTTAAGAAAGTAACTGTGATGAAAACATAGTGAAACTACCTGACGGGGGCCAAAGCCAACTGCTTTGAACTTATCTTTCATTTCCTGCACAGTTGCTTTCCCCCACAGTGGCACTCTTCCCTCTGGATCTGGCTCTTCAGTATCACTTCGTCCAAACTGCCTATCGAACAAGCCCCACTATTGACACAATATAACAGTATCAGAATCATAGTGAATCGCCAACTTGAATCACATTTAGTCTTTAAAACAACTAACTCGAGGTAAGAAACACCAGTAAGGGAAGAGATGCTAAAGACATGGAGCTCCTTGACATGCTTTCTTTGTGCATTTAAGGGTCTTCAACAGATGATATAATTTTGGCTTAAATAATACCGCAACTGTACAGCATGACATAGTAAGAAAAAATGAACCTGCCCATTTGAACCATATACTGAGTATAATAAACTTCCTTTCTCTTCATTCCCACCACTTTTGCGAATAGCAGATGCTAGAAAAGTAGCCTTGGTGGCAGTTTGAGCTACTCAGAATAAACAAATGCTGTGTCAGGTGAATTAGCATTATCTGTTTTATCACACAAAGGAATACTCAGCATAAATCTAACTTGGAATATCAAACATTTATAACGTATCACCTGCATATTGGATGAGGTCTGCATATGAAATAGGTCCACCCTTGGAATATGAATCAATTTCCTTCTTGGCTTCATCCAATAAACTCATAGCAGCAGAGAGCCCCTTATTTTCAGGTCTGCTTAACTCTGAGCTTTAGGCCACAAAAAGGAGAATAACGAATCAGGTTAAAACTTGAATAAAATGTTTAAAGCAATGATTCTGTTAAGTTTCCCTAGAAGGAAGATTTGACTGCCATCAACTGAGAAGAGCACATGTTCATTAAAGTAAATGAGAACTCAGAAATAATAATCCCCAACTTTCTTCTGTCCAAAATTTTCACCTTAAAGTAAAGCAATCCTTATGTTATCCATTTATCTTGTCAAAGCTAGAAACAGGTCAAGACTAAGTATTCTATATCATCATGTCAATACAATAAAAGGCTGCCTTGTAAAGAGCAGTCATCACTTGCCCTTCAGTAGGAATTTTTCAAACCTCATCTGCAGGTTGCTTACATAATTAGCCCCTCTTATTTCACTATAAAAATTATGAAGGAGAAAAAAATGGCATATCTTGCATATTTCCTGAGCATGAACTTTTATTTGAGATAATGCTGCAAGTAAAAACGTGGCATACCTGAATCGAATGGATCCATTTGGGCCACCAGATTTTGTAGCCTACAAACTTAAGCAGCAGAAAGTTAGTATATTTGTTTCCACTTTTTTTTTGTTCTTTTTCCATCTCATATGAGTTAGAAAGATACTAACATGCACAAAACCTTTAAACAAATATTATTTATCTGACCTTGTCATAGGTCACAGCATCATTCAGTGCCAAAGTTAGTATGGGAGAAATAAGATCTGGATTTCCCTGAAATTAATAATTGCAAGATAGCATTAAGACAATGAACATTGCAAGCATGATGAACTGAATACTTAATTCCGCATCAACAAATCCCAGACTTTACTTTTAAGGCTCTAGATGCCACGACTTATTTGCATTTGCAGAAATATGGACAGCGAGCGTGATATAGAAATTTACCTTTAAAGCTTTGAACAGGGTGTCCTTAATATTTGCTGCAGAAGAAAAGTGCCAAATACAGTTTAGCATACTGTAGCAGGTTCAGAGGTAAAACTTTACTAGCGTTTAGAGTACTTACAGAGAAACTCAGAGCGCTGTCTACGTTGAATCAAATCAGCAGCAGTTGCCATTTCAACCCATGGTCCTGAGCTTGCTAATAATTCCTAAAAGACAGATCAAAACTGGCATAAACTTATCACCACATCATTCTAATTCATGGAGGATTTATTGTTGTACATCTACTAACATGGCTTTAACGGTTTAAAGCCAAAGATTTACAGTGTGAACATGCTATCAATTGCCAACTACCAAAAGGTACTTCTTGAATACTAACAGGATAAAGAACAATTATAGATGTCTTAATGGCCTTAATGAGACGGTCTATTATATTCTTTGAACAATTCATCGTCTCAGTATCAATTTCCTCGAGCTTCTACGTGAATATGAAAAGAAAAAGCCGTGATAGGATGCAATATGGAAAGAATTTGCTCTCACCACGCCGACGGTTGCCCCAATGCATTTGAGAACATCTCTACGATGGAAACCATATTCACCACAAACATCAGTTTCAGTTTTACTACAACGAATAGCACCCTGATTCATTTAAACACGTGAAAACAAGAAAAAGAAACAATGGTTGGCTCAGACACTCAATTCATAAAAATAAAAAATAAAAAACCCGGTCCATGAGTCAGCATTTCTTCAGAAAATGCAAAATACTTACTGCCCGAGTAATAAGATATCTATTAGCAGCAACAGAGTTGGAGTTGAGAGACGGGACAGGGACGAGAGAAACCAAAGAGGGTGTTGTTGAAAGGAAAGAGACCCCCATTGCCTCCATGTTTCCAACTTTCTCTCAACCAATAAAAGATCTTTTTTTCTTTTTCGTTTCTCCTTTACGACTTTGAGCTTGACAGCGTGAAGAGAGAGAGAGAGAGACAGTAAGGGGGGCCGAGAGGGGTACGTGTTGAGTATGCATATGAGAGTTGATGATTTTGCGTTATCCTGATTCCTATCTTTCTCGATTCTAACCGTGTGTGGGCCGAATTCCCGAGAGTTCTAGTATCGGACCCAGTTGCTGCGCACCAGATATTAGAGACGAATCTGCAACCAGCATGGGCTATCCTTTGACAAGATCTTGGCCCTACTCGGTATCGGGGTATCGGGTTAAACAACAAACAACCAGAAGCAAAGGAGAAGGCCCCAAGGCGAGGTCCTTTCTACTGTCATTGGTATCTTCTCATAACTTAAATTGGATGACAATCATCAGATTTCACTTGTCAAATGCAACTCATAAAACAAGCAGTAGCACAATGGACGGGTTAAAAAGAGCAAGATCAACATGCTTTCACTATTATTGCAATCAATTGCCAAAAGAAAGGACAATACATGCAGGGAGCACATTATTATTTCTTGAAGCATTGGGACAATTAAAATTATCATGTGCCCAATGAATCGCCAACGGCACCGTGGAAACCTAAGCCAACTTCTGAAAAGCATGTGAAGGCCCCGGCTACAGTTTTATCCTGTACCTGGCCCCTGCACCCTTAATCCATTGAAACTTACCCATCTACGTATTGAATTTGAACCAATTTGCTAAAACTCAAGATATACACACTCCGCGTCCCCATTCTTGTAGTGGCACTGCCAGCTTGAAGATCATCCATTGATGGACATGATGCAATAAGGTAAGGTGCCACTAAACAAGTTGCTAGGGGATCTTCAATAAAAGCAATTGCTTTACAGCATCTGATCTACCTGATACTGATAGATGCGCTCACATTCTGTGATACCCTCCTGCACAAACAATCTGGTAATGGATTTACGTAAAATGCTTCTTCTGAACGAAACCTATCCATGCCCTTTGTTCCTGAGACAGGACCTCTTCTCTTCCTTGGGGACCCTTGCCTGTACAATCCATGAAAGAAACCATGAGTTATGAGGAGCCTGAATATTTATTGCATACATCTAAACTATTGCTGTTATAAGTGCAGCACAGCAATGATAATGGATTCGCTCCTACCACAAGCCACAATCTGCAGCATCTAATTAATTAAAGAGAAAAACTACATACAGTTTTTTGTGGATTTCAATGATTCGACTGGAAAGTTTTCTGCCTTCCTTCAATACCCCGTTCTCAAGTTTGTCAAACAGACGGACAAGTGCTTTCCTGAAGGAGAGTACAGAAACAACTTCAGTACACAGCAAAAGATTAGAATATGAATTAACAGATAGGTAATTAAAAATCAGTTGAATTTCAGAAATTAAACTGACTCACCTGTCAGGAGAAATAGTTTTCCTATGTCCCAAAAAACGACGATGCCCTTCCACAGCTCTCGCCATGTTTCCAGAGTATGATGGAATGAAGACATCACTTTCAACAGATACAATGTAGTCAAGTGCAGCCATTTGAGATGCATGATTGGTGAATGGTTCAAGCTCCTCAACAGAAGCCAATTTTTCCTACAAAATATCACAATATATAAGACTACATTCGAGCTCCATGTTCCATCCTCAACACTCAGAACATCAAACAACATTATAATAAACATTTCACCAATTTTTATAAAGGGATGGTGCGTATCCTTATATGTATCTACTTGTGCATGTATGTGCATATTTCTTCTATGCATTAGTATGATGCTTGTGCACATGTAACATGAGAGAGGGAGAGAGAGAGAGAGACTACAGGCAAAACATGCCAACGATTATCCACAGAGCAACAAAAATAGTAAACAATGGTCAAAGATCTCTCAGTCAGTGTTAACCGTACCAGATATGTGCTGGTTTCTTCATTAAGATGGTTCCACTATAACATTAACTTTAGAAAATAGAAAAATACAACCAATCACAAGTAAAAAACACACATGACAAACTTGCATTGGAAAATTTTGAATGATAATTAATTTAAGAACATATGGACTAACTGGATATACAAACCAGTATAAAGATCACAAACAGTTAGTCTCGCTATAATATTGGATAAAAATCAATGTGCATAATAGTTTCAATAAAGGAAGGCTGACTATGATTGAATTTCCATGAATATTAAGTTCCACATGTTCTAAAGTCTTGTTTTTTCCACAATTCGCCCCCTGAAAAATATACCCCAAATAGAAGACAGCATCATAATTAGTTGTATAAAGGAGCCAATCAAAGCAATGACACAACTTCCTTCCTACCTTGCTCATTAACATGGGATAGTGAGACCGTAGATCAGCCATATGAGTATCACCCCCATATATCTCTCCAGCAGCAATATATATAGGGGTGTTTGACGGATATCCAAGAGCAGTGAGAAAAATTCCAACCTCTTTTGGGGTTAAGGGGCAATATCCTTTGGATCTCTGTTCCCTGGCATCAATTTCCTTCACTTTCCAATAGACAGTGTTTTCTCTGCAAATTCAGAAAGAAAGTGGGATAACAAGGAGTTGATCTCTTATCCAACTTGGTAACACTTCTCCTATTTTTCACTCAATAATATCATGTACATTAGAAAACAATGTTCTCCTACTTTATCTTCCCACTTCCTTTCAACTTGCACTGGATATATATAGAAACCTAGCCAACTGTTATACCTGATTGTCTTTAGTTCTTCAGCTTCAGCATTAGACAAACCCTGCGTACATCCACTAAAAGCAAGCATGTCTTTCTCATATCGTAAATGCAAAGCGATGAAAGGACCATAAGACCTCATTCGATCCACCAACAACTGCAATATCAACAACTTAATATGTATGATGAATACAAAAAACCATTCTAAAGACTTGAAGAAGTGACTTTATACTCAGGTCAAACCAATTACTTTCCCCATTGCTTCAATTTTGGGTGCAAAGCGAAGTGCTTCATAGCAAGCACGGCAACGAAGCTTCTGTATATCTGGAGGCAGATTGTTATTTGCTAGGCGAGAATCAGATTTGGCAGCTCGAATAACCTGGTAAAAAAGGGGGGAAAGGAGCATTTGATAAAGTACTTTGATCAGGAACATTAAGGAAACCAGTTAGCACAATCATAATAAAGACTTCAACAAACAAACCTGATATTCCTCCCACAGGCTAGCTATCTCATCCTGGTAATACTCCAAACCAGACCAGCTTTTGAATTGCTTAACTACTTTGGTAGCAGAAGACAATTCCTTAGGAAGCTTTTTGATAACTTTAACATCATTAGCCAAAGCATTAATAAAATGGTCCTCATCAAAAACATCAGAGAAGTTGCTGCAAGTTAGCAGAGAAGCAAATTATGACATCAGTCATGAAGAAACTCAATCAGAGATAGGAAGTAGTACTACTTTTGCAAAGGATCTGAGTTGAAGCGAAAAGGCTACCTAGAATCTTGCCAATATGACCGTTTATCAAGTTCCGGAACAACGAGAGTGGCATTTATTATACGGGCTACAGCTACCATGTCACATATCTGCAATTCAAGAATGAGATTCCACTCGATTAAACAATCAAGAAAAACTGAAATTCATATCGGAGCATATATTACAATGGCTATAGTGCCCAATATTTCAACCAGTAAACTTGAACACATGTAAGGTTCTAATCTTTCAGTATCATCCCATAGCTGAAGAGAATGTAATTACTATTCCATAGACAATTATGCATGCATATCTCTTAGGAAGTAGATGTCTGAATGTCCCTGTCTCTATCAAGAAATGTGGGAAGGTGAAGGAATACATCACATTCAAAGGAATTTGAAACCATTGTGTACTTGTAGGAGAATTGGACATATTTCAACATGCAAAGAAGTGAGACAACTTCAAATCCCATAATAGAAAGAGGAAACTGAGTGAAGTCGAGCTTATAGCAAGAAGAAGTGAACAAATATGCAAGTAGTGTCGTTCCACAAGTTTGGTAGAAGACTATGTTTCTTCCAATAAAGTAATATTAAGTTTCATGTTACAACACAAATATGGTTGGCATGAATATAATCAAACCAGAATTCAACCAGTAAAAGGAAAGAAGATACAGACCCCAGCTCGCATTTGGTTGAGCCCACCATTTGTATGAACTAGAAGATAACCTCTTGACTCATCGGGAGCTGAAAATACAAATGATAAATTTGAAAATTAATCCACAAGTATTTATTAGATATATCAAAAAATGAAAACTCAAAATTAACTTCCTTACCTGCATAATTAGAACTGTGCTGTACACAGGGCACAAAATCGCGATTCGCAGGTGGCTTCCACAACTTCTCGAAATCCAGATTTCCTCTGGCACCATCCAACTGTCAAATCTAAAGGAGTGAAAACATGAAAGATGCATGACTACTTTGCATCGATATATGTACCTAACATCTATTTGACCCAAACCACAATCCTTGCTACAACAACAAGAACAAGCAACAAATAAAACAGATAGTTAAAAATTGAAACACTCTACCGAAAGGGATTAAATACAATTTTACAACCACCACTCAACTCTCTACCGAAATGGATTAAACAAAACCTTCTGATCGGTTAATTGAAATTTGGAAAAATGCATTGGTTTCTGCAGTCAAAAATCAAATAAAGCAAGCAGGGACTATGTGAAGGAGCATAATCCAAAAATAGCAACTAATACTTTTTTTTCTTTTTTGTCCTATTGTTACATTTTCTGAGCAACCAAACAGACTATATAAAAAATGAACAGAAACACAAAAACCTTGTGAGACGAAAGAGGAGCTTTGGAAAGATGCGGGGAAGCCTGCTCTTTCGATAAATGAGGCGGAGCCAGCTCCTGCGTCCACTCTCGCTGTGTGCTTAACTTCTGGTAATTAAGTTCATGTTGCTACAAAAATGGGAAAAATATTTAAATCAACATGCAAATCTCAGCAGAAAAAATATATAATGCAAAAAATGGAAAACTAAATTTCCATATAAGTATCATACCTAACCTTAAATAAATAAGACCAAATTTCCAAAAAAAAGATATTATGGAAACAAATCAAGCAGAAATTTAGTTTATTGAAAGTGAAACTGAAACGGCAATGGAGCAACATGGAAGCTTCGAAAGGGAAATGAAGAGAAAAAAAAAAAAGAAAACCCTAAATCAAAGAGAGATACCTGACTGACGGTAGGGAGCTTGTAAGGATCAGGCAAGTCGGAGACTCTGGAAGAAGGGAACACGTGTACGTGCACGGACAGCAGTCCCACTAATGCTATTGTGCATATGGCGCACGTTAGCATCTTCCGCAGCACCACCACCACTCTCCGCCTCCGTCTCTGCATCTTTTCTTTTCTTTATCTCCTAAAAGAACAAAAAGTAAAAAAAAAAAAAAAAAGACCCCCGTGTCTTCCTTCTAAAACGGAACGGCCGAAAAACAATGTCGCACCGCCATACTAAGGAAGCGATCGCAGAGAATAAAAAATTTCATTCTCCTTTTCTGTTTCTCTGTCTCTGCGTTACGAAGAGAAAGCTAAAGCGTACGGCTATGTTTTTTTTTTTTTTACTGCTAATTTTGGATTTTGCTTCTTGTTTTGTTCTTCGTTGGTGCCACTCTCCTGAGCTTTTGGTCGGTTTATAAACGAGAATTTCGAGTTCGTAGATTAGAGGAATAATAAATTAAATTTATTTAAGAAAAAAGGAATGAAAGAAAAAATAAAAGGTTAAATTTGAGATTTTAAGATAATAAAACTATTTAAAAAAGTTAAAACAGGATTAGTAGATAAGCGAGATACGCTTCATGGGGTCCACTAGTCAAAATATATTTAAATTTCTTCCTAAATTTTTTAAATTGCCTGACTCTGATTAGAGGTAACTGTTAGATTTAAAAAATCAAATTTAGAAAAGAAAGATTTAGTAATTTTAAAATATTTATGGATTTTGAAAAGATCATATTTGAAATAACGGCAGTAAAATTAAAAATTTTACGGTCAATTTAGTCGCCATCCAATACATGCCCATACTTTTGCGGATAAAAAATTTAGATAATTTTGATGAAGAGTTCTTACCTAAAAAATATAATCAAAGTTTATTTTTAAAATGTCTGAATTGAAATAATCAAATATTAATGATACTATTAATTTTGAAAAAAGAAATGATCGTGCAATTTTCTATGTTCTAATTAGTGTTCACACTTGTTTAAATTAATAAAAAGCTTGTTGTCCATATAAGTGGTTATGATGCATAAAATTTATGATCACGCCATTGAAAAAATTATAAATAAAGGTTATGTGGTTTTGACTTTGTTCTTTTCATTAATTCGTCAGCCCTGTCGACCAATGTCTAAAACCAAAGCGAAAGCAACAAGGCTGCACAAATAGAGAAGGGGGAATGGACAATGTGGATCTCAAGAAGCATTGCATTGATTGAAACGACAGAGAAACATGTGCCCAGAATTAAAGGTTTGTAAGAGTAAGTGAACTGTTCAAGTGCAAGCAAATTCAGATTTCATTAAACGGAGGGAATGAAATTTTCACCTCCTTCCAAAATCAAGATACAAAACCCGAGAGGATGAAATTTATCGTATTTGAAAGTTTTAATCTTAACTTTATTGTCTTACTTAGCATTAAGTTTATAATCAAATTTGATAATTACGATGAAAGCGTGTGTCAGCCATGACAAAAACAAATTCTAAATCAATGTTTTCATAAACATTAGCCTAAGAATATTTTATTAATAAATATTTGGATTAAAAGAAATTAGACAGGAGAGAGAGAGATCAAGTGTCACGTGAAAAGGTTATTGAATGTCAGGTGTTTTAAGGGTAGTACCTGAGGCTTAAAATGTAAAAGAATAGGATAAATACAAATTGGAAATGAAGGTAAATCCAATGGACGTCGTCGTTTTGAGTGGAGGTTCGAACATATTGTGGTCGGGGATAAAAAGAATTATTAAAGACGACAAAACTAATATAGAGCATGGAGGCTACAAGCCTTTAGCCTATTGGATCGTTTTTTAGCTTCCAACAAGCTGCTTTCGTATTCTCGTGACACCTCCTCCGACTTTTTGATCACTTTTGCTTAACGCGTCTGGCTCCTTTCAGCACCGCTGACAGCTCGAGGGACCCTCCTCGGTCGCATCCTGTCCCAGCTGACATTAGTGGTATCATCATAACTCATAATGCGAGGACAAAACAGAAACCGCGGAAAAGTGTAGTAAACTTTTCTGGGCTCATCTCAAGCTGCTCTCATGCCACAAATCTCGAGTCAGAGTGTCAGGCTTGACGCTAATACAAAAGCATGAAGGGGCAATTGGCCAAATGCACAACCATGAATTTGTGAGTATAAACGTTTTGATATCGATATGAATTTCATAGTACATTTATTAATTGGTTATATTTATTAGTTCTCCCCAATAAATCTATCGATTAAAATTTTAAATTTTAAATTAGAAGTTACAAAATTAAATTTCAAGATAAAAACAGTTGCATATTTATAGAATGAAAAAGATTACTTTTTATGTATAACTTTCAAATCGTTATGTTCATCAATTTGGTAGAACCTTAATATCTCATTAGTATTTAAATGTTGGTATGGATTCGTTCGAAAGCACTTAATTTGGGCATACTTATTGCTTGGGTTATAGTTATCTTGGTATGCAAAATGACTAGAGTCTATGATGATAAATCTTTCTTTATTTTTAATTTTAGAATAATTGTGACTCTTCTAACATTTTTCTAAGTAATTGCGGCATAATTATCTTTAGGAATTAGGATCTAATCTCCATTAAGACAAATCCCGTTGATTCATATTAGACTCTTATCCAACATGAATGTCCTACATTATATTACTTTTATTTTCTTTTTTTAAATAGTGTCTTCAGAAATTGATCATTCTAAATTTCTTTCAAATTAAAAACACATATTACCTCAATTTTTTTGTTAAAAAAGCACAAAAAAATTGTTTCGGGCTCAAAGTGCACTAAAATAGTCACGATTCGTGAACAGAGGACATGTCCTCCTTCTCACATTTACTTCCACCATCGGTCACGTTCACAAACATGGAATCATGGGGATTCATTTCGGCCCGCACCTACAATAACAACAGCTATATATCTACTCGTGGCATGGCGATGGTGCCATGTTCTTCACAGTCTGATTTGTAGAAATTTCTATGTCCTCTCTTTGGTGTAACACCACATCTATGGAACAAACCACTTGGGCTAGGAATTAGCCAAAAATGAACCAAAATAGCTTGCTTGATCAGTTGGTTCAGTCCAGGCCTGTTGGTGATTGCAAAAATGGTTCCAATTTTCTAATTCTCCAATGCCGAGTCCCCCTCATTAACACAACTACTAATAGGGTAGACTCAGAAAAGGTTATGGATAGATTGCTAAAAATGATAGTTAAGGTTAGATAATTTAGAAGCAAAACTTCAGATTCTCTCCATCATTTGCCTCATGCAGAATGTGTAGCTGATAAGTGTAGACTATTTTAGCAGTTTAGTTTTGAAAAATTAGGCTCGATTTATTGCCATTATGTAGAAGGCTAGAAGCTATAAATAAATACTTGCCAATAATGGAAATTACGCGGTACGAGCAAACAAGGCTAAAGAAACCCTATCGACGAATGAATCATTCAATCCTATACTACCCCTCGATTGGGAGTGAATCCTTAATCCTTATCATGTAATAATCAAAGCACATGACATAATCGAGAATTTTTAGAGTGGGGAATGGAATAATACTGATTTTCCGTCTTATTATTAACAAAAACTTGTTGACAATTTCATGTGATTATGCCCACTGATCGACGTGCATTGTGACCACTTTTGACGTGTTAATTAGGTAAGGCATCACATATCTAATAATCTACGTGGCAAGCATTATGTGGACAACCGAATAAGAGGAATTTCAAGGGAAATTCACGGTTGTATACGTGACTCCTTGCAAGTTCTAATAAAATGATTAGGGTCAGGTGGGTCCGTAGGTCCTTCACGCTTCCATCTGCGATTCGTTTCTTTCAATTTCGAAGGAAACACTCGGCATCAAGAAAAGAACAGCAGCACATGCAAAAGATCACGGAGCCAAAAAACTGTACGGAGTTCTCTCCTTCGGGTAGTTGAAAAATTTGTAAGTAGTATTAAAAGCATTCCATTAGCAAGTGTTACAGCATTAATCCTAATCAACTCGTGCTCTTATTAGAGTTTTCTTTTTCTTTTTCTTTTTGTGAAATTGTATTTCTTTTGCTTTAATAATAGATTGTCACATGAGAACGGAGATGAATTAAGTTGTGAAATTGTAAGCCTACGATTGCCCCATCATGATCTTGGGTCTATTTTTAGAAGAAAATGATTTGACAAAAGGAGGAGAATTAAGAAGGACTACCAACCATTGATAATTGCAATGAAAGTTACAGCGGAATAGCAACGATAAATTCACGTCGGTTGAGGTGTTGATGTTAATATGTGATTTATGAAAAGTGAACTCAAATAAAATGAGTTTATCCTTCATATACTCAAGCCCAGTTGGCATTATTAACGTGTAAATAAAGAAACAAAACAAAACTCTATAAATCTTTTTTGTCCTAAACTTAAAAATTCAGCCATAAAAAAACGCACCGACCCGTTTCCAATGGGATTCTCTTTGAGTCTTATGACGTAACTTGACACCAAAGTTTGTGGCTCAGCTGTCTGCAAACTGCTATGTAATTCTCAGAAATGATCATTGACTCATTGTTGATGCCGCTCTAATGGAAGACTGTAATCGATTTGAGATTTGTCAGCAATGGCAAGATCGTTCATTAGTTCAAGCAGTGTTCAACATCAACTCAATTAATATCATCAATATTTTTAGCATGACTTGGAAATCCAAGCGCATGAAATCCCGTAATGCGCACGATAAGCCTAGGGTCAACTCCTGTTTTATTCTTATCACCGTCGCCCTCATTTTCTTGTATAAAAACAAAAAGTTTGAATAGAAAGAATGCTGGAACAATGCATTAAATTGCTCCCTGCTTTCGTCTTTTTTTTTTTTTCCAGTGGGGCTAAATCGTGGGAACTTTATTCAAAGCTGCAAACAAAACAAACAAAGACGAGCCAGCCTCTGAGTTAGAAAAATGTAGTCTATGTGCTGGGGGACCAAGCAAAGCAATGGATATACTGTGCCGTTTAGCTTAATTTTCCGATCAAATTTTATTTTGAGATAATTGGTCATTATGCTACGATCAGCGAGATTTAAGATTTGAATCTCACCAGCTCAAAAATTCATGCAATGACTTTCAGCTTGATCGCCTTTGAAAATAGAGGCTAACCTCTGTAGGCTTCTGTCACAGTAGTACAGCGCAATACCCTGTTAATTTTAGGCAACACACTTACTTTATCCCTGCAGCCAAAGATAGTTAAGGACTTGAGGTGGTGGGGGTAAGTTAAAGTTTGTTAAGTGTTAACAAACAGTTCTTATATGCCCTAGTTAAGTAGTTATTTGCATAAAATTATATGAATTGTAGTAGTTGATACATTATTCTTCTTAAATTAGACGAGGAAAGTCCATTAAATAAGGAATAATTATTACTAGAATATTACCTTAATGAAAGTGCTTGTGGACATAAGGTAACACAACCCAATTATTTGTTTTGATGTTTTATATTGGTATAAGTAACTGTGTAAGAGGCAGACTCACATTCCACTATCTGAATATTAACGTCTTTAATCCAGGAAACTGAAAGATAAGAAAGTGAATGAAGTCTTGAATCTTGTCAACATAAATTTCAGCAAAAGAGAACCACTTTTCTCGTAGGAATGAGACAAACAAAGACTACTAGTCAACTACCGTGCACGCAAGTTAGGGGGGATGGTAGTTGGAACTTGGAAGTAGTGGAACAGGTTGCTCTTTTAGTGGGAAGGAAATTGACCCGTTAAACACCTAAATAATCGGAAAACACTAGCGTTCAAACCTATCTTCTTTCTCACGTATTGGTGGGATGTTAACACTGTGGCAAAGAGCCTCACTGCCTCAGCCCAGCCAACCATGATTACACAATGAGCAAAACAATAAAGAAAAACGCATTTACATTGAAGGAAAAGCAATTGGGAAAGGAAAGGAATGGGGAATGATGGAACATATTTGTTGTGGAGTTTTTTATTCCAGGCCAGTGGAAACTGGGAAAGGGGGGGTGGGTTAATATCGTTGTCAGTGTAACTTCAACGTCCACTTCTATGAGTGTTGCTTTGCCTGTTTCTGATTTACAGGAATTTACATATCGCCAACTGTAATCGTTCCACTGGTTTTTTCTGGGCCCGGACCATGCCAATTTATGGGCATGACATAATTTGACATAATGCTGCTTTAACAATGTAGTGAGGCTGTTCAAGCCTATTTAGTAGTTGTTTAACAGTCACATCATTATTTTCTTGCAAATAATGGGCACACAATCTTGCCAAGTTGGGTTTGCATAATTATGTGCTTTTAGCTTTATTGGTGTTAACTTTACTCTGTACAATTGGTATGGCTACCGTTGCTACTTAAGCCATCGTTATCATAATTGATTTAGTTAGTAACAAATTGTTGTGTGAATTGGCTTGCCTCTTCAACTAGGGAAAACAAAGTTGGGCAGTGAAGGTCCACTTGGCGGAGAGCCTGCCCATCAAGGAGTCCTACTTAGCCAGGCTAGAGGTCCAGAGGCTACAGGCTACGTGGCTCATTCAGCCCAAATTTAGTTCCTCCTCTTAGCTAACGACGGCCCATTTGAAAAGTCCGAATTGGTGCCTGGTGGCCACAAAAAACTCTGCCTCCAGCGACCTTAGCCAGGAGATCTTAAATGCGAATAAAAAACTGGGTACTGAATTGACGCTCAATACACCATCAACTAGGATCAAAACATAACCACTCTCCTCTTATATAAAATTCATTTTTTTCCCATCAAATCCATGTCTGATACGGAGTACACAAAGTAGTTCAGAGCGAAACAAGAAAAACAACTAAACAAATGGCAGATGGAACCAAGGAAGACAGTGATTACAATGATGGGTCAGTCAAATCTAATGCGGTGTCATCACATGAAATCAATCTGTCACAAACGATTATGAATAATATCTTACGTGATATTCCGAATGTAGTAGTCTGCCAGCATTTTGCAATAATGGCTCTGCATGGGGTAGAAATTGTGACAGAAGCACTGGTGGAAGATACAACTATAATACATATATAAGTTTAATCCCAGCTTATTAGTTTAAGCCTTCAAAGTTTTGATGGTTAGTTAAGGTGGTATTAACTAATCTATCAGAGCTTGCTTAAGTACTTTAACAATTTAAAAATTTTAATCTGTGTCTTGACATCTTCTCCCACATGACAAGTATCAAACTACTAGTGTGTTTGATTGTGAAAGGAACCCCAATTTCGTTGAATATTCGCCTTGCGGAATCTGTCAAGCACACATTACATCCGTTTTATCTATTTCCTTCGCCTATTTCTCATTAGTAAGCATAAGGAACATTGACTTCTGAATTATTCTTCGGTCTTCAACGGAAATTTTGAGGTTCATGAAAATGGAGACCCACCCGTCCCTTTCCGGGTTCAATTTCCATATTCTTCAAGGGGCCACTTGTTCCAAGATATATATATATACATAGCGTATATTTTGGCCTAAAGACCAGGAAGCGAAGCGTATCCTTCCTTGTTGCTTAAGAAGACGGATTCAAATTGTTTAAACTTAACGGGTCTCCTTATTAAATTTGTTAACTTAATTAGAAAGTTAAATCTCAACAATCTATGTTTGAACTTTGAATTACGCAAATTGCCAAGAATTTGATCTGGGTTTCTGCCAGCTGTCCATATTTTTTACGAATTTCTTGTGCCAACTTAAAAAGTTTGAACGAGCTCACATAAGAAGTTGCTAAGAACTTGAGAGAGTCCTGTCGTGTTTTACTTGGCTGTCAATATGGGCTTTTCCTATTTTTAATTTTGATTTTTAGTAAGGAAGTAGGTCCTGAAAGATACAAATCAAACTAAAAGCACAAGTAGAGTTTGAAGCTTGAATCTTTGAATTTTGGCAACCCAAGAAATTTCTTGGAGGCAGAGACGTGCGACAGGGCCATCGGCCCACAGCTTAACAGCGCCAGACTGATATTTGCTGTAACATATGGAACTTTTGTCCTTTCTTTTTACACAGACAAAATTAAACAACGTTTCCTCACACAAGCCACAAGCGCATGACAACGAAACCTTATACTCTGATCGTTTCCGTCCCATTTCTCCAAGAATGGAACAACAATAGGAAAAAATAATATCGTACTAATGCCTCTGAAAGTACAATACATAATTTATCAGTAGGTACAGACAGAAACATGGAACTCTCTGCTTAGATCAACCAAAATACAAAGATGTATATGCAAAGTACATGCATTTAGCATGTAATTCTGCTTAATATTCTTTTTCATTCATTCATTTTTTTTTAAGTGTTTACAAATTACTAACAGCTAGCTGAATTCTAATCTATCAAGGAAAATGATGCTTGATAAAGAATGAAACAAACGAGAATCAACAAAAAAAAAAAACGACCATTAATGAACCCTGCTGGTCAGCATCTCTCTCATAGTCCTAGAGTGCATCAAACCAGCAGCTTCCTCCATCTTCTTACTGCTTCTTGGATGAAGCAATTTTGACAGGAACCCATCTTTCTTCTTCTTATCATCACCTTCTTTCCTTCTCATTCTCGAAGCAAAAGCTAGTGATCTGCTCTTAGTGAGTATGTTTTTGCCACTAAACAATAACAAAGACAAGGAAGTACCCTTTCCTTCTGTAGTAAAACGATAACGATGCATGGGAGAGGAACAAGAACTAGCTGAGGATGAAGAATGGTAAGATGACAAAGAAGAAGAAGAAGAAGAAGAGGAAACTGTAGTAGTAATACTACGTGAGCTAGTATGAGCTGATAATTGAGATAGTTTCTCTCCCAAACAAAGTGAACAAACCCCTGGCGACTGCCTGTGCTTTGGGTGTCTTCTGCATCCTTCATTCGGCTTCGATCGTCCACCTACAACATCCTTTGATCTGCTCAAGTTTGCCATTAGATTTTTTCTTCTCATCTTGCGGGAGTCTTGGTCTTGGCTGCGCCTTTAGCCTTTTGAGTACATAAACAAAACCAAACTATATATAAAGCAAAGAGTGGGTGCCTTTCCAAGAGAGTTCATGGGAGGTTTCCTTAGTGATTTCTTTAAATTTCGCTTTTGACTGTCTGTGGGTTTATAGTGTTGGAAAAATTGGATATGGAATAAATGAACGGCACTGATTGAAAGAAAGTTGGATGGGGTCCACTAGATTGTTGAGTCGGTGGTTTAGATGGTTTCTATAGAATCGGTGAAGTGTGGAATGAGACAAGCTTTCTGTAAGGGCGGCCTAGAAAATCGAGGAAGTCTTATTAGTAATAAAACGTATTTTAACAAATAACATTTAAAGGTAAGATATTTTTAAAAATATTTTTTTATAATTTTAATTTTTTTAAAATTGAATAAAATTATTTTTAATAATATTACACGTCATTACATGATATTATATGTCATGTTAAAAAAATATTATTATTATATATCATGTATAAAAACATATTTCACGTTATACTTAAAAAATATTGTTACATGTTACTTTAAAAAAACATATTATTGTTACATATTATGTACAAAAACATGTAATACGTCATCATTAAAAAAGGTTGTTACACATCAAGTTATAAAAAAATATTATTGTTACACGTCATGTTAAAAAAAATATTATTATTATATATCATATTGAAAAATTATTATTATTACACGTCATGTTTTAAAAAAAATATTATTATTATATGTTATATTGAAAAATTATTATTGTTACACGTCATGTTTAAAAAAATTATGTTACACTTTAATATTTAAAATGTTGTTGTTACTTACGAATTAAAACTTTAAATCCTTTCAACTGTCTTCATTTTGTTTTGTTTTTTTTTACAATTTGGCATCGATTAAAATATTTTTAACATATTTTCATAAATCAAAATATAAATTTTTTTATCAAAAACACTTATTTCTACTATATATTAAAAAAATTTCCTCTGAAACTCTAGGTTTATAAATTTTAAATTCTTAAGTTTATTCGTATTTAGGTCTCAAATTGATCCAATTAAAAATTATGTAAAACATTTGCGATCATTTTTACCATTTTTATTTCAATCAAAATACCTAAAAATCAAATTTTCTAAATAACCACTTATCCCAAGCACATCAAAATCATTATTTGATATCTTAAAAAGACGAGAGAGAGAAATAGAGAACATAGCAGACAAATGCTGAAAGGAAAAATCGATAAAATTAACAAGAGCCGGATGATGTGAGAGGAAAATAAAAAATACAGATAGAGAGAAATTATGATAAGTAATTTAATTTATTTGTAATAATTTTAAGAGTATTTTTTTTAAGTCATGATTAAATATGATTAAAAATAATTAAATTTATTTGATGATTATTTTAAAAATATTTTTATTAAAAAAATATTTTTTACAATTTTCTCTAATGTATAATATTAGGCCATCCGAGAAGTGAAATGTTAAAAATTGTAAAGTATAAATTAAGTAAATGCCCAATCAGACTTTTCCACGTTAACATCCCGAGATAAAATTTTTTAAATACTTTGCCAAAAGAAACCATGGAAGTATGGAGCCGTCTTTACTGTTTTGTCTCCCTGTATTTTCAGTGCCATGTCTTGAGCCCCCAAAGAAATATTTTTATCACCATTGAACCAATCCCCAACAATTTATTTACTACTAATTATTTTTATCCAAAAAGTTATTTATTCACTACTTATTTCTGAATTCGATGGATTAATATTTGGGGTAACAAAAGCCTAAAAAGAGTTTGACCATTTATGGTATTTTTTAAAATTTGAATTTGAATTTTATTCTTCGAATAGAATTGTTGTTATAGAACGCCAATTAAGGAAAATAATAATCAAATAAGTGAGTACAATGAGTGACAATTAAGTCTTTTTAGTCTAAACACATGGGTTGACTTAATTTTTTTTTTTGTTTTTTTGTTGGTAGAGGAGGTGCATCAAAATTTGTTTCCAGCATCCTCGCATAAGGAATCTATTGGCATGTTAAGAGCATGCTTAATAAAAGAGAAATTGACTAATGAAACGTATAACACATGTTTAATTGGTGGGTAATAAAGAGTTGGAACTCGTAATCCACACCGCATGATCAGTTCTTTCTTCATTAATTTCACATTAAACTTTTGCAACGCACACAGACTATGCCCAAATGGAATGATCTTATCCTTTCACCTTTTTTTTTTTGCCCTTGCAGCTTGGGGAGAGGATGGCTTTTGCTTCCCAACTTTATACTATAATATTTTAATTTCACCTCATTTCCAAGTGGAACTGTGGGCGGCAAAGAAGCTTTTCTTTGTGTAATCAAAACAAATTAAGCAACCGGAAAAAGGAGCTGGTCGAACATGTCAAAAGCAAAATCCTTTGAGTTGGGAGGAAACAAGCAAGGCTGGTGTACTGACTCATCTGGGACAAAGATTTTATTAAGACGCGGAAAGCCTGGTAGGATATGGTACTTGGAAGCAGGGAGTGGGAATCCTTTCAGCCTTTTAAAGGCCCATTACATCTGTAATGTCGTAATAAAGGCTTTACACACTCATCTCTACCTAAATTTCCATCTCCTTCAAAATGTCCTGCTCCCCCATTACCATGGCCAACCTGTTGAGTTTGACTCTGGGAATGACGACACGAAAACCCTCCGTATGTCGACCGTGTGTACTAAAGACTTCGTATGTCGGCCTTGTGTATGTTTGGGAATATATAAAAACTCGAAAAGAACACGATAAGGACACTGATAATCTTGACTTTATTCATATTAAACTAATTGAGCTCGACACCGCTTGCTGATTGCTGAACTTTATAGTTATTGGATAGACACCATAAACTAGAGAGTTTGATGAGAGGATACTTCCAATTTAGTTTTGCAACAAATTCTGAAGCAAAATTGGTGAATCCAAGGAAAAGAATTTCAATTTTACACCTGTCATCTCAATAAAAAGGGATTGAAAAGTTTGACACGGATGAGCTCAAATGTTCAAGACAATATCATCTCATTGTGCTATTGATGGGTTTCAGCAAAAACATGTTATATGTTCATCTAAATGATGCTCTCCAGTTGAACTTTCATACATTTATCTTAAGCAACCATATCTCAATATTAAAGGTAATTGTTAATAGTATAGGAACTAGCACTAGAATAGAGAACTGCCAAGAACCCCAGCTTGCCACTCGACACCACAAGAACATGTTCCAACTTGTTCAACATAACTGCAGTCTGCAGTTAGATGCGAAAGAAAAGATCAAACAATTCTTCTCATTCAATCTGATTATTTAGCTGATTTGGAAACCTCTGTGGTTTTGACTTCTCTCGGGCACTGGGATACATAAGGTTTAAGCTGCAAGAACAAGGGCAACCCAGATCAGCACAAGATGCAGACACGTCATCGGCAAAGACAAAGTAGACAGCTCAGACTGTTTGGAAACAAAATAGCCATTAACAACCGTTTAGGGACATCAAGCCACAGGTGCAAAGTGTGTGATGAATACGATTCTCCTTTTGGGCCAATCCACTGAACGAATCAAGTATAGAGATTACCAAAACATGCCAAGTCTCAGCTAAAATTAAATAAAAGTCAGTCATACAAGAAAAACATACTTAATCAAGATAAGGCCTCAGTATTGGACCAAATACACCCCTCTTTCAGGCACAATTAACGTCATAAGTGGGCTTCCCAATACCAAGATCACAAATCCAAAATAATCAGGCCACCAACCCAGAAAAGTGCAATTCTTTGATATATGCATTATTTGGTTTGGCAAAACCAGCATTAATTTTTTAAAAGTGAAACCTAACTTACAATTCAATCAGCAGTATAAGACCATTTAGTTAGAAAGCAAAAGGAGACATGGCTTTGGGTGGGTGGCAGAGAGCATAATGGTACAGTTATCTGGGCTGATTCAGTTCCACAAAGACAAGAGACCTAGTTCCAGTACAGTCAACCACAAGGCTTCTATACTATCTGCGAGCCCCTCTATGTACAAGACCAAGCCTTTAAAAATCAAATTTCTACGGTCATGACACTTCCATGCTATTTACTAAAGCATCCGAAAGCATAACCTTTCCCTGAAACTGCCCTATGAACTTTGGAAAGGGGAGACTAATAAGTTTCCCGGACAACCAGTGATTTGCACCTCATTAGAATACTCAATCCACAGATAGAAAATGGAAATTTTAAAAAATGAAAGTAAGCAGTAAAACTACCTTGACGTCAGTCAAATCAGGAACAACATAGTTGGGTAACTTCTCCTGCATCAGAACATATCCACCTGCAGCATATTTTTCAGTTATACTTCAAACAAAAAGCATACACATACAGTTCAAGCATTTAAAATTACAATGTTTCATGCAAAAGTCCAAAATAATTGGATTATAATTCAAACTATGTATGGTAATATGGAACTTGTATTTGTAATTTTTGGTTTTTTTGAATGGCTTGTATCTGTAATTTTTCATGACATGGCTCTACTATTAATAACAGAACTTGCAGTTGCAGGCATACAAAATGCCGAATTTTTTAACTTGTGATCATAACCTCAAAGCCTAATAACTTGATCTTCTTTAAACATTCAAAGTTAGCAATGCATATCTCATTCGACTATTAAAAGGACTTTAGGCCACATATATACACATGACTACATTCATGTCCATTAGATTATCAATTAAAACTCAAGAACATAAAAAGCAGAAGCAGAGTGACTATAATGATAATGTGCAGTATTGAGTCCTGTGACATTTCGATAATGTACATTGAAAATTCTATATGGTAATTCACAAAAGTATAGCCAACCACGGTGATTGAATCAAAACCATCAGGAAGATAAAAATCAAGTATTTTCAGAGTCCATAGTTTTACATACTGAACCTGAATAAAATGAACAGAGATAATAACCATTCACTCAATTAACCAACACCAAAATTAAATCAATCAAAGATTCCAACAATAAGTCCATTAAAAATATTCATTTCTTATGCTTATCAAAACTAACAATAACCTCAAAACCAAACCAAAATAATAAAGAGCATTAAAATTTGAGGACAAGTGTATGGAACCTTTGCGAGTGTGGAAACCCGTAGACTTGCAATTCTTTCCCTTGTAGTAATCTCTAGGGGCCCGTTTCGACGAGAGAATGTCGAGTGATGAGGTACGCTTCCTTCGAAACGCCCTTCCTATCCCTAATATCAGGCCCAGCGGCATTTTCTCCTCGTTTTAAACAAATTTTTAAACCCTGAAAAACCAGAATTAAGCCATCATTATTGGATTAAACGAATTTATCACCCCTTACTGTCAGAACTAGAAGGAAACTCACTGGTTCGAGGGTTTAGCAGATGAGAGAAGAGGAACTGAGCAGGGAAGGGTTCCAGGGGTTTTCTGGACCCTTTTTTTCTTCATAAGAACGACGATGATCCATCAGGCCCAGGAAAAGTTGGGCCTCAATTTGTTCGGCTGATAGAAAGATAGTCACATTAGCCCAAATTTCTTGACTCCTTAAATTAATTTAGTGAGATTCTATTTTCATACTATTCTATCTTTATTTTTTATGTCCCAACGAACCAAAAACACTACTTTCTTTATTAAATTTTTTTAAGCATTTGGTACTTTATTTTTATATTCTAAGAAAATTAATTCATTAACTTTTGGATATTAAAATTAAATAAATAGTATAACAAATTTAAAATTTTAACTATAACATTTAAAAAAGTTTACAAATTCTTCAAAAAAATTCAAGTAAATCTTTATTCTTTTATTATATTCAATCAAGTTTTTTTTTATTTTATATTAAATAAGCCATTATAACTAATAATTGATTGACTAACTGCTTCAATCAATATATTATTTGTCATTTTATATCTTACAGTGTTAACGTAATATATTGACATGTCATAGTAAATGATGATACGCTATTATGACATGATAATGTGACATTTTTACCTTTCACATCAACATTATGTGAATATAAAATGATAAATGATATTTTAACTAATATCAATTAATTAACAGTTAGTTATAAAATTTTATTTGTTCAAAAATAAAAATATAAGAATTTGATTGAGCATAATAAAAGAATAAGTGTTTATTTGAAACTTTTTAAATAATTTAAAAAAAATTTAAATTATTATGCTAAAACTTTAATAGAAAGACATTAGAATTTGATCTATGTTTAAAATATAAACTAAAAGGGTAAAATATACTAACCCTCTAAGTTTTGTCCATAATTTCACACAGGTCAATTAATTTTCAAAATATATAATCTACCCTAAACATATAAACGACATTAATAGATAAATATGAAATATTTAAAATATCAATATTCTTTCTCAACTTTTTTTTTACTATTTTTTTTTATCTCAGCTCGATCGGCGACACTCACTTACACTGATTAACCACTTGCAACCAAATCAAGTTATGGAATGCTAGATCCAAGGAGAAGTCTCCAAGGGAAGCGCGATTTGACGGTGCTCTCTTAGGAGAGCATGCATCTCGACTCAAGATTTGATCGGATTTAACGCTCTCTAGTTAGATCTAGTCGCAAGTTGATCGATTGGCGAGAAGTAAAGTAAAAAGATTTTTTTAAATAAAAAAAATTTTAAAATAAAAAATTATAATTTAGATAATTTGATAATTTTAAAAATTAATAGTGTAAAATTATTCAAAAAATATTATTATATCATTAAATTAATAAAAATATTAATAATTATTAATGATTAGACTTATATATTCAACAAAAAATATTTTTCAAAAACAAATTGCCTGTCTTAACTACTAATAAATTTATATAAAATTATAATTAAAATAAAGATTAGTGTATTTACCCAAGCTAAAAACATGCGACAGAATGGACATCTATTATACAAATAAGAACATAGTAGTAACACGCAAAGTCGGAAATGTCAACTATGCTACAGCCTAGTCTATCCACCCGGGCTTTAATAAAATTTCCCTTTGCTCAAATGATTTGGCAATCAAGGTACCTAAAGCCTACAAGTCACATCATTTAATTATAAAATAATATCACGTTTTTAATAATCAGAAACGTTAGTCGTGCAAAAATATCTATATATATATAAAATTCTACGACACTAGTAATTTAAAAAGTGATGGGACACGATTAATGAATCATTGATCGCTTGATTGAGGGAACCAACTGTAGACTAACATGCCAAATTAAATGTGTGACAATATTTAATAACACCATACTTTAGGCAGCAAAGTTTGATTTTTCTGGTAAGCATTAATATTCAATCATATGTTAAAAAGAATATAATATTTAATTAATTTAGTAAGCATGGTCTTTCAAATTAACGTATTTTGTACATAATCAATAAAGTTTTTATTTATACAAGTTATCGAGTGAAAGAATTATTATCGATACCCATAAAGAAAAGAAAATAATAATATTTAACATGATTGAATTTGTAGATTCGTGGTTCATGGTTTGGAGAGAAAAGGATAAACGTAGTTTTTTTATATGTAGACGTTAATTAGATCGGTTAGCTTGGGGACAATGATGAGCTAGTGTTTTAACACTGTCAGAATCTTTTCTGTTGATCTAGTGTCAAATCCTTTCAGCTCCGGTCCATATCTCAGACCAGGAGCAAGCAACAACAAGACAACAAAAGATAATCTTGTCAACCAGAAAGCAATGGCAGATGATCAGATTCAAAACCAAAGAACAGACAACAGTTCTTTTGAAAGTTTGATGATCATTGTCTACCGATCTAGACTCAAATAACTCACTAGGGAGATAAGATTTTCAGTTGTGGGGATGCCCAAAGATTGGGGAAATGAACCCTTCAATAAAAGAATTAAGCTAAAGACATTGCATACGGAGAATGGATAGCATTTGTTTGCTCGTATCTTCTTCTTTTGATTGTCTTGCATATACACAGATAGTTGTTTAGTCCCTTTCCTATTGCTTACGTTGCTTTACCTTTTGCCTTATTGTTCCAATTTAACAAAGATATACAATCTGACAGATGACAAATTGTCAATTTAGTGACATCAAATTCAAACCCTATCAATCAAACCTTCTGTATGTTATTTTTAAGAGTATCATATTTTGGGTTATACTGATTTCATATTGAAAGTAGGGTGAAAATACCGTCGTAGTACTATGAACAGTGGATAGTGTGCCCTCAACAAATACTGTAAATGTTAAGAATGGAGTAAGAATTAAGCTACAACCTATAGGCTTATCACGAATTGAGTGCCAATCATGGTAGGATTGGGTTTTGGGAGTGGGGCTGTTGAGGCATGGAGGCTTGGCTTCCCTTCCTCATGTAGGGTTTGCATTGCCTATGATGCACATGAAATTCGAGGGTGAAAGATTTGGTGGGTTCTAGGGATTGCCACAAAGAAACGTCATGTACAAGCTATAGCTAGATTCCATAGGGCATTAACAGTCAAAGATAGATGACATATGGGTCCCGTCTCTGACATGAGAGAGACTTGGAGGAGCAAAGAGTCGCAGCAGCTTTTTGGTCTGTCTCTTTCCCACCCAAACTAGAAAAGTGGAAAGGGACTTGCGTTATCTCCTCCTCCACATGCTATAGGCTGAAGGCTAAGCATTCAGTGCAGTGGGAAACTGTTTAGCCTTCTAGTAGGTTTATCATCAATTGCAATCAGAGTTGATGACTGTTTTTACAAGGAGTTAAGCAGGTCCACTGCTGCATTTGTGATCCAGGCCTTCATGTTTTGGTATATTATGGTTGATACTTGAGAGAATTCCCACCCCTACTCCCCTTCTTTTGAAGGGAATTTGGGTGGTTACTGTGTGTGGGTTTTAAACATCAAAGCATAGACAAGTCCCTTTTGTTTTCAAGGAGTGGTACCAAATAAGAGAAAGAGCTCTGTCTTGTTATGCTCTGGCCATTCAATTTTGTTAGCTATAGGTCAGGATCTACTTTTTACCAACCACATGGGGGGCTGATGGGCGCCCATCAGGGACGGGAAAAAGAAAAGTGAAAGGAAATAGCAAAAAGATTGGACCAAAAGAGGTTCTCCTTTGTCTACACCAATGGGGTGTTTTGGTCTAGCCTCTCTTAAATGGAAAACAGCTTTGGCCAGTCATATTTTCAATGCCAGCTTATTAAAAACTGTTGTAAGCTTCCCAACTTTGAAGAAGGGATGTCGTTTTTTGTTTCAACTTTCAAGCGCTCCTGGTTTTGCAGTCAAACCAGTGGGTGTTCCCAAAAAGAGAAGAAAGGAACTGTGGTAGGAGTGATGTATCCACTATTCAATTTGGACGGCCAGCCTTGCGCTGCTGCTATTCAGATTTTGGAACAGGAATTCCCTGGATTAAACTGGCATGCTAAGGCATATGCACTTGAGAAAAGACCTCTCTCGCTTGATGTGAAATCCTCCACTTACACCCAAGTCAAGTAACTACTTGGAATAATAATTTCTACTACATGAAGTAATTGGCAGCTTATTCTTATTGTAAAGACTACATTTTGAGATATCATTTTACACCTTTTTTTTAGTTTATACTATTATAAATTTTACAGCAGACTTTTGCTGATGATCATTGTTGAAGCATATACTAACCTTTTTTAGGAAAGAACAATAGAAGAACAAAACTTCAGTCCTAATTACAAAACTTCTAAGGCTATTTTATTCATGGTTTTGGAGACTTCATTCGTTTTTTACTGCCCCGTGAAGTACCATTGAAGAGTTGGAGCTTGATCAACTGAGAAGAAATTGCAAAATTCATCTGCAGTAAACATACATTGCTCTTCCACTTTCACTAACTGGGGGTGATACATGTTACCCAGAATCACTCTTGAGTCAAATGGTTGAAACCTGCTTTGATGATTTGATGAATCTGAAGATGAAGAAGATCCATTAAACTGAAAAGAAGAAGAAGAAGCTGGTGATATCAATAACTGAGCATTGACATTGCTTTCTTCTTTGACAATTCTATTGGAATCATCATTATTGTCACATAAATCATGGTCTTTGGCCTGCTGTGAAAAATTTGGAGAATCTTCTTTAACAGAGTGACTGCTTTCTGAATTCTCTTCTTTGAGCTTAGCTTTCAGCTCTTTTAACTGCAATTCAGCATTCAAAATCATGTTAAGCTTCAACGATTTTAACTTCTAATTACTGCAATCAAAATTGGGAATAATAAACTCTACCTTCACAGTTAAAGCTTCTTTTTCTTTTTCAAGATTGCTGTAGTCAAGCTTGAGAGCATCATAACGGGCTTTAAGGATAGCATAGTCTTTCTCCAACTGCTTAGTCTTCCAACGGGCACGGCGATTTTGGAACCAAATAGCTACTTGCCTTGGCTGCAGGCCTAGTTCCTCTGCTAATTTCACCTTTCTTTCTGGCTCTAGCTTGTTTTCCACCTCAAAATTCTTCTCCAGGGCCTTAACCTGATCAATGGATAATCGCCTTTTCTTCTCTGTAGCTTGGCCAGCTTCTTCTAAATTGTCATCCTCATCCAAACTATCTAACATTGCCTGGAATTCCCTGCTGTAAACTTGCTTGTTCTTTGAATTCTTCTCCTCTAGAAAATCAAGCAAATCTAACTCATTAACATGGGCTACAAAAATATATATTGCAGAATTTTCATTAATAAACTATTTGGTTGTTGGGAAATCAAGACATATGACAAAAAGGAAAAGATATACCAAAAAGTATTCAGGGAGTCTAAGTAAAAGCAGAAAGAGGTGTAGAGTAATAATTGAGTTTCCTGTACCTTTAGGTGGGCAGATGGAAATCAAGGCATCCAGGGAGCCTGAGGAACTGAGGCGCTTCATAATTTAACCAAAAGCAAGGACCTAAGCTGATCTTTTTCAAGGTACTGTTTCTGTTGCTGAAGGAGAGGGTGCAAACTTTCAAGCAGGTTGCTGTTTTGCTCCCTTAGTTTGAGAGGCCATAATTGCAAAGAACACTACTACTCTGCCACAGAAAAGATGACAAGAATGGAAAAATGTTTTGTTCAAAGAGAGACAGAGGGTTCCTTCTTTTAATGCTCCTCAGCCTTGAGTACTTGGAAGAAAGAATTGTGAAGCAAAGTCAAATGGCCTGGAAAGAAATTTGGAGAATTATTTCTGCTCCATAGGAAACAAGATTCAAAATAAAAAGAAAAATTCTTTCTTAATCATTTGGTAATCAAAGATAACTATTAGAGACAAAGAGAAGACCTCTGAAAGGAACCTGCTTCACTGGGAGCTGTTATATAAAGGCTTTAAGCCTTTAAACTGATGTGAGCCCTGAAGTGATTTTAAAATGACATCTAGTTGAAAATTTTCATTTCTCTTTTTAAATATGTCAACTTCACTTGTTCTTTTGGGTCCATTTTATCTATTGGCTGTAAACTTATTTGATGAACAATTATGATAAGATGATAATAGCTAATGAATTCTAATGGTGAGCTACCACAAATCATTGTGGTATCAGTATAATTTTACTTTTTGCATTGTTAACTTTGATCTAAACAAAAGAAAATAACTAAATTCAGTGATTTGGTCTGATTATTTGATTTGAATCTCAACAAAATCTTTCGGTTTCAGCTTCATCTTCATGTTTCTGAAACCAAGGTAAAACATATATACATACAAATGTAATAACAAAAAGTACAGTACCAAAGATCCAAGAGAATTTTGATCCAATATGGTGCCTCTGAGAGTGAATATCAGCCAATCAAACTAGAAGCTTGAGCTTTCCTTGTCTTTAGAATTGAAGAGCTTATCATTGTGAAGCAAGCAATATATATAAGGTTGTTGATTTGCCACATCCAACATGGAAAATGGATCAAGTGATTTGGTGGATTGGTCATTTTTATAATCCTGCTGGAGAAAACCCAGAAGAATTCACTGTAAAATGCATTAAACTTGTGGCTATTTTGTTGGAAGAAAAATAGTTTGGTGTAAAACTGCCATGCCCCAAATTTGGAGGCAACATCTTCTTCTATCATTTCTATTTTGGTTAATTATCTAATTGGTTGCAACATGCACTTGTCTCGTGATTCAGGGTCAGGCATTGAACTGGAGTATTGGGACTCTTTAACGACCAAAACTTGGCCTCACAATGCTTATCATTTAAACATCTTTCTCTGTACCAAAAAGCAGTGTGGGGATTCTTCAGCTCAAGTTAGTAAGTTTAGGAGAATGGGTGGAAGGGTTAATATTTAAGTTGTTGAGTCAAAGATTTCAGAATTTATTAGAAACATTCTGCTCTTAGAAAACGAAATACTGGAATAGTTCCATATAGGAAAATATCTAAGGTTTTGCATAACTTTTGTCTAAGGCATGTGGTATATATATAATCTTATAAACATCAACTAGAAGGATGCACCAATGGTGATAGGATCAATGGAAACACATCTACTTCAATAGAAAACCTACTTTATTCACTAGTAATAATTTGGCTGACTTCTGATCTGAATTTAGCCATGAAAGAATGCTGAAGAGATTGGAGTCCTTAAGTGGGCTCTATCCCTATCAATGATGTCCATGTCCCATTGAATAGTTCTTGAGTTTTCCTCTCTTTCGTACGGATGCTGCACTAATTTGCATGATTCTTTTCTTTAAAGAAGTCCTAGTCTCCTGACATTCGTGGCTCTTCAGAGAATGCGGCACCATTGCTTGCATGTCGTGACTGTTTGCTCTTTCCTACACTGTTTCCGAATCATGTTTTTTCAATAAGATTAATTCATGATGCCTACGTTTCACGATTGTTGTCTTTCTTGATTTGAGAAAAGTATGCTTCTTTTTAGCAGACTTACTTTAACTGGGACACGGTCAGGATTTTTTTCCATCACCTTGTAAGAAAGGAGCTTTCTATTTGGGAACAGTCGTGTTGTACCAGGACTTTTCATTTTTCAACAATTGTTTCATCCTGTTAAATCCTCTGATACTGTTTTACAACATTACTTCTATAATTTGAAGGGCCTGCGTTTTCTTTATTAATTGATCTATATCTGTTTAATTATGAGTTGATTTCAACATAAAAAGTCTGGGAAATTGGAGTTTATGCCATCCAGAGCTCCCATCTTGGAGATTGAAACTTGGGTTGCTAATTAAGCAGTCAGGGGTAATTAGCATAACATTCCATTAAAGGTTTCATAAAGCAGAACAATCCCATACCACAAATGCATCCAGGCTCCCTAGTCTTTATCTCTGCAACACTGATTTCAGCCAATAACACCATACCAAACTCCCCAAAAAAGAAAAAGGATGCATTGTCAGTTGACTTGACCTGATCAAATTCAGTTCAAAAAAGCAAATTAGGTTGGGAAAAGAAGAAAACAAAAGAAACTACGACTAATGATTTGTTATTGAAACCATTCAAAGAAGAGCAAAAGAAAATGATAATGGCAATGCAATGCACTTTTAGCACCGACTTCTCTTTGCTAGTACATAACAGCTAATTGAGAAGTCGACATCTGTCAACACTCTAACACAGGTCGGTAGTCAAGCCCACAAGTCTCTCACCACTAGAACTACCAGTCTACAATGCTTAAAGCTGAACAAAATTTAGTTAAAGACGGGAAGTGGTGGAGATATTTCTCAGGATCTGCTTGATTCTGGGTATCCAATTATAAGCCAAAAAGAAACTATGGGATAAAGAGCTTTCTTTGGGTACACATCACTTTATTTTAGCTTCAAGGGGATCATGGAAATGCCAAGATCTTAGCAGTTGGGAGTCCGAATCTCAATTGAAGACCACTCTACATCAATTCAACAAGTATGTTCACGTGGCATTTGTAGGAACTTGTTTTATCAGTATATTTTTTTGAAAGGAGCTTGTTGAGCTAAGGTTTGGATGTCTCAAAAGTGATGGCTAACAAACATCCTTGCATATAACATCCATGGTTTCTAATTCTGGATGGAGAGTGATGCACGTTTTGTTGTTTTTAGGCTTGTGGGTTTGGAAAGTCAAAAAGTATGAAAGAAATTGCTTCAAAGACATGCTGCAAATGCCACTTTCTTTTAGGCTTATTTGGCCTTACACCAATTATGCTGTGCAACAAATTTAATCAAATAATCTTAAGGTATAATGAAACTTTTGCTTGACTATACTTCACACTAATGCACCAAAAACCTTCTTGATGAGAGGTTTTTATATACAAGCTTTTCTGTCGTCAAAGATGTATGAGAGATTTGATCCATTTCAAAAAGTAGAAAAGATTGGTATCATAATTAATTAATTAATTGTCTTTTGTTGTGTGTTGGAAACTAATTTCATCTAGTTAGTGGAGTAGTACACTCCAAAAACCAAATTTTCACTTTAAATTTTATCATTAATCTACTTACTATACATAGGTTTTAATCAATTAACTTGATCTTGAAATCTTTCAATTTAGTAGACTAACCTTCAAAACTTTCCACTTAATTAACTATTTCATCAACTTTAATCTATTAATCTTTTTATTTTGAAAATATATCAACATGTGTTAGTTTCGTGTAGGGCACAAACCCTTATAAAAGGGGCATGTTTTGAGTCTAATGCTGATAAAAATGGGCAAAAAAAGGATAAGCATAAAAGTGACGTAGCAATAAAAGTTAAGTAAGGATAAGGATTTGAAAAGAAGGGATTCTGGTATGTAGGGTTACTGCCTTCCATGGGTAGCAAGTAGAAAAATAAAAGTGGGAGAGAGAGAGAGAGGTTTAGGACAATGACTGCAGAGCCCTATAGGGAGAGAGGGAGAGCAGCTTTAACTTTATTCTTTCTTTTCTATGTTTTTGGGAGATGTCCAAAAGAATAGGACGGGGGGAAGGAAGTGAAACCAGAATCTTTGCGTGACTTCCTGGTCTCCAATCTAATCATGTGATATAATGTATAGGGAGGTGTTTGTGAGGATTGAGACATAAATTTGCTTAAGAATTTCAAAAGGATGTGTACAATTGCGTGGAAAAGTGTTTGTGAATATGGCAGAGTTCACACTTTTTTCCAAGGTCTGAATGAAAATTAAATGGCATTTTTCGCATGGATTCTGCTTTACAACTGGAAAAAGTGTCCTTGTGGTATTTTTCTCTTGTGTCCGAAATGCCGTATTCCAGATTCTTTTCACCCCTCTGGCTTATCAGCAATGTGCATTTCAAGAAAGGATAATGAAAGCCAAGCTCAGCAGATTTTGCTCAATCTGTCCCAAGTGAAACGTCAGAACACAATACAGGATTGCAGAATTTGTACCGTTTTCCCACCCAATTACTTCACTAGGGTGCATAAGCGTAACCCAAACAACGGAGTCGTTTAATCTCACCATTCTTGCCCCCTTTTCTTGGTGAAAACAACCTCTACATTTTGGCACGCAGCAACCATGATTAAGATGAGTGAGGATGAGAAAAAGTAGAGCAAACTGAGCTCTGTCATTTCCTGGTTTTCAATTGATAACTCGTGCTAACCTTATCTAGCTTCGGATATACCTATAATTGCCCCCCAAATCTAGAAAACCGAGCCGCATTATTGGGTAACCTCAGCTACCAATGGCAAATGGGATAAGTCAAATAACCCATAAATTTAGGCTCTAAATTCGTACGGTTATTGAAATAATGTGAGTTGAGTAAGTCAGTCACGTCACTCCTCGTAGAGATCGCATGGCTAGAGTCGTAGGCCAGGAAGCAACCATATGAATTTATGAACCCTCAAAAGAAGTAGAATCAGTTTTGGTCCCAGAAAAAGAAAGCAGAGAGTCGAAGCTACAACCACCAATCCAGGGGTCGCTGAGCGTGCACATAATGTTTCCATGCAAAAGAAAGGATGCGTGAAACAAATAGGAAAGAAATTGGCGAGTAGCTGTAATTATTTATTAACTGCTTTACCACACAATGTGGTAGAAACATAAAAACGATTTTACTATAAAGAAGATTCTCACTAAAAAAATAAATAGTATAGATTATATTCAGTAGCCAGTTAACAAAATTTACCTGCGATGGTATGGCAAGTCATTTGATGAAAAGGAGGAAAAAGTAAAATGGTAAAGAGAACAGAGAAGAGAAAATCTCTTCAGAAGGGTGAAAATTTCTATCAGCAGCATATCGGCTACAAAATTTATGCTGCTCTAAGTTGTTGCCTGTAAATTAGATTTCTTTGATCTCAAACGTAGAAGAAGAAACAAATAAAAGGCCACCTCATGAATTCAATCTTATATAGTATTTAATTGTAACTCTAATCTTGCGCCGAAGGAAAAGGAGCACAGCAGGAGGAGATATCAATTCCAGCAACCTCCATGGCATTGCAGACCCATTCAGGGACATCTCCTTTAGGAAACTGCAAGACAACAAAGTGTCACAAGGTTCAAATAGTACTTGGTAAATGTTTGTATAAATGACCACTTGATGGAATATCAAATTAATCTAGTCTGAATGATTCATATATGTGAAACAAATTCAGCTTAGCTACAAAAACGAAACCTGATTTACTAAGAGACTCAACAAAGCTAACTCCGCAAAGACTGAGGATTTCCTGCTTTTCTCTGTAAAAGATATCTTGGAAAGTTTTGTGCAGCAAAGATAGTGGTTTATGATTGAGAACCATAATCTCAGTGCTTGTCAATCAAGCAGCCAAGTGAAACCAAGACAGCAAATGCATGATAAAATTGCATTATCACCATCAAAGTGTCAAAACATGGAAACAAGCACATGCCTAACTTCCATATTCGTTTTGGAAGCTGAAAGTCATAAAGCTTGAAACTAAAATTTCTAAACTAGTAAGCATACCACGTGAAAGAGAAACAAAACCATACCATGTTAAAGGGAAAAGCAGATCACTAGCAAAAGAATTAAGTGAGCACTAATGTTTTGAAAGAATGAAAAAGTAGATCACACAACTAGACAAAATTAAAAGATGGAGGGTGTGAAGCACAACAGGAAAACGCTTGACATTTTATTAAAATCAATGGCAGGAAAAGCAAGAGGGATGCAAATACCATTTTCTGCAAAAAGTTGCATACAAACCTGCAAGAAAGATTAAGAACATTAAATTAGCGTCTACCACATGAGAAGGAATGAGAACAAAAATATGAAAGCTAGACACGTTAAGAGACAAACATACTCAGGAAACCTCCCCCGGACTATGGAAGAGTGTAGATTTCTGCTAAGCTGCAATGATAAAAGACTTACTCTCTATCATTAAAAGAAAAAAGATAAAAATGAAAGCAGCAAAGCTTAGAACATAGAAACTTTAAGATTGTACCTGCATCATGTAATATAAATTATGATATGACAAAAGCTGAGATCCCATAGCATCCTTTGTAACAAGAGAATGGATGTAGGCCCTTGTATAGTTCTTGCATACCTATACTTGGGTAAATAAAATGTTGCCAGGATATACCAGAAAAAGAAATTTATATATTAATAATTTGAATAAAATGTGTCATTAAATGCATACCATACAAGCACACGTAGGATCAATAGGGCGAGTATCATCAGCCATCGCTCTGTGCTTGAGTTTCAGCACTCCCTACCATAAGTACTTGAATACCATCAGAATACTAAATTTACATTTTAAATAAAAAAAATGGGTTGTAATTAACACCCTTTAGGATCATGATCCAGTTAGAACATATGCCAGAAACTTGTTAACATTCATAATAGAAAGTCAATTCACAGGCAGGTAAACTTATGAGAGCAAACTTTTAAGCATAGCTACATATGCAAGGATGAACTGAACACATCAGGCACAATTCCTATTAACACACGCAACAAGAACATATAAGTTATACCAGAAGGCAAATAGAAAGGATAGGCAAGTTGTAGCTTAGTGCAATGAACACCATTCATATGTAAACCAAAGTACGCAATAGCACACAGCGAACAAAATTGTAAAAATTAATTCTCGAAAACTTTCTAAACAAGACGTCACCTCAGGAACAAGAGCCGTGCCAAAACGAGCAGTTCGAGTAGGATAAACACAGTCGTACATGTCAGCACCTAAGGCACTACAAACTACGATATCCAGTGGATACCCAACACCCTGAAATGTAGCAAGCACAAATATCATGATTTAGAGCAATCTAAATGGAGACAAAAGGGACAGTTCATCAGACTCTGAAGATGTAGATTGCAAAGATAAGACTCATTTGTACCATGACATATCGCGGTTTATCTTCAGGCAGTGCTGCGGTACACTGAGCAACAACACGCCAAAATGAATCTTTATCTTCACCGCCTGCAAGACCACCAATAGCATAGCTGTCACACAAGTAAACTAGTTAATTCAGCTCATTTTTTACTGAATCTTTACACTATTAGCAAAAAGCTGGTGGTAAAGAGAATCTAATATTTATGAATGTTAACAAAAACAAAAAGAGAGATCAGACAGAAATTGGCAGGTAAGTGAGAAATTATAGGTGACTAAAACAAAGTAATCAGCAAAAATAACTCACAAAAGAAACAATAAAGAACAGGCAGTTAAAATAGCAAACAACTGTTCTTTTAGTACTTGCTTTGCAAATATATCACACAGGCTATCACAATACCAGGCAACTAGGTTATCCTAACTTCAACAGCACCTCTCTCAAGAATAATCATGCTAAGCAACCAGAGAGATTTAAAATTAGAGTTATATTTTCTTAAATTTTAAGTGCTAATAGTAAAATCAACCTTTTATTTTCTAGCCTTAGAAATTGACTTAGATACAGAAATGCAGCTAGGAAAATTCTATGGCAACTTGCTGAAGTATAAACATCAAGATCTGATCATCTACTATAACAGAACTTCATAGAAAACATAACATGATTAGAATACATAAATGCTTGCACCTTGACACTATTCACTGATATAGAATGCACATACCCTGGTAAATTTCGATCCACCAACCTTCTAACACATATATCCCTGATAAAAACAAGAATCGTGAGGGGGAAAAAGTTATTGAAAGTACTATTAGCATTTGAATGGCAGAAAAGAACACATCAAATGGAAGGTTGGAAAAGGAAGATTATAAATTCACCTTAGTACTGGGTCTAAACCACCTTGTACAATACCAAACAAGTTCTGCTCATGTGGTCTTTTGTGAGCTGTCCAAAAGATCAAGGCAGAAAAAAAAAGACCTAACTCAATCAGAAATGCCACCACTGAGACAATGACAATATGACTTAACAAATAACCACTACTTCAGACCGGAACCTTTTTTTCAGAGAAAAAAGAAAGGGCACACCAGAAAAAGAGATTCATTTTGCAATAGGTAATAGCTGATTAATATAATCTTTAATATATTAAATGACATCCAACAATGACACTATGTTACTATCATATGATTATAACACACTGTCTAAACACTTTAAAAAAAGCTTTGAAAGTCCAAATACTCAAGCCTAAAATAAGATACAGTATCCCCAACAAGCTCAGGGACAGCTAAACAAGGCAAAATGCTAATTCAAAACTTAAAACATGGATAAATTATATGTTTTACAGTCGCATGATCAATTCATCCAAGCAAGAACCATCAGTGACATTCAATCTTTAGCATGATTACCAGCTATGCATCTGTCTATCCAACGGAGGGTACGATACATGGCCTCCTCAATCCGTGGACCAGTAATAGTAGTTCTCACCACATCATCAAGAGCCATTATGATATCTGCTCCAATTCTATTCTGTACAATTGTTGGGAGAACATAAAGTTAAAATGGCATATTTCAAAGCATATGAAGAACAAGCCCGAGAAAATTTTAGGAATATATCCTATGTCTCCCGGTTACCATTAAGGGTTAAAAGAGCAAGGTATCAATGATAAAAAGGTTAATGCATGTAAAAGTAAGTTCTATTTACATATGAACAAAGTCAAAAGGTTTTGATAGGAACTGGTCCTTAGCTTTTGCTAGATCTTTATACTGCTGACTATCACAAACTAAAGTAAAACTATCACAGACATCATGTGCTGACAGTTACAAATCTGACTAAATTACACTATCAAAGAACAAGAAAGTCAAGATTAGAGTTTCAAAAGAAGCATTTGAAGAACAAGCACCCCATGTTTGTAGAGAATTAACCTTTTAAGTCAACTAAAGTTCAATTGATTGCTTAAAAGAGACTGATAACTTTGTTGAAAGACATTCAAGAATAACAATAAGCCTCCTCTCCATCCTCTTAATATGAGCAAGTGTTTCCAAATTTGGAAACCCTGGAAAAAAGACTTTTGGTCATTGAGCTAAGCATGTGAAAAAAATGTATCCAAAGAACAAATAAAAATTCAACACATGCAATAAAGGAGGAGAGAACATAGATTTTTATCACTGTAAGTAATGTAATAAGTATAACAAAAGCACCTACTTGGATTTCAATAGATTCCTCTGGTGTTAGGAGCATTGGCTTTCCATCAACTGGAGACTGAGTAAAGAAACATGAAGACTTGGTTACAAGTAAAACAGCACAAAAGCAACAAAAGAAGTAACCAGAAAGAAGTAAGCTTGCAGCTAATAGTTGAGCAGATCATTATACTCTACTACTCATTATCATACATAGACTTCAGAAATTCATGAACACCAAAAAAAATAGGGAAAAAAAAAACAGTTACCTGAAACGTCACACCCTTTTCAGTGATGTCAGCTAAATGCAGCAGTGATACCTATAAAGTTATCACCAGGACAGATAATCAATTTTAACAGCATATATATCACCAAAACTGAAGATAATTGTGGATGAAGATCTTTAAAGTATGTGATCAGCCAAAATGATACACCCTTGATATCACGACTTCATGCAGTGTAGTAACAATGTTCTCATGATGCATAGAAGGAAAAATAAGCAAACATCACAGTTTTTTAATTCTAATTCAAATTTTTCTGATGCTAGTTCACAGAAGCCACAGAAAACTGCACATATACATGCACATACTGACAAGTACATAAAAAATTTTGAGAAAGTAAAACCTATATATAATGAACCAAAAATTTAGAGAAATAGTATACTGCATTGTGTCAAATCATAAGACAACCATCTGAAAGCCTCCGGAATCAGTCAGCATCGCTCTAGGCCAATTCATAAATTTGTGAAGACCACCCAATTCATCAATAAGCTCAGACGTAGGACGAAGTGCCAGGTGATAAGTATTCCCAAGAATTATTTGACAACCAATCTCCTCAAGCTGGTTAGTTGTCAAACCTTTTATTGTACCTGCAACCAGGAGACCAACCATGCCTTCTAGTCATTATGATTTTATACATCAAAGGCACAAATCCAGTGCATTGAAGCATGCTGTAAGTGTGTGACCATATTGAGTCTTGCAAGCATTTAAAGAACATTACGCCATATTATTTTTAGCAAACACCTGAACGCAAGTCAAAGTTGTTTTACACTCTTAAGAAGGCAGTAAATGCAATAGAGAGGTAAAGTATAGACTGCAGAGCACATGTATTAAAAGAATATTTTTCTCTCCTATGCCAAAAGGTCGACTGTGAAACCCCCAATTTGTATAGCAGAGTAGATTAAGAAATCCTTAGTTGAGCATATAGATTTCATGTTTTGAAATATCAAACTAAGTTTTTATCTTTGAAAAATCCCATACTTTGAGGTGCCATGGTGATTTATAAAGTTGTGTGGAGATAGGAGTCGAATTGGACATGTTTTCAAGCTTATTTTTATATCTGGAGCAAATGTATCAATACATGATGAATAAGTATCGATACATTCTGTCCAGAAAGCTTTTTAAAAGAATTCTAGTGAAAAAGTATCGATACATCTTAAAAAGTATTGATACATTGAACCCAAAAACCAAAAGTATTGATACATTGCCCAAATGTATATATACATTTTGTCATTTTCAGAAGAATAAAAGGGGTTAAAAAGGTATTTTCACACCTCCACTATAAATATGTCACATTTTTCAAGAGTTTTTCATTCTCAATCCTTTTCCCTCATTCTTCTCTCAATTAACAGCCACTCTCAACGTCTTTTCATCACTAATTATAATTTTTGGAATATTGAAGCTTGGTTTTGAAGATTTAAACATCAAGGAGATATTTTTCAACTGTTAAAACCTTTAAATCTTTGATTTCCAGTCTGTAAAAATATTATTTATTTATTTAGACTTCATTAACCCTTCAAGCTAAAGGATTTTGTGGTTTCTCTTCTTATCAAGGCTCACCTAAGGTAAGGAGAATGGGTTTATGTATGTAAGCATTTAGTGGGCTGTTGAACAGTGAATTTAAAAGCTAGAAAGAATTAGTTTAAGATGAACTTGTCTAATTTCGAAATAGCTTAAGATGATTATTACATGATTCATTACTCAAGTATTGATTACGATGATTGTTGAATGCTTTAAGTGTTGTAAAGGCTCCAAAGGATTCGCCGGAGTAGAGTCTTGCTTGGTAAAAGGTCAAGTCTTCGAATAGGTGAATGGATACCCTCTTTCAAGTATTTTATATACGTAAAGTAAAGCATGATTTATTGAGGTGTTTATCTTGCTTGATTTAAATACCACCTTTATGATGACTATTTAAATGTTTTGAATCCAAATGATTTCAAGAAAGTTTAGAAATCTACTATGTATATAGATATTCTACTATGTATTAGCTTTTAACAAGGGGAACAAGCCCTCTCAATAATTTCCTTCAAAATGAGTTTATGTGGATATGATGTATGTGAATTGCAGGTACGCTTGATAAGATATTTTGGTGGATGTAGGCATTCCCACCCACGAGCTTATGAATGATTATGTAATGTGTAATTAATCATGACATGTATGTTTATAATGATGAGATGCTTTGGTGGAAGTAGACATTCCCACCCATAAAAAGATATGATTATGAATTGTATGTGATGATGTTTCCACATGCCATATGAGATAAATATCAGAATAAAGTATGAGCTATAATGAATATGATTATGAAACAATGATATGAGTTTCAGACATGATAGACCCTATATATTTATGAGAATCTAAGATAGGGGGGTTTAATATCCAATCCACTATGAGTTAGGGTGGACTACCGCTCAAGTGTGGGTGAGGCGGGATGTCACTCATAAGAGCTCTCATGAACCCAAGATAGTGGGAGTTAAACCATATCCGCTAGGAGTCAGGGTGAACTGGAACTACCACTCCCAAGGAACCCAAATAGTCGGGGTTAAATCCTATTCGCTTTGAGTTAGGGTGAACTACCACTCACAGTTAGTAAGTTCTAGATGAATCTGAGAAAGATTGTAGAGGTTAAATGTTAGAATGAATATATACAAGATTGAATGAAAGACATGATATGATAATGCCAAGAAATTGACAAAAGAAAGCTTAGTTCAAGTGAAACTTAGCTTGCAGGAGTGTTATTATGGATAGAAGGTCCTTTAGAGGTAGAATGTGCAGAAATTTTTCAAAAAATTTAAGTTTTATGCTTTTAAGTATCGATACATGAAGAACATGTATCAATACTTTAGGACAAAATGCCCCAAGAAGCATTTTATGCAGACAGTATCGATACATTCCAAGAAAGTATTGATACATTAGTTACAGATTAATGTTTTCACTCTGTTTTAACAACGTTTTCAAATGTTTATAACTCCTATTTCATTCTAAATGATTTATACAACTATGGTTTCAATTAAATCCTTATGAAATGATTTTGAATAACGTTTTACAAGAATTTGAAAGAAACTTATGAGATTATGAAATGTATGAATTATAAAAAAACTCTTCCCCTTGACTTGTCTCCTTCCTATATTCACTCACGAAGTCTTTGTGACTCACGAATTATTATTATCTTTTTTTTGCAGATTAGTGATTAACTTATCACCCTTATCGTAGAGTCGAGCTCTCGATCTTCTTTGGTAGGTGTTCTAGCAACCTCTTGAAACCTAGAGAGTCGAGTCATGTTTTGTTAACAAGTCGATCTTTATTTTACTATTATATGATATTGGATGTTTCCTTATGAGTATGTAGCCACGAGCAACACTATGATTTATATGTTTTAAATGCTTTGACAGTTAAATGTTTATGTTGGCTCAAGAGCCTTATTTTGCACCTAGGTGCCAATGTTATGACTACATATTTGCATGAGTTATGAAAGCTAGTTTTGTTTTAAAAAGTTTATTCGCGAGGTAGCATTCCACCATGTTGTGATGGCATCCAGTATGGTGTTCATTAACGTTTCCACACATCATGATGTAGAATTCCACCACGTTGTGATGGTGCACTAGATTATATGTTGATACATTGATGATAATGTGTATACTTTATATGTATGAACAATATATGATTTATGAACAAGAGGCTTGCTTGGGTCTAGTGGGCCATACCCACATAGGTCCTTGTGCCGGATCATACCCCTAGAAATGGGATGTGACATCGACAGACGGCTTTGTATGTTAGATCCATCTTGAGCTATTCATGCTCATTGTCCCTTCTATGGAAAGCAATAATGTATACTTATAATGACAACTAATCATTAGCAAAATCTAATAACAACATATTCATCATCAATTTTTTGTTGAAGAGTAAAAGATATGGGTCTTCTTGGTTTAAAAAGATTACTAGAAAATTTTTGTAAATGAAATCCCTCTATAGTGTAATATATTTGCAAACCTAAAAGGTTTAAGATCCCTATAAAATTGTTTTGAATATCCTAAATATACTAAAAACTCACACTTATCCAAAAAAAAGTTATTAAAAACTCCAACCTTGCGTCCCCACAGGCATAAACAGAGGTGTCTGGCATACAAAGTGAGGGAGTGTTAGTTGAGCTGCACGAGCACGATTAAATCTCCCTAGAACCTATCAAAACCAGAGACAAATTTCCGCATTAGCAAACATCCAAAGCTCGCATTGGTGCAATCAGCAAACATCTTTAAAATTAGAACCATCAAGATTGAGCAAAAGAAAACACAATGTCCAAGAACAAATGCAATACTAGCTAATAAGAACAATCAAATCCCAAAAAGAAACAGAATATGATTAACGGTTAGAAAATTAGAGGAAAGCAACTTCCACCAAGAGAGATTCTTCGACTAAAACAACTCCTATAATTCAGCATTTTTGACCACTGCGCTTTTCCTTTAACTCTTCACCATTATTTAACAAATGACAGACAAATTAATATTAAATCTAACACAGACAGAAGCCAGGGTAAAGATAAACTTACCTCAAAAACTAAATGTATATAAAAAAAAGGCAACATTCAAATTTTGAGTCCTACCTCGAAACGAAGAGCCATCTAACAATTTTCTCCCTTGTTTTTTTTTAGCTCTGTATGGATAAGCCGCTCACTTGCATATAAGAAAAAAAATAACAAAAAAGCTAATTATAAATATAAAAGATAACAAAATAAAAGCACCGCGGCTGTTAGCTGTTACTTTTCAGTTTGCAGTCTGAAAAAGAGAAAAGATTTAAAAAAAAAAACAAAGTTAACATGCTTTGCCGCGTAAGAATACTAAAAGATCGAAGTGGAAAGAAAACAGCCAGAAGAAGAGAGTGGCAACTTACGCTAAGAGATGGAGGAGGAGGAGGAGGATGCTCCGCCAAGCGGGAGCGCGAAAATGGAGATTGGCGGCCGATAAAGTGCCCTAGTATGCGGGAGCAAAGAGAGGTCCTGCGACTGCTGTCTCCCCACGGCGGCTTTGTTTTCGTGTGACTGGGTGCCGGCACGCGTTTTTTTCTTCTTTTTGTCTTTTCTGTTATATTTCTTTACTGTTTTGCGGAACTATGGGGGTGTATAGCAGTATAAGCAGCAACGGTCCTATTGGGGTGGGATACGTGGCAGCCTGGCAGGTCAATAGGTCATTAACATTTCTATTGGCCCGATTTTTTTTTTTTTTAGCCTTACACTACTCCAGCCCATAGATATAAACGGCCCATTTAACTGTATGGTCAATGTTATGGACTTGTAGTTATAGCTTAAGAAAGGAGATTTGGGCTTTATAGCTAAAAAAATGGTCCTTAGTTATTTTTCCAGCAAGGAGGAAAATTTTCCTCTACCAAACAGAAAAGGAGGCATTTTTTGTACATTTTTGTTATTAATATTGACATAAAATAAAAAAATTTAATAATTTTCTTCCTTTTTCGCATGCCTGATATTTTGAAAGAAAACCTCGTCAATTTTGTCATTCCTAGTTAAATAGCTAGCTGGTGAAGGTTGATGAGATAATTTTTGCATGACGTAATATTTAAAAAAATTTCTAAATTATTTTAAAAAATTCAAATAAACTCTTTTATTTTTATTACATTTAATCAACTCTTTATATTTTATTTTAAACAAAATAAGTCATTGTACTTTTATTTTGAACTAAATAATCTTTTATATTTTTATTTTGAATCAAATAAATTTTTATTATTAATAATTAATTTAATCAAAATATCATATGTCATTTATGTCATATGACACTGATGTGACATACTAAATATATAGTAATTAATAATGACGTTACATGATAATTTTGTATGATAATATCATTATATAATATTTTTCACCGTCCACATTAATATCATGTGAATATGAAATGATAAATAGTATTTAGATTAATAGTAATTAATTAATAATTAATTATACAAACTTATTTGACTTAAAATAAAAATATGTGTATTTGATTAGATATAATTAGAGAATACAAACTTATTTGAATTTTCTTTAATAATTTAGGGATTTATTTGAACATTATATCTTTTTTCATCTTCTACTAGTGTTAATGAATTAGAAATAACTCATTGAAAAAAAATAACTTTGATAAATTAATTTCTTTTGGCAAGTTATGGACAACTAATTAAATTTACATTTAAAATAAATAAGTTGAAGTTACTATTTTTATAAGATATTCTTATAATGTAAGGTGAAGTAAATTTCTTGTAAACATGTCTAATATGTTGAAATTTGTTCATTAAACCAAACACAAACATGGAGGCTACGGTAAAGAATGAGAGAAAGTCCAATATATATAACTAAAACTTCATGCTTTCCAACATTGTTTCTAATTCTTACATGTTAACAAACTACCATTGAAAATTGTACTATCAGATAATTCAATCAATACGTTTTTGTGAAACACATTAACATTAATAATTTTAGACTTCAAATTGAGAAGTTTTTAGAAGGTTAAAAAACTTGATCCTAACTCCACATCTCTCGTTCATAACTTTAGCCAATTTTTATGTATTTAAATAAAACTTATTTGATATAATATCTAATTTTTAAAATTATTTAATAAAATTTAAATAATTTGTTTTATTTTTATTACATCAAATAAAATCAATGTATTTTTTTATTTTGAATCAAGTAAGGTTTTATATTTTTATTTTAAATTAAATATGCCTTTAAATAATTAATGATTAACTTAACTAAAATGTTATTTATCATTTTATATTACACGATGTTGATGTGATATACTAACATATAATAATTGATAATAATGTAACATATTAAGATAATGATGTGATAAGTTAATTTGACATAACAATATGATAATATGATATTTTTTTCCTTTCATATCAATATCATGTAATGACATATAGATATAGAATGATAAATAATATTTTAATTAATAATAATTAATCAATTATTAATTATAAAGGGTTTATTTGATTTAAAATAAAAATATGAAAGTTTGATTGAATATAATAAAAGAATAAATTTTTTTAATTTTTTAAAATAATATAGAAATTTTTTTTGAGTATTATGCTAATTTATTTTAATATTTTGAACATTTAATCCAACCCTCAAAATTTGAAAGTAATTATTTACTTTGGTGGAGCTGTTATTTAATTAGAAAAATAAAAAAAAGATATTAAAATTATCAAATGGATTCATGATCAAAGACAAGATTACTCTTATAAAAATAAAGTTAATTAACCATCGAATCCGCTCATCCCAGCTCGCACGAGCCAAGCCAATTTCCACGGCCGGACCAAAATAGAAAGCGAAGCGAAGATCACTGTAAGAATTTTTTTACTGATACTATTTCAACTCCCAGTTATTTGGACTTTTTACGGTGGGTTCGGTAATTCAAATCAACGCAAAGGGGCCACCCACGCCCCACCCGTCATATTGCAGACATGCATGTAGATGAAGTAGCAATTCCAACATTTCTCGTTTCTGAATGAATTTTATTTTCCATTTCTTATATAAAGATTAGATCTCCCTCTACCCTAATTTATTAAACCCTAGCTCGATCCGCAATTGCTACCGCTATCGGAGCTACCCTCTTGTTCTATCTCTTTCAGGTTGGATCCACCAATGCTCATTTATCAACCGAAGTTTCTTTTGCCAATGATTTATTCCGCTAGCTGATTGATTGATTTATGTGCAGGGGAGGAAAAGATTGAGTGATCTATAAAAATGCAGCACATTCCGGCGACGATCGAGGAACAGTTGTTCTTGAAAGCGATTAGGGAAGAAAGCTCGTGGGAGAATTTGCCCAAACGGCTTCAGGCCACTCTTAATTCTAGAGAAGAATGGCACCGAAGGTTAGTTAAAGTTTGGATTCTGCTACTTTCCTTTGTTTCACTTTTTTAACTGCACCTACAAGGATAATTTAATTTGTAGCTTTGAAGAACTTCAGTATTTTGTTTTAAGAGAGTAACTTCAGGATCGATTTGCAAAACAGAGCAGATAGTAACTGTTAGTTTTCTTCTTTGAAGAGGAAATACTTACTTCATGCTTAATATAAGATTGAGGGATTAATTGATGTTATCTCAAGGGAGTTCTGTGAAATAGTTTTATGAAATTATATGGAAAAATTGAACTGGCATTGCTCTTTTATACGCCATTGCAAGAAAGAACTTTGTAAGTAATGCAGATTGGACCTTCAGATGTTCCTATTGAGCATTGATGTTCATCTTCCGTGAATAATATTTTGTGCATAAATGATTTGGTAAAACTTTTTGATAAATCATCCAGCATTCAGGTGTCACTGAATTTGTTTTGTAATAGTCATCTGTAATTTGGCATAATTTTGTTGTTTACCCAACTATCATGCCGTGAATCGACATATGCTCATTAGGTTTTTTGAGAAATTTTTCTTTCTTGCAATGCTTAGAATAAAAAATGAATTGGTTTCGGATGCTGACAATTTTTAATCCTTTTAAGGAAAGCAATTTAATGTCCGGTATCTTTACAGCCTATTGAATATAATTGTGTTTTCAGTTTTCACTCGCTATTGCAATTTGCAAATTACATTTCATATTCCCGTTAAGCATTCTTATTATCCTGATTAGTCATTTGAATTAAATGCTCATCTCTTTGTGCGCTCTTGTGGTTAGTGTTCTATTGCTTGATCTTACCCCCTTATCTTCTTCTTTTTTTTTTCTTTTCTCATGGAACTCCATTTAGGATTATTGACCATTGTATCAAGAAAAGGCTCCAATGGAACACTTGTTTTGCTCGCAAAGTTTGCAAAGAAAGTGAATATTATGAAGAGATGATGCGTTACTTGCGAAAGAACCTAGCGGTGCGTGATAATTAGAAAGTTTTTGGAACTTTCTTTTTATTTTCCTTAATATGATTTGTTATGTAATATGTTTTCACAAAACTTTTGTTCTCGTATAATCAATATTCTTGTTTCACAATGAGTAAAGAATACTTTTTAAACTCTCAATTTGGAACTTGAATGAAAATATGTTGGTTTTTTTCCTTTTGATTTAGAAGCAGAACTATCATGGTAAGAACTGCATTTAAGAGCAGCACCAGATACGTTTCTGGTCTTGTAGAATGGCTTTCGTACATTGACTACTTGAATGCATTCTCCTGTAAAAACTATTCCCATCAGTTGCAGTTTGTACAATATGTTGAATGGCTCCCTTCCTTTTTCTCCACTGATAAATTTCTAGTGGTTCTTTGCACTTCACTTTTTAAATTTCTTAATTGCAGTTATTCCCTTATCACCTTGCGGAGTATGTTTGCCGTGTGATGAGGGTGTCTCCTTTCCGATATTACTGTGATATGATATTTGAGGTTATGAAAAATGGTAATTGCTCCCTCCTATTTGGTTTTACCCTGCAACTTCCTTTCTATGTAATGATGTGACTGATGATAGAAAAAACTTTTGGCTGAAGCTAGATGTGGTTGATTGATCTGCTGAGAAATCTCATATATTGCATTTGGCATCTCGCTAGAGCTATGCTTGTTTTGTCTTTCTGTTCTTCAAAGATTTGCATTCATATTAAGTATGTAATTGAATTATTGAATTCCATTATGGAATTGCTAATACTAAATTGCTCTAGATTGTCCTAGTTTAAAGTTGAATAAACTTCAACTTATCCAAAAAAAAATAAAATGAAATTACAATAGATTGGCAGGGTCTGCTATATTAAGTATTTCTAGGTGTATATAACAGCTAATATGCATCTAATTTTATCATGTAGTAGTGTGAATTATGTGCACAAAGACTGATCGCCAGGGTGCTAATGGGGCAAGACAATAAGATACAACATAGTGAAATCATTCTATATGGTGGTTTGATTGACCATTATCTGCTAAGTAGATGAAAATTAGTTGATAGCATGACCTGTTTGGTACAGATTTGTTGGGTGGTTGGAATTTGAAACTTATGTTGATAGAAAAAATAGTGACTGAAATCTAGACATGAACAATTGCTAGATAAAAATTGGACGCATCTTGAAATGATTGCTTGAAGAATTGAACAGCTAGAGATGATTATGTTTTCTTTAAATGCATCAAAAATGTAATTTTCTCTTTCTGCCCTTTTTGCCTCCAATTTTTGTCGTGGTAGAAAGTAGCATCAATTGCAATGATGGCTATACATTTGAGCGCATGATTTGAGGGCTCTTGAAAGATTACTGGTAATCTCAGAGAAGACATCTTCAACATCCTTGTTTGATTTGACCGAGAATTTCACATATCCAGTAAACATACCTCCTGATTCTCATATGCTTTCTTCAACCAGTAATCCAGATGTTTCTTCTGGTGCTTCTAGTACTATATTCTCTGTGCCTTATCAACAATATATGACAGTTTGGATGTAGAGTTATGCAATCTGTCAATATATATATATATATATAATTATATTAAGTATTATAAAATTTGTCTCTAACATCTCAATCTTAATTTCTCTATTGTTTACAATTTACAATATACCTTTGACTTGTTCTTATTGAGGTTTTTATTTGATTGGTTGATCAATCCTATAGTATTGTGTATTTGCATTTATTTGCATACACAAATGTATGTGCATTTATATGCATATTTAGTGCAGCATTGACCTTTCACCAATTGTTACCGCTTTATAAATCAGTGTTGGCTACATATTAGATAGGTACTGATCATTACCAGGCATTTCTTATTGTTCACAGAGCAACCTTATGACAGCATCCCAAATTTCAGTGCCGCTGATGCCTTGAGACTTACGGGAATTGGGAGAAATGAATTTATTGATATCATGAACAAGTGCAGGTCTAAGGTAGTGGATCAGATTTTTGCTTACAAATTCATGGGTGTAACTGTGTGCTGGTGAGCACCATGGTTGCTTGTGCATGTGCTTGCTCCTTTATATATGCCTGCACAAGTGATCCAAGCCAAATACATGCACTTGTACACTGATTAATACTCATCATCATGCTTGATAACGTAGCAGTTGTAACTTGAGTAGATTGTTCTATTCTTCTGTTAGTTGCTTAATAGGCAGATTTGAACTTTGATGGTAATAGCAAGGCTAGACTGGAGAACAGAGTTGGAACTCCTTCCTTTGACAATTATGCTCATTACTCTTTACTTGAGAACAACAGAGGCAATAATAACATTATTAAAGCATTGACTTTCGGCCTGATGTAGTATAAATTAGGATTGTTTTACAAACTGGCTAAGATCTAATAGTTCCCCCTAGATTTGTTGGATGCAGATTTGTTAATAAACTTTTTATGGTCATCCTAATGAATCCATTCTAATTGAGAAAATAATTTAAGCTGCTTGTGTTTTACCATGCAAACTTTTGATGGCGTTATTTGTCCTGCATTTTGCAAACTAGATTATTTTTATGAATCCAATGAAGTACATTTGTTGTTGTCTTACCTATTATTTACTTATCTGGAGCTATTTAGAAAATTATGTGGAAGCTGAACAAGTCGATTGCAAAAGAGTTGTTACCTACCCAACCAGTGGACTTCCCAATTGAACCTTGGTGGGGAGTTTGTCTTGTTAACTTTACCCTAGAAGAGTTCAAGGTGAGGTTTCTGATGAGTCTTTGTCTTATTGTCTAAAGAGTGTCATCAGATTAACTTGATATTTTGCCCTTTTCAGACACAACTACTTGTCTTTGTTGGTCTAATCTGCAACCTAACATTTCTTTGTTGCTTTTATAGAAACTTTCAGAAGAAGAAATGGCAACAATAGATAAAATCTGCAAGGAAGAAGCTAATGCTTTTATCCTGTTTGATCCTGATGTTATAAAAGGTCTTTATCGACGGGGATTGGTCTATTTTGATGTCCCTGTCTATCCGGATGACCGGTTTAAAGGTCAGCTGTTTGCTTTTAGAATTGTTCTGCCAAAGTAGGATTTCTAAATTTGTCCATATTTACCTCTTTAGTAGAATAATTAATTTTCCAAGTGTTTGAGGTTGCAAGGTCTAAAAATATACTTTTTGCTAATTACTCAAATTTCATATGTTATTCATGTAATTAGGTACATACATGAGTATTTTTGTTGTGAATTAATATTCTCTGAAGCATGGAGTACTTGGATCTTTTGGATTTGCTGAAACATTGACCCTCTTTGACTCCCCCCCACCTGGTCCCCTTAATCAAATGCAAATTAGGAACTATCCGACTGTTTGGAACTGAAGGAGAGTGCAGCTTTGTTGAGTGACACACATTAAAGTAGGCTGTTGTATTATATTCACAAACAATTAACATCAGAACATAGACATCCCCATCACTTTTTTTTGCAATTCGGAGAATTTTCTTTCTCTGTCCTAAAGCAAAGTATCTTTTCTTCTTTGAAACTGAACTTGGTTAAGGATGATGGACTTAATGCTGTTATAGCATGTCTTTATAGTTAATGCTTTGACTACTCCATTTTCCTATTCTGTTCCATAAATACCTTTGACATTAAAATCCCTTAATATTTGGTTTTTCACAGCAGTGTTTTTGTGAGTGTTAGCTGGTGGTAATTTGGACAACGAAGTATAGTCAGCCTGATTTTTGTTGATTGATTAACCTTATCGAAAGTAAAATCCTAATACCTTTCATATTAAGAAATTCCGTAGTTTCCCCCTTCTGTTTGTTTTTTCGCATGATTTGACCAGAGACCTTGTCTGTGAAGTAAATAATTGCACCAAGAGTCCAACCAGTTGGGAGAGAAATGGAGAATCAATAGATTCCTCCTATTCAGGAGTAATTTAATCTCTTCCGAATGCAGCATATGACTCTCTGTAGTGCTGAGCTCTCCAAGCATGCTTGTGCCCCCCTTATCCTTAATCCTTACCATGGGAAGTATTTGTGAAATAAGACAAACTCCTGTGGAGAACAAAGAAAAAAGAAGATGGTGCTAAGAGATGCTCTTGTCAACTTGAAACACTCAAAAATCCTTTTCCAAACCTGCTTCCGTTTTTAGTCAAGAAATTGATAAAAAGACACAACCCATTGCATTGATCGGGGGTGTTTGTAGTGACTGGGGGTTCAAAGACCTAGAAGTGACTTATTTATCAGCCAAGCATTCTTCTTAGGGGCCTCCTTGTTGTTTTCCCTAAAAAATATATGACATTGAAAAGATATTAGTTTTCCATGCTTTCTTCTTACCTTCTTTTCTTTAGGATACTTTTATGGACTACATTATTGAATTATATTGAAATTTTAATTCTGCTTCCTGCTGCTTAAATGTGTTATGAATTGGCAAGCTGCCTGACCACTTCTGCTCGAGTCCTGTTTGTACTTGTGAGTTGAGTTATTAATACTATAGTAGTTCAGTTTCTAGGCTTGAAGGGTTCGTTTCAAACAAGGAGCAGTCTTATGAGGATCCTATTGAGGAGTAAGTTATCGTTTGATCTTGTGGTCATTTCAATGTTGTTTAGTAGCGAGCCAACTTAGATTTTTAAAGCTAGTAACTGCACTATTCAGGTTGCTATATGCGGTTTTTGTTGTTTCAAGTGAGAATGCAACTGTTGCTGAGCTGGCATCAACGTTACAAGCAGATCTTAATCAACTTCAGGCTGCTGCATCTTTTGTTTGTCGCTTGGGATGGGCAGTAAAAGTAATTGACCCGGCATCTGTGCTTCAAGAAAACACAGGTGTACCTCCCCATGGTGTCAGTCTTGCAGATGAAGAAGATGCTTCTCACCCTAGTTCAACCTCAGCAAACATGTCCACTGATAGTGAGAATGCTCAACAAGGAGATTTATGGGAGACAGAAAACTATGGGCCCCATTCTAGTGATGCTCGGGTTGCTTTTGTTGTCGATGCTAATATAACATCTTATCTTATGATGGGCTCCGTTTCACCAGGTTAGTTACCTTTTCTCTTTATATTTTTGAATGACTAGCTTAGATGTCATTCCCATTTTGAATATACCCCATACATTGCTTCTGTTGGACATCATAACCATTAATGCATAATAAATTTGAGCTTGGCATACCTGCCATTTAGATATGATGATCAAATTTCTGTAAATAACAATTTGAAATGAACTAGAGTTTTGAGCATTGTATGCTTTGGTTGCTGTACACAAAATAGGCCATAGTTTTAATTAGGCATCATAGCCTGTAAAGATGTAAAGAGGTGGCCATAATATTGGGTTGCTCCTGACTGGTCTGTTTACCCTGATATTTGTCGGAGCTCTTCAGATGGAATTATGTAACTGTTATTGTCTCTTAATGTGAACCTCCCTCTTCATTTAGGTTTTGTTTGGATGCTAGAATGTAAGGCCAATTTGTCTTTTTCTATTCTTATACCTACTACATCAGTGTTCAAATACTGGTAGCATTGGCAATACTCAATGAAAACCTTTAAAGAAGAGTTTCTCTTTTATCAATTATTAGTGCATATGTAGAGTTGTATATGTGAGATAGACAGACACTTAATGTCTAGAAGAAAGAGTAAAACACATAAATTGATTCATTGTTGCAGTCCAATTGTTTTATGCACTACATGACCACATCAAGGGCCTGTTTTGCCTGCCAAAACTGTTGTAAAAGTTCTGTTAGATTGACATCATATGAATTAGCTAAGAATGTCTTTTCTCTGCTTTAAATTTTATTGTATTTGTCTATTGGTTTCTCATTGCAGATCTTAGAAGTTTTAGTTTGGAGCTTTAACTTTTAGCCCCAAGAAGCTCATTTTTAACTTTTATTAATATTAAGAAGCTGTTTTTTCAAAACCTTATTCGGCCCAACTTTAGCTTTCTAGAGTAGAAAAGTTGTTCCAAGCTAGCCCAACAGGCGCTACCTTGTTATTCCATGGTGGTGGTATCATGAGGGAGGAACATAGCCATATTATAGTCATTGTAGTTTTACATCTGCTGATGATTAGGCAGGTTCCAGTATTTCGCATAATAATTTGTTATGGTTTTGAATTTATACCATCTGTGTGTACTTACTGTTTCCTTTTCTCTGACATAATTTATATGTCCTCTTACTGGGTTTTGCAGGATTGAAATCTCATGCCGTGACATTATATGAAGCAGGGAAATTAGGTCATGCTAGCATTGCAGATCTTTGCAAAGACCTGAGCACATTAGAGGGAACAAAATTTGAGGGAGAGTTGCAGGAATTTGCAAATCATGCATTTAGTCTCCGCTGTGTCTTGGAATGTCTACTATCTGGTGGAGTTGCCAATGACACTAAAACAGTGGAAATTGCTGATAGAATGGGAGTGTCAGCTTCTGTCCATGATGAGTCCACTCTGGTAGCTGACAATTCATTGACTGATGTAGCAGAACAATCTACTAATGAAACTGGAGAAAACATTAATGATACCAATAATTTAGAAATATGTCGGGAAGGTTCTGTTGGGGATGACTCTGTACCTGAAACCATTGGTGATGATAGATCTGCTACCCTATCAAAAGATGGTAACCTCGAGAGTGAGGTTTCCAAGTCAGATCTGATTGTCCAGAATGATGATAAACTGATACAGATGGAAGGGCCTGAAATAGGAAAAGGAACTTCAAGGAGGAAAAAGAAATATCGAGTGGATATCCTTCGCTGTGAAAGCTTGGCTGCGCTGCCAAAGACAACCTTAGATCGGTTATTTCTTCGCGACTATGATATTGTTGTGTCTATGGTTCCTCTTCCTTATTCATCTGTTCTTCCTGGACCAACCGGGCCCATTAATTTTGGTCCTCCCTCTCACTCATCAATGACACCATGGATGAAATTGGTGCTATATTCAACAGTGGCTAGTGGGCCTTTATCAGTTGTTCTGATGAAAGGACAATGTCTACGCATGTTGCCTGCACCATTAGCTGGTTGTGAGAAAGCCCTTTTATGGTCTTGGGATGGTTCGACAATTGGAGGCTTAGGTGGAAAGTTTGAAGGAAATTTAGTTAAGGGAAGTGTACTTTTACACTGTTTAAATTCTCTTCTCAAATGCTCTGCTGTTATAGTGCAGCCCTTCAGCAGATATGACCTAGATGGTTCTGGCAAAGTTGTTACACTGGACATACCCTTACCCCTTAAGAACTCTGATGGCTCAGTTGCTCTTGTAGGGGATGAGCTGGGACTATGTGCGGAGGAATGTTCAAAATTGAATGATTTGTTAACTGATTTGGCTCACAAGATAGAGTTATGGACGGTTGGTTACATTCGCTTATTAAAGCTTTTTAAAGAAAGAGAATCGGATCATTTTGCCCCCAATGAGGAGAAGTATGAATGGGTTCCATTGAGTATTGAATTCGGGATGCCTCTTTTCAGCCCTAAATTATGCAATAATATTTGTGAAAGGATTGTCACATCTCGGTTACTTCAAGCAGATTCACTTACTGAGCAGCATGATTCAATGCAAAGCATACGTAAAAGGTTACGTGATGTTTGTGCAGAGTATCAAGCAACAGGTCCTGCAGCAAAACTTCTTTACCAAAAGGAGCACCAAAAGGATCATTCAAAGGAGTTATCGAAGCATCTAATGAACTATGCTAGTGGAAGATGGAATCCACTGCTAGACCCTTCTTCTCCCATTTCTGGAGCATCTAGTGAGCATCAAAGATTAAAACTTGCCAGCCGGCAGCGTTGTCGGACTGAAGTTTTGAGCTTCGATGGTAGCATTCTTAGGTCTGTTAAATCAGTCTACTCAATTTCATTTTTTCCTCTCAATTTTGTTTTCTCTTTGCAGTGTTTGCTTGTCTATTATTTATTTGTAGTGTTAAATTATATCTGCAGATCATATGCCCTAACTCCTGTATACGAAGCTGCCACAAGACCAATTGATGATTCCACCCCAGAAACTGCAACAAAAGTTGATCCCGATGAAACTGACAGCAAAGAAATAATCCTTCCTGGTGTTAATCTTCTTTTTGATGGTGCTGAGTTGCATCCCTTTGATATTGGTGCTTGCCTGCAGGCTCGCCAACCAATTTCCTTAATAGCAGAGGCAGCATCAGCCTCTACATCTTTTGCAATTAAATAGGTCTTATAGAATCTTGTATGAGAAGTGTAGATAGAATATTTGTCCGGAGACTGACCAATGGAAGTTATTGTGTACTTCATACTACACTATTCTGGTTATCTGCTCCATCTTTGAAGTCATTCTATGGATGCGAGTGAGCGATTACATCAAAGGTAAATATCAAGATTTTTTCTGATGATATGATATTTATTAGTTTCCTTGGATTCATGAATCTGTTCATTTCCTAAAAGGTATCTTTCCAATTATTTTGGATCATCAGTGTTAATAAGTAGCCACTTGGCTGCCCTTAAGACTACGACTGCTGCAGAATGCAAAGCTAATTGAGGGATTAACTTGTTACTTTGTTATATCTGTGGGTAAATTTATGGATTTAGGGATAATTTGGTATTTTACATTGTATTTAGGATCCTAGTTTTATGTTTATTTTGTGTCTAATTAATAGAATGAGGGTTGCTTGGAGTCTGTATAAATCAATGTACTCTTTCTATTGAAACATAGAATATTATGAGAGATATTTTAGCACTATTGCTATTGTGAACTCTGTGATGCAATCAACCTTAGGTGCGGCTCCTAAGGTAATGGAAATTTAGGTCTGAAGCTTAGGTTTTCTGTCCTCGTCATTGTGTGATGCAATTAATGAACCCTAGGTATGAAGCTTAGGGACTTTTGTTTATACAAATTTTCCTGTTATTTTCTCATGATTTTTAGATTATAAGGCTGCTAAAAATGCTAGCCCCGGGCTGTCCAACATGGATGAGTGAGATCCAGTGCTGATTATCTTTACTGGCATAAATGCAGATGCTCTATATTGCTTGAAGGCTGCTTCTGGATTGTTGCGGGTTAGCATTTCTTCTGAAAGAATAGGGGATACTTGTTTGTGACAAGTAGATTTGATTACTGAAATGTAACCCTTCTCTTGGTGCTTATTGGTTGCAAACAAAGATAGAAAGTCAGTTTTGCTCATGATACATATGTGGAAAAACGAGACATTTTTGGTTTACTGTATACAGTTCCAGCTTTCTGCTTAAGTTGCATAGATTTTTATTTGAAATTTTCATGCTAGCTCTTGTATGTGGAAGAGAAACCCACTGCATTGTGGGAAGAGATGAGTTACATCAAACATATTCAGGGAAATCGGGTATGCATATTTAGTGTAAAATTGCTCTCTCTCTCTTAATTCATATCGATATAAATCCCTTAATGAGGTCTTGGGGGCTGTGGTAGCGGGTTAAATGGAAAGTTGCTACAAGCGAAGCTACTTATAAACTATGGTCAAGAGAAACATACAAGGATTATGGATTTACTCAGAATACAGATAATTAATATGTTCTTGTTATGTTCGGCAGGATAAAGTTCTACACTAGTATAATTCTTTTCGTCTTTATATGCATCATCTGATTTTGTCATGTTCACTAGAAAAAATTCTCAATGTCTGAAACCGGAGGTTAAATGTCACGGATTTCTCATCAATAAAAAATAAAATAGATTTGAAATATAAATATAAATGTATTTTTACTTAACAAGTATAATTTTGAAATTGAGAATGTGAGTTAATAATAATTGGTATTAAAAGAAATCTAAATCTTTACCTATATGAACTTTATAAACATGGAAAGGAAATGTGATCTCATGATACTAGCGTATAGTTACAAAATGAATTACTAATAGAATCTCACCAAATAAAATCTTTATTGTTTGTAAAGGAGAATTTTAGGTAGGAGCATTACTTCAATTATAGTCACACATCTCATGATTCAGATTTTAGATACATGCAACTGTTTTAATTTTTATACAATAAACTATAAACAGTTTCTTATTGTGGCACTAAAGCAGTTCCTTCAAAATGCAGCAATCAACCATTAAGCCACGGTCAAAATATCTCGAAATAGAATTAAAATTTAAACTCTTCGGCCTTGGGTATCCCCCTCATCGGCCCATCCCCGAGACATGGCTGACCTTTACTTACAATGATGAAAGATATTTTTTGTAGAGTATCACCCAGGATCCAAGAAAGATCCAATCCATGAATTAAATGAATTGACATCTTAAGGAAGTTTGCAAGAACAAAACACGTGTGCGGTCACGTAAAAGTTCCTCCAGAGCCTGGCGCCTTCGTTCACGTGGCAGACCAGAAAGGGGAGCATTCCCGCTTCCGTGCCGCTCTCGAAACGGCAATCAGTATTCTCCCAAACGATTTTTGCAGAGAAATAAAAGAGTCTCACACTCACTTCAAAAGTTCCTAGTGTCTCACACTCAACCTTTCGACCTCTCTTTTTCTTTTTGCTTTGCTCTTTTTTTGATATGTGAATATTCGAATCCTTTTTTGCTTCTCTTTTGGAGTTTGGATCAACTTTGTTCTTCATTCTACGCCGTGATTCGTTTTTGTTACCAAAAGGAAAAGAAAAGAATAGAATATAGAAAGCAAAGATGCTACACTCATCATTTTTATCCGAATCAAGTTCTACCAAGTTTGCTTTGTTCACTTCCGTAGTTTCCACAAATGCAAGCCCTTCTTCCACTGGAAATTCTTCTCTTCTTCAAATGGGGTATGCTCTATCTTTTTTTTTTTCTTTTTAACTAACTTCGATTTGACTTTTATGCATGATTACTATTTCTAGAATTTGGTTGTTTGTGTTTTTTGTTTTCAAATGAAGATTTTGGAGCTAAACAGGAAAAACTTCAATCCATATTTTTGAAAAGATGGGTTCAATTTTTATAATGTCAAGTCCTTGTAAGATCAATGATGAAGATTATTGAACGGTCATCAAGTCTCAATTGGGAGAAATTATGTTTTGGTAACTTATTAAGGATACCTGGTGAAAATGGTGTGTGTTGAAATGGGATGTCTGATATATGCCTTTGTAGCTTTGAGTTTGGGTAATTTATTGACCTCTGATAGTGATACCACTAGATTGAAATGGAGTAGAAACGCATCGAGTAGCAGCGGCGGGCAAGGACGTTCAAGTAAGGCATGTCTATGCTTATAATTATGTGATAATTATCGACTTTCCTACCTGAATTTTGCATTTTTTTAAAATTGAAATATGGCTGAGTTTTTTTGGCATATTGCAAGGCAAGGGGCCGTGTCAAGCGTAGGACTACTAAAGCATATGGGCGTCAGGCACGAGAACGTGTGCTTGAGGTATTTTAATCACCTAAACTTCTTATTCTTCATTATTTTCATCCACAATATCGAAATGGGGAGTTATTTGGGAGGTGCATGCAGTTGGCCCTACTCTTCTGCTTCTCCTGCTCATGTATAATAAGTAAACTTTTATGGATGGTGCATGGTATTTGTCCAAATGTCATCTTGATATTAAATTGCAAAAAGTTTATCTTGCTGTTAGCAACTGTCTTATTTATATATCTTATGCTCACTTCTTTTGCACATGTGATACTAGTTTTGACTAAGATGCAGTATATGTAGCCTAACAATATTTCATTGATCCACACTATTGTATCCATTGTTTGTAATTCCAGGAAGAAGCCCCTGAAATGTCAGAAACCATCCCATCATTGAAAATCTTCCCAGGTCAGGCATTTCCATTCGGTGTATCAGAAGTTGATAACGGGATCAATTTTGCTATTTTTTCACAGCATGCAAATGCAGTTACACTTTGCTTATCACTTCCCCAGAGGTGACAATGCATTCCCTTTCATTTTATAAATTATTATCTTTGTGTACCTATTCTTTTGGGATAAGTTAACGTGATTCATATTTTCAAAAAAAAGAAAAAAGTTAACTTGATTCATTGCCTTCGTTTCGTCTCTGCTTAGTTAATTACAATGTGAAGTTATGTAAATTCAACATCCACTAATGTGTATTTCCTTATGTTGTTTATTTTTATTGTACATGTGCATTTGACTTTTCATGACTGGCCTTTCTTGTTTATCAAAATTGGAAAATTAGGAAGGAAAAAAAAAAAACCATGTCCAAATATTGCATTAGTCACACAACTTCTTTTGTTGCCTACTAGCAGGCAATGGATATAAATGTTTCCTTTTCCTTTACATTTGAGGCATTTATCAATATATAGAAAGAAAGTTTCAGATTATTGTTAATATCGTTGGTGAAGAGTGATTCTTTTCAGCATAATGTATCTTAGGGGAGAGCTTGACAGGCTGGCTGGTAGCATGATTGAGTTTTCCTTGGACCCTCGTGTCAACAAAACTGGAGACATTTGGCACATATGCATTGAGGTGGTATTTCTATAATGATGTTTGAATCAATTTGTTGGTTTCTGAATTAGCATCAAGTTCTCTTATTACATTGTCTTCTCTATGTATACATTCAACAGCTGAAGCAGCTGCTTAGTTCTCTAGCCATGATGTAGTATGTTTGCACCATTGACATGACTCTCTTAATGCAGGATTTGCCGCGGAGCAATGTCCTCTACGGTTATCGCATGGATGGTCCCAAGGATTGGGACAAAGGGCATCGATTTGACAGCAGCAATGTGCTTATAGATCCTTATGCAAAGCTAGTAGAAGGTCGTCGACATTTTGGAGATCCAAAGCATAAATTATCAAAATTTCTTGGAACTTACGATTTTGATAGCTTGCCTTTTGATTGGGGAGACAACTACACTCTCCCAAACATACCTGAGGTATGGGCAGGATAGTTTGTTTTTGTACCAATTCTCCCATTGGATTGATCAGTCACTCATTTATTCTTTTCTTTGTCATATTTTGCAACTTTGCTTTGATGTGTCCTCTGAACTAAATTCATCTCTTATTTCTTATGTATGCATCCCACGCATTTATTCCAGATATGAAGTAATCCTCAAATGCTACAGCTTTCTTTACAGTCAAAGTCTTTTGAGTTTGTGTTTCATCTCTTTAATGAATATTTCCAGCAGCTCAACATCTACGACACTTGCCATTGTCTTTGCAGAAAGATCTTGTTATGTATGAAATGAATGTTCGTGCATTTACAGCTGATGAATCTAGCCGCTTGGATCCAAATCTACGTGGAACCTATGCTGGTCTGATTGAGAAGGTAATAATTTCTTGCATTACGCCCAATCACATTCTAACAATTGCCTTTTGAATAATAGATCAATTACTAGACTTAACAGTGCTTTTAGTTTGAAATTGATTATATCTAGGGCATGTATGTGTATGTATTGAATCTAACCTGTCATGACTTATAACCAACATTTGAACAATATGGGCATAGATATGAACATCGACACAAATGTAGATTTTGGTATAAGACATGGGCATTAGGGTCAGTGCATCCTGGAAGGAAGGATTTGCAATGCCTGTGGCATTTGATGCTTTCTTCCTTTAATGAAGTCCAACTTTTTGTGCAAAAAAATTATTTGTACCCAGCAATCTTACCAAAGATAATCTATGCACAAAGAAGCATGGGAGTTATCAAGGAAAATGCAGCAAAATATTATGTTGTTATCTTTTGAGAACTGGCATGTGCTATACTTATCCATACTATCGTCAATATGCTAAAGGAAATTTTTCTCAAGTCACTCTTTTGTTTTTAACGGAAGCAATAGTCTACTGAAGTGACTATTGGAAGCATTAGTCACATATTTTGGTCTGTAGAAAAAGTGATTATTGGACTCTTTTCATGTATTACATATATCTGATAATTTCTTTTTTAAAATATTTTTAAAGATCCCACATCTTCTAGAACTTGGAATCAATGCAGTGGAGTTGCTGCCTATCTTTGAGTTTGACGAGTTTGAGTTTCAGAGACGCCCCAATCCCAGAGATCACATGGTAACTAGAATTTTTGCTTTATCTGCTTTATCATTTTAATGTTTAATGTATCATACAAGCAAATGCAGTTGGTTTTTTCTTTTAAAGAAAAAAATGTTGACTTCTTCTTTTTGGTCTTGGAACGTATATAATGTGACCATTTTGGTGAATGCTCCACTGCTCTTTTTTAGTGTTGCTCATTTTTGTTCATCATTTATAAATCAGTATATATTTTTCACTGAACTGAACTTAGAAACTTGTAGGTACTATTCATAGTTTTGAAGTAGTTGATACCAATTTGTGGATTGTGTTCTTAGGATTCCTACTACTCGATGAAATGTCAATTGCCAAGCCCTTTAATAACAGATTTTAGCAGTGTGTTCACAGAAATTCCCACATAACAATCCCTTCCACTTGGATATCCAAAAAATTTATATTATTGGGAAATACTCAGTCCTGACTAAACCAAATATCTGATTGATTTTCTTGGACCAAGTTCTTTTAGGGTACTCTTGTTGGTGACTGAAATTAAATGTGTTCAAATTTTGACTGGAACTCTTTGAAAGCCATAAGTGTTGCTGGGGTGCAAGGTCTTCTTAACAACAAGGCTTTTTCCTTTTTTCTTTTAATGCTTTTTGATTTCCCTTGTGCATTTGTATTGCTGTATTAGAGCAAGTTAATAGTGGTTAGTTGGTTACATTTATCTCACCTACTCTGTTACTATAGCCCCAATAAAAACTAACTTAAAAATGCAGTTATATATGTAAGTTGAATGGTGGGTGATTCTGCTGTTTGGATATATTTCTTTGTGCTTTAATTTGCAGTGAAAATTTAAGAATACTGAAACTCCTGTTTATTCCTTTTCTGAGATCAATACATGGGGTTACTCAACAATAAATTTCTTTGCTCCTATGAGTCGTTATACTAGTGGTGGTGGAGGAGCTGTTAGTGCTTCTTGGGAGTTCAAAGAAATGGTTAAAGCCTTCCATGGGGCTGGAATTGAGGTAAATTTCTTTTGTGCCTATGGTTAGTAAAGTACATAATTTATAGTTGGTGGTAATTTCATTCTTGTTGTTTCATTGGAAGTATGAAATATGCATTTTGTAGTGTTGGTTAAGCTTTTTTATTTTTGTAGGTCATCTTGGATGTCGTCTACAATCACACCAATGAAGCTGATGACGAACATCCTTATACCACTTCATTTCGTGGCATAGACAATAAGGTGAAATTTTTTTCACTTTTCAAAAAAAAAAAAAAAGGAAGGTGAAATTTTTTTCATTTTTCCCCGACATGATGATTAGGTGTTTTGGCTCTTCGGTTTTATAAATCATTTTCCTCAGTCTTAGATGTCTGATTGATGTAATATATTCCCCTCACAGACATTCTCATTGATACTACTTCATTTGCAGGTTTATTACATGGTGGACTTAAACAACAAAGGCCAACTGCTAAACTTCTCTGGCTGTGGTAATTCAAGTGCTCGACTTGGCTCTTTTTTCCTATCTTTCTAAGGAATTTATTCAATTATTTTTTTCTAAATGTACAACAGTTAACTCTCACGACTGTCTTAGCTAACAAATTTATTCCCTTTTAGATATGTAAAAGTAACTCATTGCAAGTCTCTGGTTATCATATTGTGATTATTTTGTTTGATAACTTGCTTCTCAGAACCTTATATTTTCTCTTTTCAGGTTTTACATAGCTGTTCACATGATTTCTGCCTGCCTTGATAATTAGATTATAAAGATATCTCCATCTTTCATCACTGGAATTTAGGAAGAAACTAAAAATTGAATCTGCATAGATATATGAAACAACTGGGGAGTAACTTAGTAGGAAGTAGCAGTGGTACGAGACAGTTGTTTGCCAATATGTGCCCTCACTTTTTATATAGAGATTGAGTTGCTACTGTAATTAGGTCTAGTTAAGAATTTAGCATCTTTCTTTCAACTTTCAATGTTTTATGCTTCTGATCTCTTGTCTTGATACCAGTGAAGTCAAGATCTTGCATCTTGGATAAGTATTGTGCTGAAATCTGACCTGGGCATGACTTTTGAATCTGTCTTCTCTATGATAAAGATTTAAATTTTCTCAGTACTGGTTTTTCTGATCACATGAGTTGATGCCTTTGAAGTTTTGAAATTCATCTTGCATAAGTATTGTGATTTGGCTCAGGCGTGAGTCTTGAATCTATCTTCCTGTTTCTGGTACTTTTGATCTTGAGTTGGTGGCTGTGAAGTTTAGAAATTTGTCTTACATAAGTAGTTTAGAGAGTGTGAAACAGGCTGAATTTTGAATCTATCTTCTACATGACAAAGATTCAGAATTTCAACTATCATATATGAAGCTCTTTCAGATGCAATATTTGATGTTCTTCAGGGAATACATTAAACTGCAATCATCCTGTTGTCATGGAACTCATACTTGACAGCTTAAAACACTGGTATGGACACAAATCCCATCAAAACTCATGGCTTTTGCTGCTAACAATATGGAATTTTCTTTTCACTCTGAAAAGAATTTGAAAATGTTTGGTAAATTGTAAATCCTGCTTTTTGATTGTTTTGTATACAAATAATTTGAGATGTAGTACTGCTTTGTTTTTGCTGTTGATAGGATTAATAACTCAAGAAACTTTACGCAGGCTTCACGTATAAAACAGTTATATGAAGTTCAACTTGAGGCAAAACAGAAAAACTCAGCTGAATTATGAAACACTGTTGATAACTTGGATAATCTGGATTTAAGTTAGCCAACATACTTATTACACCTGGAGCATAATGTTCCACATATCATTTATGTTACTTATGTGTGTATATTATTTTTCAACCATAAAGTTGAAGTTGACATTCGTCTTATTAAAATGCTCTTTTTCAAGAGTTTCTTGCTGGATGCCAAAAATAGCTAATATTTGGAGAAATCAACAAGTTTTTATTGATCGACATGTTTTTTATTCTTTGCTGTTACCAAATGTAGGGTTGTCGAATATCACATAGATGGATTCCGATTTGACCTTGCTAGTGTGCTTTGTCGAGGAACAGATGGTTCTCCGCTAAATGCTCCTCCACTTATTAGGGTATGTCATTTAAATGCTTTTTGACTATTGATTGTCTGAATGCAGCATATGCTTCTTATGAAAGTACGGAGATTTAAAGACCCTTTTGACATAACATGGTAGAATATCTAGATAAAAAACCGTTAGAGTTTAACAGCCAGAACTATTGAGGAAATTGTTGATTAGTTTATCTCCTATGCTAAATTATTATCACTAACGCACTGCTGGTTATTTGTGCTAATGTGTTGAAGTTTCTCTTAGAAAAGAGGACAAGCATTCCTTTTCTTTTTTTGAAGTACAAGCTTGACTCCATTTCTTCTGAGATGTTAATTTGAATTATTTTGTAAATTGAGTTTCCAAAATAAATGTGTCATTGGTTGTATAGTTGGCTTACATTCAAAAGCAATGTTGCTTCAGTTGAACTCCCAATTTGGTTGCTTCTTAAGAATTTTGACCTCCACCTTTTTGATGGGGAGTGCTTTGAAAAATCTTAAGTTGCATATTGTTGTTGTCACTTGTTGTCTCATTCTGTCAATGAACCAGGCAATTGCCAAAGATGCTATCCTATCAAGGTGCAAAATTATTGCTGAACCTTGGGATTGTGGAGGACTCTATCTTGTTGGCAGTTTTCCTAATTGGGACAGGTAATTTGTTTCAAAAATATTTGTATTTAATTCTGTTTCTTTAAGGAACTAGACTGTTTAGAGCTTGCAAAGGCCAGCCATTAGTTGAGAGCACTTCTTTGCCATTTCATTTTCAAATAATCCATAACCTTATTCTGGTTGCAGTCGTTGTTACCTGAAAAAATGTGACACTAACATCCGTAGTGAGCAGTAAATCTAGTTGTGGAAACCTCAAGTGAGGTTTCTGTTACTTTTGAAACCTTAAGAAAGATACATATGATTTGATTTTTGGCATTTTCTCTACTTTCTTATGCCTTTATAAGATTTCTTAATTATTTGCTATTGTGGATGCAGCGAGGACAGCATCGCCTGTTTTCTTTTCTAATTTACAACTTAATTTTCTTGATTACAATACCTCAAATAAAAATATTTTGAAAAGATTAATATTATTGGCCTGCAGTTCTTGGTTTTACATGTCTGGAGTCACCGCTAAGTATTTCCTGCTAGCATGATTTTTTGATTAATCAGATGTCTTTATTTTTGGCTTTCTACTTTAAGCAAATTCTTTCTGGAAAACTTTCTGTTCTAAGAACAGAGGGCATCTTTCCTCTAACACTTAAAAAATTTCTATTGTGCAGGTGGGCTGAGTGGAATGGAAAGTACCGTGATGATTTAAGAAGATTTATAAAGGTAACCCCATATGTAACAAATATTTAATTAGATGAGTCTACAAGTAATTCACATTGGTATGGATGTGGCTTCAGACTGAACATGGAGGTAATGGAAAACTAAGAGAAGATTGACTCATAGATTGTGATTGAGAGGGATCTTCCGCTCTCACCTAAAAGATTGAGTGATTGGCTATGCTTAAAACTTAAAAGTATTTTAGCTATATTAAGTTTACGTTGGTGATATCACAGAAGCAGTGCTATTTGGAATATGGTGATCTCTATTAGGAATCTAATTATGAACTTCCCTTAACTTAGGGTGATCCTGGTATGAAAGGAGCATTTGCAACTCGTGTCGCTGGATCTGCTGACCTCTACAGGGTAAGTGTCAGTTGTCATGAAATTGATGATTGTAAATTAGCAATGTGAGTGTCAGATATCTGATGAAAATCATAGTTGTGTAGCTAATATATGTGTTTTCCATTCTCTAATTCTCATGTAAAAATTAATAATTACAAAGTTGGATCATGTAGATGAAAAATGCTAAGCAGTACCCATAGCCACAATTTGTTAGTAAATTTTCAATTTTTGAAGCTGATGTTGAACACTTTGGTCTTGGTCAATATCTTTACAACAAATTAATGCGGGACAAACGCAAATTGCTTGAAGAATTAAATTATTTAGGATGTTCTATTAAATTACTTTTTGCTTTTATATGAGCTCTATTCTAATTGGTAGTACTTAGTTAATTAACAGGTCATATTTGGTGTTTTGTCTTTGTATTAGTTTTTAGTATGTTGTATTTTTTTAGCTGTAGATGTAAATGCTACTGTTATAGACTATTTGAAAGTCATCTGTTTACTTTCACCTTCTTCTACCTTTCATTGTTGTAAATCATATTTTTGGCTCATTCTACAGATAAACAAACGCAAGCCTTATCATAGCATTAATTTTGTCATTGCACATGATGGGTTCACTCTCTACGATCTTGTTTCATACAATTTAAAGGTATATCAATGTTCAGGTTACTGATTTAAATTTAAGTGGTTCCCAGAGAATGCAGTATTTCAAGTTATTGTTGTTTTGACAGCAAGTTATTGTTGTTTTGACAGCACAATGAAGCCAATGGAGAAGGTGGAAATGATGGAAGTAATGACAATTTTAGCTGGAATTGTGGCTTCGAAGGCATGTAAAAAGTTCTTTTTTCTTTGAAAATGTTAGCTAATCTTTGTTTATGCATGTGATAGCTTTGGATTATCTATGAGCATAAAGCTTATATTGAGTAACACTAGTATTATGCCATTAATAGTAAGCACCTTGCTCATTGATGTATAAAATTATCAGTCATTGATATATTTTTGGATTAAAGAGCAAAGATAAAACTCTATAGCCTTGAACAAGGATTAGTTCCTTTTAAGAATTTGCTTCTCATGATATGGTTCTAGTATTTAATTCACCTATCCACTGCTTCATGAGATTTGAACATCATTTCTGTGATGTCTTGAAGATTTAATTAATGTTAAATTGTTGCATCATCTTTGCTTTCATTTTTAATTTTCCATTCATGGGTGCCTAGGCCTAAAAGCCTTGTTCATGAATCGTTCAGATTGTGACAAATAAACTATTATAGTCAGCTGATCCCATTATTTGCCTGGTGAGCATCTTTAAATGCTTAGAATGTCTAAAACTGTAGTTACAAATCTCATATTAACAAGATTTTCTTCATTAACCAGTACAAGGAATTTAATAGTGATCTTTTGTGGGCACACTGCTCTGTCTGCTTATTTATAATAGCAGAAGAAGGGCAAACAACCCAACTTGTCTTGTTAGCTTCTACTGGTTATACACGAATCAGTGTATTATACATCATCACTCATATTCGTATTGTCCTTGAAAACTTATGTTCGTTCAACGTTTTCCTTTCATAATTTTCTCATGGTTTGGATCTCCAGTTCTAGAACTATGGTGTTCTGTACAAGAATATGTTAAATGAGGTATTATTTTATAAAAATTTTGTTCCATTACTAAATCCTCATTTTCTGTATTTATTGGATAGGAGAAACTGACAATGCTGATATTAAAGCCTTGCGCTTCCGGCAAATGAAAAACTTTCATTTGGCACTGATGATATCACAGGTAAAGATATTGGAAAGCCATTTTGTGCATCATATGCCCGATAGTATTTTTTTTAAAAAAAAAATTTGACTTGTTAAGAGCCCAAAGAGCAACACCTTTTTCAGTTTGTATGAAGCAGGGTTAAACTCTTTTAAACTAATGATATTACAGATTTCCTGAAGTTTCGGTTATCTTTCTTTTATTCTTTTTTATGTTCTAGCTAACGATAGCACGTCTTCCTCAATGCTAATAGTCAGCAAAGAGTTCCAAGACTTGTCCTCTTCAACTCCCCCTCTCTCTGTTTAATCACGGTCTATCCATTTAGGGCTAAAGCTCTGTTGATTTATGCTGTTGAATTTCAATTGTTTGCTTTATGATGCCACTTGACTTGTGAAAAATGTTAGTATAATCTTTGAGTGCATTGTAATCAGGGAACACCATTGATGCTAATGGGTGATGAATATGGGCATACACGATATGGGAATAACAACAGTTATGGGCATGATACTGCTATTAATAATTTCCAATGGCAGCAGGTAAGTTTTTATCAGATTTTTGACAACTTTAATCCATATAGTAATTTGTTGATGATATTCTTTCTGTTAAAACAGTTAGATGCAAGGAAGAGTGATCACTTTAGGTTTTTCTCAGAGGTGATAAAATTTCGGCGAACACATCAAGTATTTCGTCATGAAAATTTTCTCAGCAAAGTACATCTCTTTACACCTGTCTTGAAGAAACTATGTTGTGCGTTTACTTTCTCTGGAGCTAAAGCAGTGCTTTTCTCTGTGCAGGGTGATGTGACATGGCATGAAGATAACTGGGACAATCCTGACAGCAAATTCCTTGCATTTACGTAAGTCATTACATGATTCTTCATAGGTTGTTGATATTCCTTAAATCAATCTTGCTTTCAGTATTGTGATCCCTTTGCTATACAGTATCTTTCTTGTTATATTCACTTTTGGCTTCTTTGAATGGATTATACTGTTGGAAACCAAAATTTTTGTTACTTTATCATGTGGTTATATAAATCCCGTGTTCAGAAATTCTTGGATGCGATTGGTGTTGTTTTAATTTAAATAAGGGCTTGTTCCATTGTGCCTGTTTTGCTTTCATGTCTGTGCGTGCTTGATCTATTTTATTCTTAGTTTTTACACATCATACCAATGCATTTCCCATGAGCTCTTCTGCTAAATTAATTTATTTTGCAGACTTCATGACAACAGTGGTGGAGATATCTATCTGGCATTCAATGCTCATGACTATTGTGTTAAAGTTTCTATCCCTCCACCACCACAAAGGAGGCAGTGGTGCCGTGTGGTTAGTTTTATGTTTTATTTCTTCTATCCCTGTTTGTCGTAGAACTGCTGATGTTTCCTCGCTTCTATTTGACTGGGCACTCTTTAGATATCTATGATCCACAAATGCAGTTTCAATGGCTACTTCTGTATCCCTCATAAACAATAAACATGCCATTCACGTATTGAATTTATCTGTTTGTCATTCAGTGTGTCTTATTTTGTTGCTAAAGCATTTTAACAGATGTCACATTTAAAGTACCATATTTTGTTTTCTAAGCCAGGTCCATATTAGAATTAACTGATGTTTATTCCCTTTTTCTGCATGAATTGCATTGTTGATCATTATACCAATAAGTTGCACAATTTTATTCACATCGCACTGTAGTAATTATTTTTTATTCATTTAGTGCATTATCACCCTGAATTTTATTATTATTATTATTATTATTATTATTCAAGTCTTTGGAGATAAATGAAAACAAGATCTCACTCGATGCTGCCTCTGATGCTTTGAACCTGATTGACTACTTTTAAAAACTAAAGTCATGCTTATTGAGTATTCTGCGCTAGTTCTAAACGTGTTATTCCTGCTGATTCTTTTGTCCAAAAAACAACTTATCCACACGAGTAACTTTGGGGTTTAGGAAGGTATTGACGTTCATTGGAAATGAAGATTTTATTAGAACTATTATTCCAACAATGAGTTGATTATGTATTTATGAGTAAGTGGATTTTTATAGAGTTATACACATCTGCTTGGATTAATGGTTTGATTGGTGTTACTGTTGATTTTGCATCTGTCTTGTGTTAGTCATAGTAAATAACTTAAATCCGAATATGAGGTCACTAATCCTTTATTAAAATTTGCAGGTGGACACCAATCTTGCCTCTGCTAATGACTTTGTCTGTGAAGGAGTCCCTGGAATCGGGAGCACCTACGACGTGGCCCCATACTCTTCCATTCTTCTTGAAGCCAAACTATGAGCTGACCACAGCAAGCTGATCAAAGAGATCATAGTTTTAATCAGAGACGGATCTACAATGGGGGCAGTGATGCCATGAAAGAGATGGTCGTATCTGTTATATGTGTACCCGAGGCTTGCTCTTCTTCTTATATAATGTGAAACAAATTATGTTTACAATTAGCATTGTGCAAAGCGCAACAAACATAGTTGAAAACTACAATAAAACCCACATTTTGTGACTAAACCCAACCTAAAAGCTGTGGAAACATCAGGGTGTGGATTTGATTAGTGAGAATGCAAATGTTTTTCTTGTCCCATTTTTCAATTTAGATGTATCCGCCACAACTTAAAAGGACTATATTGAACAAGAATAACTTGTAACGTACAGCTGTATTTGTGTCAATGACTGCAGATTTCAGGCCTCATCGCCATGATTGATGCTAATTTCTTTGCATTTCCTGGACTATTGACAAAGGCAATATCTCTAGTAATTTCCTTTTAAAAGCTTAGGTCATATATAAAAAGCTGAAAAGCATTTCAGAAATGTAGACTTAAGTTTATTGTCATGAAACAAGATTCGGTACGACATTACAGTTCACCTTCAGCCTTTTTTCGAGACAAAAAGGCTTACTTTAGCAGTAACAACCTATCATCATTTAATCCAAAAATGCCAATATTTGTTAGCATCTTATTTAATAACTCAATTATTGAAAGGAATCCTCATCATGTGCTAAAGCTGCTATAACCTCCATTCTTAAGGGTGTTGTTGTAGTTTAAAGTACCATAATCAATTGCAAAGCATTTGATTGGATTGAATTGAAATGAAAAGGGGAGAAGAACAAGGAGTTATATATATAAATTTAGTTGAAAAGTTTGGAAGAAACCAAAAAAGAGTTGGTGGGGTTAAGAAAAGGGGAGGTTCCACGGTCCTTCTCATGTGTTGGCGAAGATCTTTTGAGCAATGACAGTTGGACGGAGACCGACATTTTAAGGACTAATCAGTGGTGATTGTGATGGTGATGCTCCCACATACCCCCCCTTTCACAATCTCGCTGCCTCGAAAGCAATTTCACCTTGGACTTACTTCACGTACATTTATGTTGACCACACCGAATCATCCCCCCCATCGAATTCGCATCTCGAGGCTCTTATCCACCCTCGATTCTTGAAATACTTATTTTTATATTGACACGAAAAAATTTCAATTCAAGACAATTAAGCAAGGAATTTATCAATCGAATTAATCCAATTTGTGAAATTAAATTTTGCACTATTTAGGAAAAAAGAATGGTAATAGGTAAGTCTAGACCACCCAAATGGAAATGGCATTAGTTTATGTTTGGATTGAAACATAACAAGTGAGCAACTGACAGCAAAGAGAAGAAGGAATCTCGGGGTAAACTTGTTAACTGACTCAATAAATCATAATCTTGAATTAAGCATTTGAATTGGTGCGGTAATGAACGCGTTTTTTCCATTCTAGATGAATCCATGCCATCTCATTTACTGCTGGAGTATGACTAATTCCGCACTTTTTGTGGGTCAAATAAAGGAATGGAATATATTCTAATTCTTTGAATACCAAACACGTAACTCAAAAATAGAGTACTTGGAATTTTTTTTTTAAAAAAAAAGTGAAAATGAAAAAAAAAATGATAAATTTTTAAAATTACAAAAATCCAAATAAGATATATAAAATTTATTTTCTTAAGTTTTGTATAATTTATACAGACTATTATTGTTTTTTTTTAATTTCAAAACATAATACTTGAAAAAATAGTTGAACTTTAAAAAAAATTTAAAAAATTTTTGAACATTTTATTACATTCAATTAAATTCTTATATTTTTATTTGAGATTAAAAGAGTTTTTATATCTAACGTTTAGTTAATTGATATTAATTAAAATATTATTTATTATTTTATACTCGTGTAATATTAATGTAATGTTAACATGGATAATAAATTTCAAAATATTATACTAAATTTTAAAATTAAAAACACGTGTCACGACTCAAATAAAAAGTATTTAAGTAGATGTAATTTAAACAAATTAATATATAATTGCTTAATGCTCGGCTAGGACAAAGTGTAGACTGGCGTGGACCACTTGGTGAGTTGTCTTATGTTATAATGAACAACCCCATTTTTCATTTCTTTTTTTTAAAAAGCAAGCACAATATCTCCATTTCTGCAGTGCATTGACTTAACCAGTCAATAAGTTCCAAATATTTAACCGTTAATGATGACTTAATCACATCTTATGTAATATTCAGAACCATATTAAAATTATTTACAAATGCTTTTAGCATTCAAGTTTAATGATTTGTAGGATTCCAAATTCAATAATCCATAAGATTCAAATATGTTATTCTATATCAATACCAAAACTATGGTTCAAAGCTTCAAACTTCACCAACCCATTAGCTAATGGGCTTTAATCCGATGTCGTTTTTTATTTATTTGTTTGTGCTTCTTTTTGTATATGGTCCAATCCTATTTGAGTTTTGTGATCTCTAAGTTAGTAAAGTAATACAAATAAATGTTATTTTATTAGAGCAAAAGAAGAATCCAAAGCTTTTAAGACTCTTGACTCATTACCAACTGGAAGCAGACAGCAGTGATTAAATAATTAGCAAAGAAAATCATTTTTTCCTTTGTTTTAATTTTATACACATTAAGCAAGATTTTTTGTAATTTTTTCTCTATATTTGAAAACGATGGTCCCTATGAATAAAAAATTGGACCAACAACGTGCCAATCATAACGGTAAGCAGAATTTTTGTTCATAATTAAATTAGGAATTGCTTTGATCAAAGAGATTTTTCTTGGGTTTTTTTTTTTTTTTTTTCCGAAACCGAAAAAGAAATTTTAAGGAAAAGTTTCACCAACGATCACACGCCGTTCATCTAGAATGCTTAAAACCAACGCGTGTTGGAGTTGTCAGAAGGAGAAGTTAAACGGTTGGGATTCTCTGATTGGGATCAGCAGGGGACACGTGTATGTTAACGATGCGTTTGGCTTTTACCTTGTAAAGTACACACAAAGTCTCTATTCTTGGAGATTGATTTCACTTGTTTCCCTAGACTTTTTATATATTGTGAAATCACCCCTTGTATTTTTTTTTGACATGGCATTAAGGACACATGAAGGCAAAAGAACAACCGATGTAAACACACAAACAAAAAAAGGTAGTCCTATTAGTAAACATCAATTCTGGACTAAAGTGAAATTGAGCATAAACTATAGGATCTGAACAGAAAATATCAGAAAACTCCAAACTCTAAGAAGGCATAGAAGGGAGCTAAAAATTGTCTGTCAAAAACCCCCCAAGGCTCCCAACCCTGAACCCTCTATATATATATCCCTCCTCTCTCGTCTCTCTTTACTCTAGTGCCGCTCCTTCTCCTCTGCTCGCAGTCTGTTGGATTTCTCTCTAGCTTATCCCCTTTAAAATTACAATGGCCAAATCTTTTGCTTGCTTCGTTCTCTTAGCTCTCATAGCCAGCTGCGCTCTCGGCCAAGCTCCCAGCTCTGCACCAACCAAGTCACCACCCTCGTCCTCCCCGACTCCAGCTCCCAAGAGCTCTCCAACCAAGGCTCCCACCGCTTCCCCAACCGCTTCTCCACCGTCAACTTCCACTCCTCCATCTTCAGCCCCTAAATCTTCTCCAACTTCCTCTCCTACCAGCTCTCCTCCAGCCCCTCCCACGGTTCCTACTGGTGCTCCAACTACAGCTCCCTCTCCCACAAGCTCCATCAGTCAGCCACCCGCTTCGACTCCAACTTCTTCACCAAGCGCCGCTGCTTTGAATAGAGTCACCGTTGTCGGATCTGCCGTTACAGTCGTTTTGGCAGCTGCTGCGTTGTTGATGTAGATCTGACTTTGGAGAGGACTTGGATTGATGATTTTATTTTAGGCCATTGTTAAATTCTTATTTTTCGTAGGAATTTTAGTAGTTTATTTCTTTTTTTTTTGTTAATTTTTATTTATATTTTGACGGTGGTGACGATTTTATATCTCGATAGCCTGTTGTTATTTTGACGGTTGAGATTCGATTGCTTACTCTTGGTTGTTATTTATTATTGTCATTATTCTATATTTATGTATCTCTTTTTACTTCAGTTCAATGTGATGTTCACTCCTCAGTTGATCTAATTCATGCTTAACTACCTAAATCCCGAAGTTTAAGAGTCATTAATGAAGAATCAAGAAATTTAAAGGCATGTGTAAGTGATAATTAGTGGGAGCGAGCGAGAGTCCAATGTCGTGATCGTCGAACGGCAAACATGCGAGTGAGAAAGAAAGTGAGATGTGGAGAGTGGAGCGGTGTCTTGTCTTTATCTGATGGATTATGTGTTAAGATGTCGAGGGACAGCTGGAAAGACTGGGATTAGTGTCGTCTTTTTGCCCTTTTTCTTTTTTTTATTGGGAGGGGGTTTCCATGGTAGCTTCGGGGGTGGCTGGGGATGAACGAGTGTCACGTGGTCACAGCTGGTACTAGTGGACAACGTGTTACAGACTCCATGTGCAGTGTTATCTTTAATTACATCATGTACACATGCTGTACCACATGAGCATGTTCCATGTTTGTAATAGTGCATTTTAGACTTATAATTCATTCGTATGTAACCCCAAGGATACCAAAATAATGATACAAGTCATGATATCATGCAAAATTTGGACATACATAAGGACATTTGAATCAAATTTATGTTTACAAACATAACATATTGAGAGAAAAAAAAGATAAATAGTAGAGGTGATGATCATCAGTCAACAATTCACCATCTACATTAATCTAAAGATACCTGTATGGATGGTTGAAAATATATAAGCCAACTTTTTCACTTTTGAGAAAGACAATGTACGACTGTAAGATATATGTATACTAGTGTATAATTGCGAGACCCTACACAATGCAACACAAAAGTAGATAAAGGCAAAGGCAAAAGCAAAGGCAAAAAAGTTTCGAGGATGGAAAAATAAAGTTCTAGGAAATTGGAGAATGTTCTGGAACCAGAGCCGACTCTCTCACAATTGAATGTCAATCATCATGTGGACAACTCAAAAATCTAAGACAAGAGAGTCGTGCTGCCAGATTGGCCCAAGAGTGTGAGTTTAGAGTACTATAATTTTTGGGGCCGAAAAGCATTTAGAATTTGAAAAGGGTTCAAGTTTAATCTAATGAGTTGTCGTTAATTGGAAGATTTTGTGTTTATGTAACTGATGAGCATAATTAAAGGCATAAGTTTTATGAGCACTTTAAACCAGTCAATGGGGTTAAGCAGCATGTATCAATCTGTTCATGTACAAATATACAAGTCTAGAACTTTGCCTCTCTGTAATAGGATTTTGCATTTACAGCATAATTACAAGCTTGGCTTGCCTAGACAATTTTCCTTATCATTGCTGCTAGACATGCAGGCAGAATGAATCTGCAAAGAAAATTGTGAAAGGAGAAATTGATCTGCTCTATAGGGTCATTGGAATATTGTGAGATCACTGCCTCTGAATACAACACTGTCTTGCAATTCTAGTATTTTATGTCATTACACATTAGCATAATCATAGAAGAGTCACCAATTTAATTTGAATGGGAACCTCCTGTTCTGACGCCTACCCAATAGTATCTCAAGCTTGGCTTTTTTCTTCTTTTGGGTAGATATAACAGTTAAAATTATAAACTATTAAGTTAGTTTTTTGAAAAGAATATAATGATTTCGTGACAAAGTGATATCAGAACAAACTTAATTTAAATTTGATCCACATCAAGCACTTTTAAAAAAAGACATGTACGGTAACTGACGATGATGAGAATCTCAAAAGATCGAGTGAGAGAAAATATCATATTAAGTGTTTCAAAAAAAGTAGATAAAATGCTTCAATCTCATATTAGATATGTAATAAACTTTGGAAAGATTATAAATGTGAATATTGTATATTTCGTTTAATTTTTTAAAAGGATCGGATAACGAGGTTATGAAGTTTTTAACCATAATCTTTTGGTCATTTCATCTTCAATCCTGATTATAAAGATTAAGGAAAGAAAAGTCTATCTGTTTTTGAATACCAGAATTAGGGAACTTGAGCTCCATATGCATTAAGGACAGATTTGGGCATTATTTTTCACAGTTTTTTTTGTTACTACTCTTGTCTTCTTTGTTTTGTTGCTACTCTTGTCTTCTTTGTTTTGTTCCCATTAATCATTAATTCCTTCGCTGGTATTGTCAAGAGGATTGTTAACGGGGTTACTGGGATTTTCAGTTAGTCCCCACAGTGCTGAACATCAAAGACATATTCTCCAATACAAACAAAGAATGGAAAGAAGATAGGCACGGTTTCAATATATTGGTCTATCGCTGATTAGGGTAGGCACCCTTGCCAAAGCTTTGTAAAATAAGCAACACAAACAAGGCATGTTATCAGAAAGGGCCACATATCGAAATCAGAGAGCCCCTGGCCTAAAGAGGAGAATTCAGGTAGGTTAGCTATATATGGAGGTCAAAGGTCTGTGCTTGAATTACTAGCAGACGGGGAGGAAGCAGCAAGGGTGGCAGGAGACGGTGTCCCAGATGGCAGTGGGGTTGATTCCGCCGCCACGTTGACTGCAAGCTTCATGCCTTGCCCACAATGGCCTACCACACCACACATGAAGTAATGAGGGCCAGCAGTCAGGAGAGGAATGCTGGTAGAGCCACTGTTGTCTGTAGAGAGTGCATTGCCCGCAGTGCATGTGTTGTAGTCATTTTCAAACACTTCATCCACAGTATGGCCACTAGGATAATTGAACACTAGGAAACAGTTTTCGATCAGCATGCAATTAGGTCAATATGGATCCTAAATATTTTAATCCAAAGGTATTAATATGTAACATCTAGATAAGTACGCTTTGGGTAAACTGAAGGAAGCAGATAGAAGGAAACATTGGGATGTAGACAAGGATGAGTGTAGTGTAGCTAGGAGACAGAAAGTCCAGTTAGAATTTTTCCCTTGAATTGAAGGACGAAAAATGGAATTGAAAAAAATATATGTTGATTTGGTTAAAAATTTAAAAGATATTTATTTTCAACTGTTTTGAATTTTAAGTTTTACCATTAATTTAATTAATAATAAGATGACAATTTCTTATTAATCAGCAATATATATATATATATATATATATATATATATATANAATAATACAATAATAATATATATATATATATATATATATATATATATATAACATAGAATATATATTAATGATATATTAAATAGGAAACACATTTATTTCATAATAAGTTTGAAGCTAGACGGTTTAATAAGTACATCAATACGTTAATCTGTGTTATATATCGATTTTAAGGTTTAGAATTTCTAAGGAATTTTTTTTATCAAAGAAAAGAAAAAAAATTGAAAAAAGGGAACAAAACAAAATAAGAAAAATTTATAAGTTAAAATAATTGTACAAATATCATCAAATATAAAAAAATTTCAATTTATATTTTTTAAAAATAACAAAATAACATATCGTAATGCATAAAAAGTATAACTATTTATAATAATAATCTTTTAAATTTATTCGATGGAATTAATTCTATTGTAACGTTTTAATAATCAGTTATTAATATGAAATTGGGTTATAGTTTTTGTTTTAAGAAGAAAGAGAGAGTGATGGTGAGAAAAGAAAGTGACACCTTTTGTTAATTGTTTTATAAGTGGGTGAAGGGAGGACAACAAAATAAATAATTTAGTGATATATAATAATGTTATGGGAATTGAACACTCACCAAGGCGATCACCGACTTTAAAGTTCTTGCCCTTAGCCCATGCATTATAATCAACACCAGGAATCCAGCCAGTGGACTCACCAACGGTGAAAACTACCTGCCGGCTCGGCACGACCATGCACGACATGGCTAGCACAAGACAAGCCATTGCCACCCCTGACCCTGAGCTTGCCATTTTGTAACAAGACCAGGACAGAATAAAAACACAGAAGGTAAAGAGGAAAAATCAGCTTCTTGTGATGACAATTTCTGAAAGGGAGTTGTTTATATAAGACTAGTGAGTGGTGGTGAAACTGTGGAAAGGCTAAGCTCTGGTCCACTTATTGCCTTGCAAAGCCTATTGTTTTGCAAGGAATGACTTTGGGGGAGAGAATTCAAAGGAACATTGATGGCCTATCCTCTCTCTCTCTTTCTTTCTTTTTTTTTTTGGAAAGCCAGTTCAAAATACCTTAATTATGCATGAAAGGTAAAAGAAAAAAAACCCCATATTTAATGTGTGCAAGTATATAGAGAAACTATATAAATACTTTTAAATGTGAGTAGGCAACCCCTTTATTACTTTTAAGTAGGCAGAATAGGGTCAACAAGGGGGCAGATAATGGGCCTTATTAGAATTTGACGGGTCAAACTAAGCCCAAATTTTCTTTAAACTTTTGGAGCTCGAGCGTTGAAAGGGTCATTTCAAAACCAAACCCTCCGATGAGTCCATCCTGCAATGCAATGTGTTACAGTACGCCACGACATTGGCAAAATTATACAAGAATTACCAATTTAATTTGAATTGACTTCCTGTTCTGTTAATCATCCAAATAATATTCAAGCCTTTTTGGGTGTATTAAACAGCTACAAATTTGAGTATAAAAGGCCAAAAATATTGGAACAGATTATTCAAACTAATCCTGTCAATAGAGTAGTTGCTTTTCTTTAGTGGTTGAATCAGTATTTTGATCAGATTTCAAGTTCATGGTGGATTAGAGGGATTATGGAAAGGGAGAGAGCTATCCCCCTGTCTTGATTCGAACTCTTTGATCATCCCACCAATATAGGAAACTACTCCTCTCAAAGACATCATCCTGTATCAATCATAGACTAACCTTTTGGTGTTACCTTCTACATTTGTCCTGCTCTTCCTCTGTTTTCTTTTGGCAATTTTTTAAGTTACCATTAATCACAAATTCATTATGCTCTGATTTGCTGGTGTCGTCAAAGGGTCTTGAACGGGATTTTTGAAAGTTTCAATCTATATGTACATAGAACATGGTACAACAACGAACAATAACTTACATATACCCAATTATGCCATGAAAAGTAACCTGCTCATTCATAAAGATAAGCAATGATCCTCAGTAAAAATAAGATAAAATGAAAAAACAGAGGAGGAGGAGATCAGCACTGCCTCTATCCTGACCAAGGTGGACACTCTTGGCAAAAGCTTATGTAATGACCATCACAAATATTGCAACCCAAGTTGTCACAAAAGCAACAAATGGGGAGAGACTCCATGAAGAGGAGGAATACGGTACGTTAGTTGTTGTAGTTGTAGCTGTAGATGGTGTGGTGGTTGATGGTTTATCACTGGAAGGCGGCGAGGAAGAAGAAGATGGTGACTTGGATGGTGTTGTGGATGAGCCTGACTCCACGGTAACCGCAAGCTTCATGCCATTCCCGCAATGGCCAATCACACCACAAATGAAGTAATGAGTTCCGGCAGTCTTGAGAGCAATGGTGGTGGCTCCGGTGTTCTCTGTTGAGATTGCATTGCCCACGGTGCATGTACTGTAGTCACTTTGACTTACTTCATCCACAGTATGACTAGTTGGGTAATTGAACACTAGGAAACAAAATTTCAAAATGTTAGTTGCTGGAATGAATCAAATATTATTTGACTAGAAGCACATGGATATGAAAGATGTGGATAATTAATACAGTGTATGTTCATGCGTCCAAAGATGTTGATCAAAAGTGAAGTATAATTCGAAGGTTTCAACTAGTTCAATCCATAGCTTCATTTGATGATTATGTTAAGGATCGGGATTTTTCTTTTCTGTTTAAGTTGAGACTGGGGCTCAAGAGAAGGGGAAATTTAAGAACTCACCAAGGCTATCTCCAACATTGAAGGTCTTGCCTTGAGTCCATATGCTATAATCGACACCAGTTGACCAGCCAGCGGTGTCGCCAACAGTGTAATCCGTGGCCAAGCTGGGCACAACCATGCACAAGACTAGCACAAGACAGGCCACTCCGACACTTGGGCTTGCCATTTTGTGGAAAAACTAGACAGAGTAACGGTGTCTAAGCAGAGAGATAAAAGAACAGGAGGAGCTTTTTCTGATAACAATTTCTGAGATGGGAGTTTCTTTTTATAATGCCATGAAAGGGGATGGAAGGAGTAAAGTTCGGACCACTTATTAATTCCATACAAAACCAATACTTTGTGAAAAGAATTCATTCCAAAAGAATGACTTGGGGGCAGATCCTATACCTAATGAAAAGGAATGTGGGTCCACACTCCCTAGTCCTATCTCACTTTTGTTGCCTCCACTTAAATAATGTTTGTTATGTAGGGTTATCGTAATGGTGGTTATGATGTTTCGCTACAAAGCCAGTTCAAAAGAAATCAATTATGGATTCCATATAAACGGTGCCTTTATCTCTTCGAATGATGGATTGGGGATGAAGAAAAGCAGGACAGTTCTTGTAAACAGGTTAGTTGTTGTCATCATGTAATGTTGCCACCATTGTGTCGTGTGAGAGGTTCTTGGCAAGCAGATGAAGAAGGTCATAATCACCATAATGGAAAAGCAGAGATGTGTTATGCAAACAGGGTGGAACAGGTAACATGCTTGAAGCCTACTCAAAAAAAAAAAAAAATTTGTGGTCAATATTAAGGAGACTTAACCCTCGCATCCAACAAACCCCCAAAAAGGCATTTTCCCATTGCGTGCGAAAGGATGATATCATACCTTGGACTTTCAACTAGCAAGAAGCTGGAATTGTCATGGTCATTAGCTTGTGGTAAAACACAAGAAAGAATTTAAATGCATTAATTTATTGGCTTGCGAAAGTTATAAGAATGAGGAATTGATTACATTATGCAACAATGGTTGGGGGGTAAAAAAATTGTTGCAACTCTGCTCTTTTACCAGTTGAATTGACACATGAATTGAGCACGAAAATGAAATAGTGAAGCAAAGGGAAGGAAGTGTAAAGAAGGAACAATAGCCTTTGAGCTTTGACTTAAGGAATGCATAGAGAGTCCCTTTCATTGTTAAATGCTTGTTTTAAAATATAATATTTATCAAACATTTTCTTTCAGTACTCAGCTTTTGATTTTATTTAAATTAAAATATAATGATTTTTTATTTTATTTATTTAAAAATTAATGATAAATTAAATAGATTTTCTTTGAATGGATAGAATTCCAAAAATCACATTGTAATCTAAATTAAATAATAAATTAAATTTTGAAATAAAAGATTGAACAAGTGTTATTCGAAATTGAATATTTAGTTCTTAATTTTCATATTCACGACATCGGTATCAGGTTACTTTGCTTACGAGTGTTTCCTTTGATTTTGTCCAAAAGAAAAAGGTTTAAGGAGAACGATGCAGCGTCCAGATTATATGATCCAAACCTTCCACCTAACCTGAGACTAAAAGTCTTCATGAGTATGATTTAACTGAGGTGATGACAAAAAAGGATGGTTCGTTTCCCCTATTTACCCGAAGTAGAGATGCAGCCACCACCACATGCCAGGATCACCCAAAAGGCAAATAGTTCGTGTCTTAAGTGGGGTAGGTTCGGTAATTGGGGTTTGGTTGGTTGATTGAGCGTGTTGGGGTCCAGTTGGTTTAGGCCAACTGTCCTGAAGATCCGAATCGAGCGACCCTGGGTCGGGTTATGTGAATTGTCACCCCATTCCACCAACCGCACCCTTTTGTGGAACCCTCTCCCCCCACATTCCAACCTTTTTCATAAGCTAAATATTCTTTTGCTCTTCACCCTGGGACTGGGTGCAATCCTGTTGTCTTCCCCCTTTAATGCGTAATGGGACCTCAGCCTCACCAAGGCGGCCAACCACCGCCAGCAAAGAAGGCATGCTAACATGCAATAATGATGTAATAATGACTTGTTTGCCGTTAAACATCATTTTAATTCATTAAAACAAAGAAATTTCAAGTCATGAATTGAAACAGAAGAAAAAAAAGAGAGAATGAAGTGAAGACTGGATGAGGTAATTGTGAAATCGATATTGAATAGTAGTCTTTTTCAAACCTATTAAACATTTTAACAAGGTCTAGAAGCCACATTTAACATTTTCCTGGTTGGGTAACTGTGTGTCCCTGCAGTCCAAAAAAGATTGACAAAATTGACCAGAATTTAGAAGCTGAGTGCCATAAGGAAAACAAAAAAAAAAGGCCAGGCATACGTATATACTTAATAATTTGGTGGACTTTCAAAGTCAATTGGATTTCCTCTTGTCTATATTCCTCTATGAATGGAAATTTCCATTACCCAGAATAGTTTTGATTTCTCTTTACTACCAAACTCCAAAATGTTACAGGCATGTAAAATATTGTGTCACAGCAAATGAAGGGATTAAACTAAAGCTCTTTTGCTTGGAATTTTGGGATTGGCTTCACAGTGAGAAAAAAGGATTCCAATGCAAATTTCCATTACAGTTGAACTTGCAGAAAACAGAGGAACATTTCTGTTTTCCTCTTCTTGCTACCTAAGGGCATCATCTTCAACTTTTGCAAATATTTGGGGATGATTTTTGGATAGCTGTGTTTTACTCTGCCAGATGCTTTTGAATAACTTCTTTTCCACAAGAAACCCTTTTTGAAATAAGTAGGAACGATTTTCAGGAATTCTTTGCATCGAAAAATTTTCTTTTCCAGAGAGAATCTGAAGCAAACTATAGTTCGCAACAGAGAGCAAAAACGAATGGACAAATGGAAACTAAAAGAAAGCCCAAGACAAAGAGACATCAACAGCAGAATGCACCTCATATTAATCAAACCTGAGTGCGGAAATCTGGAGGACCAAGCAGCTTTTCTAACTTGCCCCTACCATCTCTCCACAAGTAGCCACGAAATACGCATAGCTGAATTCCTCCTCGCTAGAATTTGCTGCTACCTAGCTACAAGCTAAGGCCATCTAGTGGCAGGTCCATGATGTTAACGAGCAGCTGCTTGTTCATTCCAACATAAACATATATATCTTTCACTGACATTTCCAACTTCAAAACCGAAGGAAGGCCCAAAATGGTCGAGGTTAACATCCAGTCCTGAAGGAGACTTGAACTGAAGTCTGGTGTGTTCAAAGCAACAGACATTACAAGGCGACTGCCAGGCTCTTGGGAGTTTGGAATGATTCCGAACTTAAAGATCTATTGGGTTTCTAGATACCTTTGACTCAATACTGCTGACTAGAAAGCAAAATAAATGAGGAACACAGATTATATTGCCTGAAATATGTAATAGACAAATCGCTCCACCAACTAAGAACGGCCATGCACCCATAGAATCAAAAAGGAACTCTCAGTCTGTCAATCCTTACTATGTCTGGACCTGGTAAGTTTCCCCGTGTTGAGTCAAATTAAGCCGCAGGCTCCACTCCTGGTGGTGCCCTTCCGTCAATTCCTTTAAGTTTCAGCCTTGCAACAAAAAAAAGTATGTAATAGACAAAACTAGGTTTGGACACCATTCTCTTTTCATTGATGTAGATATATTCACAGTTAACAATGTACTTACATAATTTAAGCCTTGTGCCTTGACATGAATCCTAAACTTGCAATCTGTTAGGAGTGATATCGGCCTTGACAGCCTGGGTTCCCTTTACAATATGAACACAAAGATACGGCAGTTGCCCGCACTGTTTTAACCCAAAGTACATAAAGCATACCAGTGGAAAGATTTCTTGGAAGGCCCAGGCAGTCCTTGCACTTAATTTCACTGCATTTTTGAATCCATTGTTAAATCCTAAGATTTCTTAGTAAGGCCTAAACAGGCTCACGGTGAATCTATGTAACAGCAGTTGTTATATGAGAATAGAAAGGATTAGGATTGATTGAGCCTATAAAAGAGCCAATCCCCCAAATAGTACTTGTTTTGCATGAACAGAGCTCAAAGGACCCCCAAAAATTAACACAGAGCTCAAAGGACTGAAACATTCACGTACTAATGTACAGCTATATTCCTTTTTTAAGAACCTTACATACAAATGATGCAATCCCATTGCTCTGTATATAATCAATTTAACTTAGTGTCCACTTGTTCCAAATCAGAGTTCAGCTCATTTGATTTATCATCAGGCTGTGAACTGTCATCTGATTGAACTTTCACAAATTGTCTACCACGTGCCACCCGAATTGGTCTTCCCATAAACATCTACAGAGGAATAACTTTTTAGTTTCTTGATTAAAAAACTAAATGCAAATACCTATCAACATTGCACAAACAATTCAAAATATCAGAAAATCAAATAATCTAAGAAATTTGTTAAATCAGGAACTACCTTCCCTTGGAAAGCAGACATCGCTGCATCAGCCTCTTTCTTGGATTTGAATGAGACAAAGCCATACCCGGATGACTTTCTTGGATTTTCGTGAAATATAACTTCAGCAGAAACAACATTAGCACCCTCAGAACTAAAAAACTCTTTAAGATGTTTAGCTCTTGCTTCATATGAAAGATTTGCCACAAACAAGTTAAATGCTGGCACCGGCTTCGGCTTCTCAGGTGGAGCAGGTCTCTTCTTCTTAGGTTTAGCATAATTGAGCCTTAAAGTACGACCCTCAAATTCCTACTCAGTAATCATAAACAGATGAGAAATTTCAGTTAAAAGTAGATGGCAAAAAATTTGTCAATTATCTAAAAATATAACTAAGATATAGTAAACAAAAATCACTTGAAATTCATGCCTAAGTGTACTCTCAGTCATTACTCTTAGTCAAAGAAAATAAGCTAAGGTACACAGTGAATCCATAAAGGGTTTTGCTAACGAGTACCTTACAAGCAGTTGTTACATTAGTATTTAAGGAAACACGGTAATTCAATGTATTGAAATCATCACTTTCACATGATTCTCAAGGCATGAATAAAAATGAGTTGTTAAATAGCTATCTTAATGAGTAAATTCGGGCATTTATTAGCAAAATTCATGCACAAGTAAGAAAAACCTGTGTTAATACTAGGAAATTATATTGCACTTTCTAGTTCTTGAGTTTCATGACATCTCAATAGTCAAAAGCCAAACGAGCAATTCAAAAGAAACACTAAAAGAAGAAAAACTCCCAGAAATAATCAAAGGCAATATCCTTCCTTACATATGATTCGAGATTGTTGAGAGCCGCAAGTGCCTCTTCAGGCGAAGCCATAGATACAAATGCCAAACCCCTATTTCTGGTCTTGTTATGCATAGAAAGCTAAACCAAACACAATAGAACAAACAACATACCAACATTAATATATATATCAAGTTATCAACCAGAAACCAAAACCTAAATTTTATAAAAAGAAAAGATTCAATTCATAAATCAAAGAGAATCCTAAATGAAAAAAACTGTTGACAAAAACCTCAACATCCACGACTGTGCCGTATTTTTCGAACAAAGAACGAATGTCTTCCGTGGTACAAGTCCAAGGCACGTTCTGGGCAATCAATCTAGTTTTTGAGAACTCTTCTTCTTGTTGTTCTTGTTCGTTTACTTTTAGAGCTGGGACTTGGGTGGTGGCAGAAAAATGGAGGATGAAATTGCCGCTAAATCTTCTAGCTATCAAGGGAAGGGTATTAGTGAGAGGAGAAAATGGAGGGAGTAGACAGGTTAAAGAGACGTTTTTGATTGAGGTAAAGTTGGACTGAGAAATCAGTTTAGGTTGGGGAGAGACGAGAGAAGATTGGTGGGGAAGGCGAAGCAGAGCCATGAGAAGACAGCAAATCAGGTTCAGCCGAGTTTGGTGTTCGGATTTTATGGAGGTTTGAAAGAGTGTTTTCTTCGAGGCTCTTGCGAGTGAGAGGTGGATGGTTTGGATAAGTCGATATTTTTGGGAGGCAAAAGCTATCTCAGACTAAATATATCAAAAATGAAAGTACCCATCCTACGCGGTTAATTTAACGTTGAGGTCTATAAATTTGACCGTATGTAAAATAATTATTATATGACAATTAAAATAATTTTAAAATTTTAAAATAACTATATGAACACGACAATAAAAATATGTAAATTTGAAATAAAATAAATCTTATGGTGAATGTATGAAAGTAAGGTAAGAAATATTGCTAAACAAAATAAAATAAAAACTCAAAATTTAATGATTCTAAAAACATATTTTAAATTAATTTCTTTCCTCTAAAATTGGGAAACAATAATTATTACATAAAATTTTAAAACTAAATTATTATAAAAATCACAAGGTTTCAATTTTAATAGAAATATATGAGATTAAGGATCCAAAAATCTAAAGTTGAAATAAGCCTTCCTAAAATATTATTAGCTTCACAAATTGATTGTTATAAAATGATTAAATTTGATATAATAAGTATTTATTTTGGATTGAAGCTTAATAAGCAATTTAAACACTATATAATGTTTAATGAAATAAATTATGTATTATAAACAATACACATTAATTCATACGATTTAAATGGAAAATTTTCTGAATACAATAACCAAAGGGATCACCCATTGTTACAGAATCAACAAAGTTAAATCACCCACAAATAGAAACAAAATCCCTTAAAAGGCTCTATCCTCTTGTAAGGATCGATCCCATTTTGACAGAAACCCATCGATCCACCCATTAAGTGATCAATCCCTTAGTAACTAAATTATTACTTTTAAAAAAGTGATTTTAAACAAACAATTCTTAAAATTTAACCTATTCATGTTAAAAAGTAATTTAAAAAAAAATTAACCTAAATATATGAGAATAAAAATACAGATACTAATAGTTTGATTGCCAAAGAAATTAACAATTTTAAAATTGCTAAAATTTCTCATTACTGCATTAGTTTGAGCAATTATCTATTCTATTACATCAGATTAGTCAGGACAATGCTAAAGAAAATTACCTTTTAGAGAAGGAATTTTCCTTTCAGTCCTGAAAACTAAGGTATTACTCACAAACTACAAACACCGTAGCTTCAGAAAAGCTATCTGTAAAGTTCACTTCTAACACCATCATTGATACAGAGAACAACCAATGGACAAGAAGTTAGATCCTATCATGCATGAAATCATATCATCACTTCTTGTGCATTCTCGAGTTGGGGGAGTTATATCGCAAGGGTGACAGAGGCTTCCTTGCTGAATCTAGATCGGTAAAGTCAATTTTCTTCTCAATCGGGCTGCATGTCTTGGGGCTTGATTTTCGCTTGTTTGTCTGTGAGGAGAGTCAAGCAAATAATAGCATCAAATCAATGAAATTGTGACTACTGACCAGACACATGCAGCAAGTGCACTTGTGTTTACATATAAAACAAGCACTCATGTGCAGACCAACAGATGCAGAGAATCCAACAGAATCCTTCCTCACCTTTGCAGATGCACTACCAGAATGCTTCCCACCAGAACCATGGAGGTTCTTTTCTTTGTGATATTGCATCAATAATCTTTTGTTCTCCTCATCCAATATGTTGTTTTCTTCAAATAGAACTTTGACCTATATAGATAAAATATCTTGTTAAGTTCTGACAAGGAAAATGCAAATTTCAACAAGCACCCAGTGTCCAAGGTCTTAGTTATCACCTCCTCTTCAGCTTTATTAAGGTTGATCCTCAGATGTTCCTTGTCTTTCTCAAGGGCCTTTAATTCAGCAGCTAGTGACAAAACTTTTTTAGTTGAAGGCCTCAACCTGCAAAGCAGAATCATAAGAACTGATTCAGCACATACTGTGACTAAAATATGAGAATAATCCTTAGCAATGAAGAATGATAAAGGCTCTTTAATTGAGTGACACCAAATATTCCATTAACCAACAAAGATGCAAAGGCAAATGGAAAACAATAGAAGAAAACCCTCACCTATGCCACATTGTAATCAACTTTTGACATGATTCAAGTGAATTATTTGCCTCCAAGAATGCACGTCCTGACATAACTTCATCTTTACAAATCAATGTTGCCAGAATTGACTCAAGCAAATTCTCTTCCACAGACATGCCCTCAGAAGATGAATCAATCTTCAAAGAAGGCAAATGTTTATCAGCCAGTAAATATCATAGTACTACATAAAACTATATATGATGGCAGGTTTTCTAATCAATCATAAACAGTCAAAAACTGAAATTTTTTTTATCTAAATTACACTTTAGCTTCCATACATTGAAATCAAATAACATAAGTAGATGCCCTTGACTACCTTTTGAATTTCTACAATGAACCTCACAAACTCAAAAACAAGATCCCAAATCACTCAACAATTTCAATTCTTTCACTGTTCCCACCCACCGCAAACAGTTTTAGAACTGTTATTGGAATGGTGGAATGTCAAAGGGGAACTAACATGTATCAAGGTGACAAGCTTATGGATTCAATTACCACAAGAAAGGGACAGAAGAGGGATTGCACAACTCTAAAGTTAAAATAAATATATCATTGACTGAACTGGCATTGGAGGACTCCTGCTTGAACTTTATAGTTAGTTATTGCTAACATAGAAGGTTATAAGAAGGCATGTCTTCAATCCGTAGAACATCATCACCGTTTTAGCTTCCAGATGAACAAGTAAACAATTAACTGAATCTAACTTACAAATTATAAAAGTTAACTCCACTTAGAAATCAAAAATTGATGGCACAGTCTTACAAGGTAATACTTAAAAAGCTCATAAGCACTACCATCGACTGCTCCATAAGCATTACCATTATTCAAAACCCTCCAAAAATCAATAAAGAAGTGAAAGGAAAATTATTCAAGTTACCCGTTGGCTGTCATAATGGTGTTTGTAGAACCTTAATTCTTCAGTTAACTTGCTCAACTCCTCTTCCAATTCATGGACCCTAATCTCAGCTTCCTTGGCCCTCTCATCAGCCTCATTCCCAAAATCCATCAACGCCTCCCTATCATGATCATAAAGCGAACACTCTCTTTCCCATTTGTTACACTGAGTCAACAAATTCGCACACTCCGCCGCAAGCTTCTGATTCTCCTCCACGAATCTCTTCAACGCCACCGCATTCATATTCGCTTCCGCCTTTTAAAAAAAATTGATAAAAATGTCAATAATTTCACATTCAGAATATAAATATATAAACTTTTTTTATTGAATGACCTTTGATCGCTCGATGATTTGATCTTTCTCTTTCAATTTTGAGAGGAGGAACAGGCACTGGTCACGGAGGCGACGCTGGGCTTCTTCGGAGGAACGGAGTTTCAATTGCAAAGATTGGGTGGAGATTTGAAGACCTAATGAATCTTCGATTGTCTCTTTTATGTAACCATCTGTTTCTTGAGGAAGATCCATGATTTCGATTACACAAAAATTTTGATTCTTGAAGAACCCTAGATCTTGCAAGTTTTTTTTTTTCTCAAAAACGATTTTCCTTTTGAAGGAAACTGTAGAATTAAAAGCCAAAAAAACAACTTAAGAAATTAGAGATATTGAGAAACTGGAGTTAAGCTTCTGAAACCAGAGATCTTGAGGGGAGGCGGGGTGTGTTTTGGAGAGGGAAATTTTTATTTTTCTCGCACTTACTGTTTTTCTGCTCTGGGTTTTCAAATTGGAAGTAAAGAGGCTGAGTAGCCGTTAGAGACAGAATGGCCCCATTGCCGACGTGGCAATATTTCCCTTTGTTGTCCTTTTCATCTTTGGAGTATTGGGGCGATTTTAATTCGGCCCCTCTGTTCATTAGCCCAAAGGAAAGCCTGGCCCAATTAGATCACTTGGATTTATCATTATCAACGATAATATGTTTGCATTTAATTATTCGTTGAGAAATGATAAATAGAGCAACGACTTTATCCTGGAAATAAGGCTGATAAAATAAATATTATACATACATTTAATTTTATATTATTTTGTATTATTGTCGTTGAGCTTCTTTAATCTTTTTCATAAATCTTTTTATTGGTTATAATGTTAGGTATAAATAGGAGAATTATTTTCAAATCTCTAATGTAAGGACTCAAATCATCAATTTGAACCGACCTAAGGCATAGACTTTATACTTTATAGCTAGTTAATGTGGAAAAAATCAAATGAAAAGGCAAGAAATTCAACATATGTAATGAGGACATTGTCCATTAAAAATTTTACTGTTGATAAGATACATTGACTTCTCCTAGTTACTTTCCAAAGGAGTTGTTTCTTGCCACGTTGTGAGCCTAGGCTTCCTTGGTTTTCTCGTTTTTCTCGTTGCCTTTACCGTCGGCTGATTTAGCTTCCACTGATTCCATGTACCATTCCATCTTGTCTTCCATTTCTTGCACCTGCATATTTTAATTAAAAATAATAACGATGAACATCAACCATAAATGCAAATATATATATTTTTAATTCTTTTAAAAAAATGAGATTAAATCTTTTTAAATTAATGTAAATAAATAAATAAGCTTACGCCAAATAAGCAACCAATCCAATTTGACCAACTAAACAAGTTAGGTTTGTTTAATATTTATTTCTGTGGTACGTATATATAGACTCTTGGAGATTTTAATTATATTTTATATACAATAAAAGGTAGTCTACCATCTGAAAGCACCAATAATGACTTTTACGGATAAAATATTGTTCATATTAGAAATTTAGGATGGGGGATCATGGAAAAGGGGAAAGTTAACCTTTATAATAAAGTAATTAATCAACCATGTAAAAAAGAACTAAAAATAAACCTCACACCCTTCATTTCAGAATAACGTTTTTGATAGATCAAACATTAATGATGCCAGACTCATACCAAAATCGATTATGAACCAAATATATAGTTGCAAGTTGAATGTTATGATATTATTTCATCAGAGAGAAGTCAAATTTAATATTAGTCAAGGAGGAGCATGATCTGATCTACTTTTTGATTTCTTATCTTGCGTATTTTATTATTGATTTTTTTATTTTAAAATATAAATGAATTAAGAAACCAACTTCTCGTTCTTTTCCTTTGATTTTGTCTTTTCCATAAAAGAAAAGTAAAGAAACTTGATTTTAATTAATCTCTTGCACAAATAAATAATGGAAGATCAGGAACACAAACTACAGCTTAATCGAGGTTTATGGGCTAAGAAAGATTTTTAATTAGGTGAAGAATATTATACCTTGTCAATGAGATCTCCTGCACGACGTGCGTTCTTAGCTGTTTCTTCTGCTAAATCTTCAACCAATTGAAGAGTAGCTTGAAGTTTTCCACCATCCGGCAGCTGATCACCAACCTCATCTGCTATCTTCTCCACTTTCTCAGCCACTTCTTCGACAACATCCGTTATATGCTCAGCTGCCTCCATCATGTTGTCAGCCTCATCTGTATATATACATATGCACCCAGTAAAGATAAATCAAATCTCTTAGTTATAGTCTCTCATTAATTTGTTTAAGAAGAAGACGAAGACCATCCTTACTCTTCAGTTTTAACAGTGGTCCCCATTTGCTGGTCGTAAAGGATAGCAATACTGATACGATCGCTCCCAGAATCCAGAGCCTGCAGATAATAAAATTGTGACACCTTCAGAATACTAGGGAGAGTAGTCCTAATGTAATAACAGAAACCTTTTCCGATCCAGTAGATTTCTTTGTTTGACTAACCAGTTGGGACCGGCCGGAATAAGATTAAAAGGAAATGGTGGAGCTGGCCCTGGTTCCAAACTGCAGCAGACGACCATATTGTTCCTGCATCCATTCGGTATATCTATTAGGGAGAAGCAGCCAAACAGCTAGCATAAGGGAGATTCAAGGTCCAAAAAAGGAGAACAAAAACAAGATTACATCTTCCTGCCGTTTCCGTTAGTCTGGATTCCAAGGTCTCCGGTGCCGAGTGGTGACGGCGAGGTTTGGTTCCTCAGAGAAAGCTGTTCATTCTTGTGGCTTGAGATGGCCAAGAAAAGACCAGTTTTAAGTATGGCAGGTTGAGATCTGCATAAGGAGTACTCCTGATGAAGGCACTTAACTTTGCAAGGAAGAACCGTTGATGATCCGGTCGTTAACATTTTCTGTTATGAAATCTTGAAGCACCTTTCAGTAAACGCAACAGCAGAAAGAGAAAATAACAGTAGAAACTTGATTAAGTAGAAGCTTTGTGATAGGTTGATGAATCAGAGGCTGCTTTCCTCAGAAAAATATTGGGCGTAGTTGGGACTAATGACTATACCGGACCAAAACATTAAAGAGCTGCCCGAATAGTAGTTCTCGTGATTGAATATGTGGAAATAATGGAGCACGCACCTTGTCTCAAAGCCATAACAAGATTCCTTCCTTTAATTGAAAAGGTGCACACTGCACTGCACATCTTAGATATGCACAACATTGCTCTCATAATGACAGTAATTCAAGTATATAAAATTCGTAAAAGTCAATGAAATCCTTGTCAATATCAAGTTATTGACAACTAATTTTATTACCGCATTCTTTTGAATTATTTTATAAATTATTTACCTCAATTTAGTTGAGGTATTTTAAATACTTAAAATTGACTGTGGATGGGGAACGGCTGTACACTCAATTTCAAAAATTTTACTCATAACACTTTTTTTAGTGGTCTACATTGGGTCAATACAGATTCATTTTCATTTTTCCACGGAAAACGATAAAAATGTGTTTTAAAAGAGAAAGGGAAAAAAATTACACAAGGTAAAAGAAGAAGAATTGTGAAGTTCGGAAAAAAAGAAAGAAAGAGAGGCTCAAATCTCTTAATTTGTTTTACTTGTAAAATTAATTTTACTGTGATCATTTGTCACTATATATTAACAAATGATTTCTCGGCTAACTAAATTAATTAAGAAATATGAAATATATAAATTACATATTAATAAATTAAATAATGATTCATATATATCTTTTTTGTTAATTTTGGTGTTTTTAGTAAATATATTTTTGTTGTATGTGTTACCAATCAAATATAATCTAGACTTGATGATTTTAAAATGATATGAAAAAATATGAAATTAAATAAATTTAGATTTAGATTTATTGTGTTTTATGTCTTAAACATATTAAATACGGTATTTGCAATTAAACATGTCAAATACAATAAAAAATGGTCAATATTGGAAAAAAGAAAGAAAGAGATGCTCAAATCTCTTAAAGAGTCAATTTTTTTTTGTTAAATATTTAAATAAGTTTTTGAATTATGTTAAAAAAATTAATTCAGCTTCTATTTTTTTATTGCGTTCAAGTATGTCCCTGAATTTTTATTTTGAGTCAAATAAACACATTTTCCTAAAAATTAATTAACTTGCATTAGTTAATGATATATATGACACATTTATACCATATCATCTATCACGTGGTAAATGATGTGATATTGAATATTATCGATTCAGATTTGTGTGCTTACTTTTTTACTTATTTACTCAACTTAATCAATAATATTTAATACCATATCATCTATCACGTGGTAGATGACATAATATAAAAGTGTCACATGTACCATTGACTAATGAAAGTTAGTAATAGATAAAAAAAAATATTTATTTGACTTGAAATAAAAATTTAGAGACTTATTTAAACATAATAAAAAGATAGGGATTGAATTGATTTTTTTAAATTAATTTAAAATTTTATTTAGATATTTATTTTTTTTAATTTTGTAATATTGAATTTGTATCGGAAATTCATAAAGGACAATTAATGAGAAGAGGACACAAAACAAGATCTTTCACGATATGGTACAGTTGGCTGTCACTTTTTTAATATAAGCAAATTAATCACGAAAACTTTTAACACGTGTATCATGTGTTATTCTGAATCTTAACTTAGAAACTGTAGCCATCTCTTTCTCCTCCTTTTTATTTTCTTCTTTTTTTATAATGGAAACAACTGTAGGTAATTGTTTTCTCTGTAACTTGCAAAGGATTTATTTTATTAAAAAAATAAGTTTAACTACAGGTTCAATTTGGATGGTTTCATATATATGCAACACAAGAATAATTTAATAAATTATTATTGGATACATCAGTAGCAAAGTTGTAATTAATTTTACCAGGGGATTTTAATATATTTGTATATAGATTAATATTAAGTATTTTGTGAAGATGGAGCATGTTTTATTTGCTTGATAATTGAGTAGAGACTTGGAAAGTGGAAACCCACCAAAATGGTGGACTTTGAGTGGCAGAGTGGCAGTGGCAGCCTGGCTATATGGTCCATGGTGTAACCTGAAAATAGAGTTTGGGGACGACCATTAATTATTGATGTTCACTGCTTTCAAGTTGAAAGGGGATTTTATGCAAGAATTATTGGACCTCCGCTGGCTTGAAACAACTCCACAGTGTTGCAAACAAGGATAATTTGTTTTTCATACATAAATTTATTAATATATTGTAGACATGTTCATACAGCATGTATACATCTTTCTTTTCTTTTTAGATATGTAAATATTGAAAAAGAATATTCAAAAATTTTGGCAATAAACTTTTCTATTTAAAGGTAATAAAAAATTAATATTTATGTATATATTCATATGATTGTTTTCGAATTGCTCCGAACTTGGAATATGCAATGATTTCTAGTGTGGGCTAGCAATAAAAAAATAATTTAGTCCTATTTCAATAATTTGGTCTTATTTGATGTTGGATCGATTGATTTCCTTGTTGGGTTAATTTGAACTGATTATAGTAAAGTCCAACATAATTACGTTGTTTGGATTTAGGTAAGGTTTTTTTATTTCTGTAAAATCCATCCAAACCCTTTTCATCAAATATTTAATTATTTATACCTTGTAAAAGTACAACGTAGCATTACAATTTAAAGATTTCATCAACATTGATGATTATTCTGGACCTCAACTCAAAAGGAGAAAAGTTCATAAAAGAATGTAATTATGAAAAAAAAAGAATGGTCTATAGCAAGAAATACGTAATATATTTAATGTTATATTAATTATTTTTTATAAATTTATAATTAAATTATGTAATTAGTTTTTATATTTTATAAAAAATATAAAATTAATCTTTATATAATAATTTGTATAAATTAAGTTTTTATATTTTTTAATTTGTTAATTTTAATTTTTTATTTTAACACTATTAAATTTTTATCGTTAAGTATGTTAATGTGACATTTTATTAATATGATGTTGATTATGGATTAATATGACAAAAATATGAGCGTGATAATTACAGAGAATCAGATTAAATATACCCACTTTCATGTTTTTCAAATTGACCTAAATTTTACAGTTTTTCTTATTTTAATTTTTTTGTGAAAAGTAAAAAGTTGTAATTGTCTTCAATTTTTTTTGAAAAGAAAAATCTATTTTAGTATATATTTGAGATTTTTGCATCCGGAGAGTAACTCTGCAATCTCTTAGGGATTGGGTTGCTTCATATGCCGTCAACATATGTTTTACATCTCTATTCGCTAGTTTTGCAAATTTTGCTTCCCAGAACAACTTCAATAATTCCTCAACGGATGATACACTGGGAAGGTTGAATGACCTCTTCCTTGGACTTGAACAGGATGTATTTTTGCTCAATTATTGATAGATGCAGATTGGTTTTGAGGAATCATGGGTCTTTTTTTTTAATGTAATTTTCATCTCTATATTATTTTGGCTTGATTTGTAATGATTATATTATAGAATTATTATAACAAAAAAAATAGTATTAACTATGTGATTTTGTGGGGAGGGGTGAAATTCAGGGGCAGGTTGAGGAGAGGATATCAAATGAAAATATGGGGCAAATCCTGTGTTGGCAGAGCATCCATAAATCTGATCTATGACTAAATTAATGCCTTATGATGTTTGATGGGTGAATGAAGCAGGAACTGAAATTAAGGCCCCAGCACTTTATTGTCGTTTTGTCCCACGAAGGAACTGGACGCAAGAAGCAGGATCTGTAAGGCATCTGGTTGCAATGCTCTGCGAGTGACAAACATGGGTAACTTCACCACCAAGAGGCTATGGATAGCCATGTTCTGTAAGTTTGACATTGAATAAATGTGCTACTGAGATCTTATGTCTTTTAGCAAATGGAAAGCCAGTGGGGAAGCATTGTGCTCATTGGCGCCTCTGCCACTACTTGCTGTTTCCCCGTAAGCTGTCACTTTCAAGTTCAACTTTGAAAAAGATTACTAGAAATTAAGTTTAAACTTATATATATATATGTCACAACCAAGTTAACATTCCTAACATATTTATATCCTCTTCAAACTCAATAAAGGGCAAGATGTTGAAAGTCAATAATTTAATGCTTGAACTGAGCTACTATTATTAATTTAAAGGTAAACAATGACAAGTCAACCAATGCTAAATTCAGAATTTCTGAACCTAAAGAAATTTAACTTATGTTTCTCTCAACTGACATGAGTGTAATGCTGTTTTCTCAACGTCTGCTACAATTATTACAGCTCTTCACATCAAATAAAACCCAACAAGCAGATTAGAGAAACTTCTGACGCGAAACACTGCAATTTTTTTTTATCAAGAATTACTTTTTGTTGCCCTTTATTCTCTTATAGGTGTATGTTGATTTTGCTTGCTAGTTGATTTTTGTTTTTATATGTCATGTGGCAATTGTCACCTTATCATTTTTGTCACATTGTCATGATGTTGTTATATTAAAATATAATTAATATCACATCAATAAAAAATATTATATCAATTTATTTAAAATGTCACGTTAACATATTTAATAATAAAAATTTAATAGTGTTAGAATTAAAAATTAAAATTAATAAATTAAAAAAATACAAAAACTCAATTTACATAAATTAAATTTACATTTTTTATAAAATATAAAAACTAATTTCGTAATTTAATTTAATTATTTTTACCTTTTAAAGGAACCACGTGAGCATTACAATTTAGAGATTTTATCATCATTGATGATTTATTGTGGACCTCAACTAAAAAGGAGAAAAGTTCATAAAAGAATGTAATTATGAGAAAAAAGAATTGTCTATGGCAAGAATTACGTAACATATCTAATGTTACATTAATTGCCTTTCTTATAAAATTACAGTTGAAAGAGGATTCATTGAACTCCCTATGCATCCTTATTGTAATGAGAAGAGAGCTGCATTGTATGTTTGCCTAATCATGACCCTTGTCATCTTCCTTTGTCTCTTCGGCTTTTTCATCCTTGTCGAAGAAAGATTCCACCTGTTTTTCCACATCGTCCACCGCGTCTTCTACCTGCATTTCCAGCATATACATAGTTTGGAATTAGTAGAAAATAATTAATTTTAACAAACATCCTAAAACAAGGAAAAGAAATTTAATTATATTAACAAACATAATCAATTGGAAAAAAATGCAAGTGCTTGCTGTTTTTGCCATCTGGATATGCGAAAGTAGACAACTAACATGTGCGTGGTGAGTACTTTCATTCTACATATATCAATTGTCAAACTGATATAAAACAATTAATTATTCCGATCAGACTACCAAACTAGACCAAGTCCGCTTCATTCCAAACAATTCAAATCAGAGGTTAATTGCTTCTTTTTGTCTTGGATTTGCAGTAGGATAAGACAGAAAACAGTGATGGGTTGAGTCGAAAGCAGCATTAATCATGTGCTCAAGCCACGTAGGATATACTTAATAAATACCAACTATCTAATCCTATATAGTTAATTAATTACATATTCTAGAAAACATGAGATTAGGTAAAAGCAAAGCAAGAAACCTTGTCGATGAATTCTCCTGCTAAACGTGCGTCGTCGGCTGTTTCTTCAGCAATATCTTCAACAAATTCAAGGGCATCTTTAAGTCTGCCTTCCGGTAGTTGATCACCTACCTTATCTGCTACTTTTTCCACTTGCTCGGCCACTTCTTCTATTATATCTGTTACGGTTTCGACCGTGTCTATTACAGTTTCAACTCTGTCTGTACACCATATAACATATCTAAAGTGAGGCTCAAGACAAGAACTATTAAACGATAAGCAACTTAAATTGACAAACATGATTTGACATGAATATTGATAATATAGCTTCTAGTCCTTACCTTTCAGTTTTAATAATGGCCCCCATTTGCCCCTCCAAAAGGGTAGGATTATACTGAACAGCATTCCCAGAATCCAAGGTTTCCTGCTAAAGGAAATCACTGTGAACAAACCATATTGCAATACGAGAGTCAAAATGCAGAATGTTGTAAGACTAACCAGGACCCAGGAGAAGGATCAGAAGGGATCGGAGGTCCTGATCCAACACCGCTGCAGACGACCATGTTCCTGTATCTGTCACTATTTGGCACTCTTAGACTGGTGCCCAGCGATTGCAACTTCTGATGGTTTCTTAGAATCTGATGTTTTCCCTTTTGTTTTGATATCACCAAGAGATGACTAAAACAGAGAATAGCAGGCTGGGATTTGGACGACGCCATTCGAAAGCACACAGCTTTGCAAGGAAGGATGGATCCTGAAGTCGACATAACTTTGTATGATTTCCTTAATGCCTATGAAATTGTTTACGTTTATGCAACAACAGAAAAATGAGAGAACTCACGCTGAAAGAGGTTAATATATAGACTACAGGCAGCTAACAGGAAGTTTCTTAAAGAAATCATTGCGTGTGGAATAAAAGGTAGAAACGGTCGAAACAAAATGTTTCATTTACTTGGCTGTTTGTTTACATGGAATAGGAAGAAAGACAATGTCATAAATTTCCTAAAGTCAATGAATCCCAATCCTCGTTTTCGTATGCTGAATTTTATTACCTTATTCAAATTTCTTAGATATTTCCTCATTTACCTACTTATCAATATTTCATATATATATTATTTTGGATAAGCAGAAATTCAGATTGCGTACATAACAAGCAGTTTTCTTCTTTTTATCAATTCATAACCAGCTGCCAGTTTGAAATGAGATGAATCCTAAAATTTTTTTTGCCAGGACTGCATGAAAGGGTTCTAAGAGGATAAAACCTAAAAAAATGCCAGTATTGTAATACATTGCAGCAAGAATTGCATGTCCTTGGCCAGACACAGTACATCAACTTGCAGACAAGCTTCCCTAGATTTGATAAAAAATGTAAATTAGCGCCTCATGTAACGTCAGCTGCCAGTTTGACGCCCAAATTTTTGCCTTTTACTTTCCAACTTGCTTTCTGATTTTAATCCTGAATAAATTATTAGTCATTAGGCACTAAGTCATGGGTCTAACACTGTTGTCTTTGTTAACGACCTTTTCTATACTACTCCAAGCCCAACAATTTCAGTAGATCCGTTTTCCCATTTTGGGCTAAGTTAATATTTACCTCTTTTGGGCTAAGTCGAATTGGGGATAAACCAAACACTTTTTCCATTCCCTGCAAGCTTGTCACCGGATGAGCCTTTTGTGCATTCATAGGGACTAAAATTACGAGAGACACTAGCCGGTCTTGAGATCCTAAGTTTTTGAGCAGGACGTCCTAGTTATCTCAATCATTAAACATAGATTCTCATATTGTTTGGGGTTTTAATACAACAGGGTTAAAGGCTTCCTCCTCTGCATCTCTAAGGTCCAGAAAGCTCGATATATATGAATCAAATAAAAGTCAAGCTCACTTCTTGTTAATGATTGCATGTGGTTGGCCTGCAAACAAATCGCAGCATGCCCGCTGCCAGGCTAATGCTTGTGTACCGTGCAGACAGGCTTACATATACGAGCCCTTGGCCTATTGTCAAGCTAAAAATCCACAGAATCATGACTCAGAGGATTCAAATTCACAATTTTAATCCATCTGCATCAAAAGATCATTTCAATTAGACCAGCAGCTGGATTCACAGCTTGCTACTTTTATTTACAACTCTGATATTTAATTTCTTTTTTCAATCTAAAAACCTGAGGAGGCACTCTATTTCATCACTGAAGGCCAGGTTTGAGGTCAATAAGAATAATTAAGAAGGAGAAATAAGATTAAGAATATACTTACAGCAGATATGAGGTCCATTTCAACTTGACAAGTACACAATATCCCCTAACTATGACCCTAGGGAAACCCGACCAGAGATATAGTTAAATGCGCTTAATCAAAGATGTAATATGATCATCATGATTAGGACCAGCTACCAGAAAACGGCAAGATTGTGGAAAATTTGATCCACCATGAGTAAATTATAATAAAAGTCTGAAGTCATGGCTCATAGTGACATCTTCTGTCAATATGTTGTATAAATCTACTTTATTCATATGAAAAGAGCATGAGTCAAGAGACTGTAATACTCAGCTTTCCTAACAAAGTAAATTAAACTTCATTAGTATAGCTAAAAAAACACTTTGACAGAAAAATAACAATAGTAAGGAAATAGTTAAGGTTCTGATTAGCACTCATGAGCAAAACACAGAATAAAATGAATGATAGAGAAATCATTTAAACTTCAGAGGATGAGCTAATTGGCTATGTAATCTGTGCAAAGATTAACTGAGACCTAAATTCTTGTAATGCCAATTGGTAAAAACAACCAAACACATACACATCAATCTACTCCTTACTAAACCCTGAAAGAGACAAGTTTCTTAATTTTCTTCATTTCTTCTCTTCCAATTCAAACCAAAGTTTTACGTTTACAATTCATTAGTCTTTCTTTCTTTCATCTTTCTTCAATCCTTTCTTCCAAGCAATGAAAAACAGAAAGCTTTTTCCGACTTTTACAGAAACAAACCAAACTGTAGACTGCCATGGCTTCTGTGATCCTGCCTGCCCTTACAACTGCTACCCTTACCCTGACTATTATTATCTACCTCCACCGCCACCTCCTTCTCTCTCAGATCAAAACCATTACATCTCACCTTATGTGATCATCTTAGTTTCCGTACTTGCCAGTTTCTTCCTTCTTATTGGCTACTATGTCATTATAGTCAAGTCATGTTTTGGTTTGTGCTGGTCAAGGAATAACAGGCAACCACAAGCTCAAACTGATGGTTCCGATGAAGAGTTTCTTGATGAGAATCGAGTTGATCATCCTATTTGGTTCATCACCACTGTTGGTTTGCAACAATCAATCATAAATTCGATCACCGTTTGTAAGTACAAGAAGGGTGAGGGTTTGATTGAAGGGACAGAATGTTCAGTATGCTTGAATGAGTTTCAAGAGGAGGAGACAGTCAGGTTATTGCCTAAATGTAACCATGCTTTTCATATTTCCTGTATTGATACTTGGCTAGGGGCTCACACTAATTGTCCCTTGTGTCGAGCACATATTGTCTTTGATGCTGTTTGTGCCCCACCAACTTCTGCGGATCAAAATTCTAATAATATGGAGCTAGTCGCCGATAACCGGATAGAAAATTCTGAGATTGGAGGTGAACTGAGTAGTCAGAATCAGGGGAGGAACAGTGAGCTTTGTGAAAACAGGGCCAGAGCAGACGCTTCAAGTGAATTGCCAGAGGCTAATGACCAAAGAATTTTAAAGGAGGGTGTCTATTATGAGGAAAATGGCACTTTGGAAGTCAGTGATTGCATTGACAGTAGCCAGGCTGTGGCTAAGGAGATACAACAAATAAAAAGGTGCGTTTCGATGGATTCTTCTTCAGCTGCAAGTTTGTTTCTCGGTTTGGCAAATTTATGTCCTCGTAAATCAGAAGGAAGTTCTTTTGATCATCCAGAGGATGTTGAGAACCCACATTCAAGCATCATTCCAAAGCAAGATGAGGGTAACTCAAGCGAGTTTAGGCTGATGGGTAATTCTTCCATTGCTCAGCATCTTCATTTAAGTCCTGTTCCCATGAAAAGATCATTCTCCTGTGGCGGAAGGTTTTTCTCATCCAAACGTAGCCGCAGCATGAATTCAATACTTCCGCTGTAAAGGTTTTTTACTCTTTTAGATATAGTTTTGGCTTTCTGAGTGCGATATTTGTTAAAAAGAGAAACTGTATGCAGCATGCACCCTCTTTAAATTTGGGGTTGTTTTTTTCTGCTTCTCCACCAAAGCATGGAACTCAAGCCTTATGATGCTGAGCTACCACCAGAGGAATATTAAAGAGACTTCTCTTTTCAGGAGAATAAATTTCATGTATTTGCCTTGGTTTCGAATGCTGAAGTAGAACTTGATTGAAGCTTCAACTTGAACATAACCGATAACTATATGCAAGAACTCATTATGTCACTGCTGTTATTCAGTAATGAGAAAAGACAAAATATTTGCACAAGAAATGTTTCTGCAGAGATAAAGCAATTGCTTTCAAGTTTCAGCTTTGATTTTCACTTTTTTTTTTACTAATTTGAATGATGAACTTTCATCCATTGATGATTATGGTAGACTTATATGAAACTATTAGCTTAAGAAAAATAAACATACAATGAACAATTAACAATCTAACCATTACCATAACGTATAACATTCAATGACTATTCTAATATGCTAAAACGTGTTAAAGGTTTAAACCAGTTCTTGCACATCTTTTTTCTATAGTTAGGTATGTTTAGGTGATAATATATAGTTCTAAAAGCAAACCCTGTTGATTTTTCTTCGGAGAAACTAGCAATAGTTTAAACCGACGAGAAGTTTAAAGTATATGAAGGTTGTTATGTTATCTAAATCAAGCCTGTTTATATGCTTGAAAGCTCCATTGACCGAACCATTAGTTAGAGATTTACGTTTTCATAGTAATACTGTATAGAAACCGTAAAGTAATGGACGAAAATCAAGCAGTCTTGTACTCTTTTCCCAAGTTTAAAACAAGAAGACAAGAACCAATAATTTATAGGTTGCTTCGAAACCTGGTATAGCCACTGTCTTGGTTACTGGTACATGCAACCAAAAACAGTCAATTTCCTTCTGCAGTCAATGCTTGCCTAATTCTGATGACATGGGGTTTTTCTTCCCCTTTCAGTTTTCCATCATGGCCTAATTGCCATCTACTCAATCAACATCCCTTTACTCTAAATATGATGATCTCAGCTCATAGCTTCTCAATTTGTGCATGTCTAACATGGCAGGGTTCATAGCAATACGATTTGCATGTCTTAACAGATCTGAATGGTTGCTTCTCCAACCATGAAGTGATGCTAATTCAATAACTTATCGAAAGCCCTTTGATTATGCTTGAAGCCTTGCCCTGAACCCAGTCTTTAGAGCCAGAGGTTAGTCGTGCAAACTGAGCCCAACCAAGTCGAACTTTCTCTGATTCGGTTTGGCTACAGTGTTGCTAAATTGGAAAATAAACTGAGTCACTTTCAACTCGAGCTCGAAAAACTTACCCGACTTCAAGCCTAGCTCGGGCTCTTGACATTGTGGGCTTTGAAACAGAGCTTCATAGGCCAACATATATGGGCCATAGGGGATCAAATATGAAATAAAATTGCAATTTGCAAAAATTTTAGAATGATCTGAAAATATATTTTAAATTAAATTCTTATTTATTAAATGATATTGCCACTGCCAATGAGACTTTATTAGTTTATTGGGTATCTACTAAATTTATTGATACATTGTGTTATGGGGTTAATTAGTGAATATCCATGAGTTGAACTCATTTATGTTTAAACTTGACTCATAAACAAATCGACTCTCTATTCATTCTGGTGTTCTTTTAGAGCCCTTGACTTCAACATTTCGTACCTGCATTTGTGTTTGTTGGAAATCATGATTAAGTATAACAGCCATGTGCATGCACTAGGTTGTTTTGTTGCAGAGCTATTTTAAAACCAAAATCTCCGCAACTGAAAGATCTCATCAGATCTCTAAAGTTGACTTAATTGTGTAGTATTCGGTATTCCTCAAGAAATTAGTTCTAAAAGGAGTGATTCAATTCAATATATCCTCCAATAAGCACGGAGACAGATGGATTCGCAGCTTGCTACTTCCATTTAGTACTCTGATATTCAATCTTTTCCATCCAAAAACCTGAGGAGGCGCTCTATTTCATCACTCAAGGCCAGGTTTGAGGTCAATACGAATAATTAAGGACAATAAATAAATAAAGGTTAGGAATATACTTCTAGCAGATATGAGGTCCATTTCGATTTGACGAGTACAAAATATTCCCCCCCTCCCCTAACTAATACGACCCCAAGGGAACCCTATCAGAGATAACGCGCTTAATCAAGAAAGTCATAGCTTGCAGTGGCATCTTATGTCAATAGCTTGTATAAGTGTACTTTATTCATATGGCTAGAAGGATGAGTCAAGAGACTGTAATACTTAGCTTTCCCAACAAAGTAAAATATAGCGGAAAAACACTTTGACAGAAAACACAACAACAATAAGGTTCTGATCAGCACTCGTGCGGAAAACACAGTGTTGATCCTCAATAATGTGTTGTCGTCATGGCCCTGATGTGCAACCTCCATTATGTCGTAATGAAAAACTCTTCACTTTCTGTCTCTGGTCATGTTCTTCGTATGTCATGGTGTTTTGGATATCAGGGTCTTGAATTAGTTATAGTTGAGAAGCCAGCTTGGACTTGCTTAGTGGGCCATTTGGCCTTGCTTCATTGTTTGAATGAAGAAAAATATAGCTTTTGGATGTTGACACTATTGCTTTTCACAATAGTTGGGTCAACTAGGCTCTTTGATTAAAATTGTCATTGCATTAGTTAAATAGTGAAGATGAGAGTGTCGATCCCGCTCTTAAGATTTAGAGGAACATGTCCCGGGGGTCGGCTCAACCCAGATAATAGGTCAGGCTGCTGTCCTTTTGTCCCTTACATGCCTTATCACATAAAGTGTGGCAAATGCCTGGTGGATGCTGGGGCCGACTCTGCTTTTCATAGAGTACATAGAAAAAATAGTCCTTTTCTCGAGGACGTATTCATTTTGGTACTACTCTTTGGCAAAGATGGTGCGATGATGAGTTTGGAAGCTGTTCAGTTGTCACCTCCATGGCCATTAATTTTCAGGATTGATTCTTCTCGCGCATTGTTGGTCTGCATCTCAATGATAGTGAAAAAAATGGTTAGAAGTAAAGGTTATTGAAAATTATACCTGAAAATCAATTTTAGTTTTGCTTGCTAACTGAAAATTAGCTTTTCAAAAGATAATATTTTTTATTATTTAGATGAGATTTCAAACGAAAACATTTTTCTTTGTATTTACACAACTTTTCCTCCATTAACGTAATTTTTTTCATAAGATTTCTAATGTACACTATACAAGATGAACAAAATCAAACAAAAATGACCACAAATTCATATTTTTCATTATCCTCAAATTCTTTCATGATTTTTACAAACCAAATCAAAGAAAAACCCTCAAAGTGTATTGAAGCCCTTTGTACAAATCAATTACTCAACACATAGCCCGTAGGTTTCATTAATCTCAGCCGGCTTGCAGAGGAACAGAGTAAAAGTGGTGGACGTGGACAGAGACAAGTCGAGGAGTTTGAGAATCTATATATAGCATGATTATTGTCGAACAAATTGATAATCCATGATAACTTTAATGGCTCATAAATGATTCTCGGGATATCTATGTCCAAAACCCATTGTCCCCCTACGCAAAAGCCCCTACAAACTTAGGTACGAGTCTGGGCATGTGCATGCAAAGGCAGGAAGGGAGTAGGGGACCCTGTCCCCATCATCAATCATACTTGTAGGTGACGTCAAATATTGAAAACACCTCCCATCCCATCCATGGCGTCACGTTCAGAAAGCTTTCGCTGCTCACTTCCCCTTCGAGCCTTCTTGGCCTTCTTTCCGTTCCCCTTACCTCACACTCCATCCAGTATTCAACCCATCAAAGAAAAGCAGCTTTTTTTTCTGTTATGGCCATTGGCTTGGCTTTTTGATGAGAAAATTTAAGGCAAGGCAGTTGACACGGTAGGAGGTACTGTAATAAATATAAAGAGTAATACAATCAGTTACTCTGTCTTCAAGCTGCAGGAAATTCTCCAATCCAACAAAGATGCGTGCGTTGGATTTGCTTTGGAGTTTGGGAAGGACACTCATTTACATTTTACACCAAGAGCAGAAACACTTAAGATTCTATATATAAACATATGGTAGTAGTATATGATTACATATATAGAAATAGAAATGGGGTCCTAATAATACAAGATCTTAACAATCTAGCTGCCAAGATTCTCCAGGGGCTCTGATGGGAGGATCTAACATCATCTGGACGCCGGCCCTATTGAAAGCAATTGAAGTGGACATGTCATGGACAGTAGCGTCCCCAGCATTAACGCCTTCGGAGAACCCCAACACACTACAATCCATCTCAAAAAACAAGGGATTTTGACATGGGTTCGGATGAATCTTGTCCATCCAGTTCAAGCTGGCATCAGGCAGATGGAAATGGGAAAAGTTAGCCTCTGTCTTGCACTGTTTGGGAATAGTGGCTTGTTCCTTTAAAATGCAATTTTGATGTGAGAGGAGGGACTTGAAGAGCATCGATGCTGATGGGTTGCTGGTGTCTGTGGCAGCGTTCTTGTCGGTTGTGTTGGTTGTGGAGGAAGTGATTGTGGTGGGATTGGCTGAAAAGGAGGGTTGGACTTGGAGCCCGTCAGCTGGGAAGAGTGGGGTTTGGGAGACAACTGGGTTTATTAGGCTTTTCAGGTCATTTTCTTGGCGGTGAATCACAAAAGAGTTCTGGGCCTGCATTGGCGTTTGAGATTGAGATTCTAAGAATGGTGTTGGGGTTTCGAGCAGCGGAGGCAAGGAACTCGCTGGAGACGAAGAAACTTCCAATATAAAGCTTTGTCCTTGAGCAAGGGCAGTTTTCTTCTCACCTGTTTTGTGAAATATTCTGCAAATCACCCATTCTTCCTGCAAAATAACCATTGAAAAGAACATACTCTACTAGTAAGTATTGACAATCCAAAAAAGAATTAAGTACAAACAAATCAGCTTATATTCTAGCCTTCTAGGAAAGAAAAAGAACGACGAAATGGAATAGGATTTAATGAGATCCTTTAGTTTAGAATGTTTTCATGTTGAACTTCAAGAATCATGTACACATTTCAGTGTTTGCTTAGCCTTTGTAGAATTTTGTATACTTGGTCATGCATGTTTAGTGCAGAAACAAACTAGTTGTATGCTTAAGATAATGAAGACCAGATCAGAAGGTGTAAGCGGAGTGGTGACCCAAAGGAAAAAACAGAAACGCCAGCTGCTTCTGACAACCATATGGCACTGAGTAAAATCAAACCAATCACATCAAAAACTACCCCGGTGAATAATAATAAGGTGAAAATTGTCAAGTCGGCATGCACAAGGAGTGCAGAGTTTGATAGTTTGGTATGACAGAAAAGAGTTTTTGTAGAAGTTGTGGGATAATAAGTCAACCCAGAACGCGACAAAAAGAGGGAGGAGGGTCTGGGTGTATGCCAGGGGAAATAGCTTGATTCCCACGGCGCACGTGTGGCCCATAATTACCTTGCACGCGTGGCGGTAGGAGAAGTCACCGTCCAAACGGTACTCGTGCATGACCCACTTGGTCTTCTCGCCACGGGGGGCTCTGCCCCTGTAGAAAACGAGGGTTTTTTTCATGCCTAGAAGGGCTCCACTTGAGGCACTGTACACTTCCCTATCTTTGCCTGTGGCTTTCCAGTACCCAGCTCCGGTGGCTCTATTAGTTCTCAGACCAGTCGGGTATTTCCTGTCTCTCAGGCTGAAGAAGTACCACTCCCTTTCCCCCATTTTGGCCACATCTGAATCAAAACCCACAGTGTAATTGTAGTTAAGACCAAGATTTATAGACTATTTATATTCTACAATTCGATAATCCCCTCCCACTGCATCTCTCAAATTCACATTTATTACATGAATGATATATTGTCAGCAGTTGATGCTATTAGAGCCTTTCCAGGAATTAAATTAAAGACTGATTTTTTAACCAAAAATGAATGGTGTGGAGCGGATCAAAGGGAATGTGTGTATGATACTCAACTGCTTGACACTGACGAGGGCTTTAATTTTTCCAGTATAAATATATGTCTGAGGACAAAGAATGAAATAACTAAAGACATGTGCTACATGTCTCAGAATTTTGATTCAACGCTTACAAGGCGAGCCTTAGGTAAGGGCTCTCCGGTCTAGAATGAGTATTCAGAACCATTGTAACAGGGATTTCCTGCAATCATACTTACGAAACATAGTGCAAATCAAGCTTTACTACAAAGCTCTTGGTCTGTGTTTCAAAATCCAAGGCTCAGGCTCAGCCATACTTAACTGTTCTTTCTCCGAGACTCTTTTAAGACCCAGAACAAGGATGCAGCAGGATGATTAAGGCATATGAAGATCAGAGGTAACTTTAATTCGTAAACTATAGCTTGACTAGTCTATCTTGTCCTCCACTCAGAAAGAAATCAGCATTTTCTTCTAGCTTGAGAAAGAAAGGAAAGAGAAAAAGAGCTTTTTCTCAGCTAAGAGGAAAAAGGAAAAGGAACTCATCTGAGGAATCTAGAAACATGTCAAGCCAGTAACATGCTAGAGAATGCCATGATGTAAAGCGGATGGAGAATATTCTTGGATATTTTCATATAATCATACCATTAATTTTGACTTAGGAGAGAAGCAAGCATGTACCTGGAAGCTCCCAAGGTTCACATCTATTAAGATCAACCTCAGCGATCTCCACTCCGCAAAAGCTCCCGTTAAACACCTTTGAAGCCAAATAGAAAGTTATCAGTTCTTCATCGGTAGGGTGAAACCTAAACCCCGGCGGCAAACCCTGCTCGTTTAATTCTTCCCCAGCAAGTTCACTTAAAAGCTCCTCAACTGATAACATCTTCTCGCACACACAACTAATGTCCCGTAATGGGAATAAGAGAGGGAGGGTGAACAAGATTATGATCTGCAATAAAAGGGCACTTGTGATTGTGAATGAATGCGCAGCGAGAGGTTTTATAAACATGCAGTACATGAAGAGAAGAACTAAAAGTGAAGGAGAACAGAAACCATTCTGAGGAGGGCTAAGGGGTGGAGAAAGATTTAGGCTGTCAAAAGGCTATGGGGGGCCCTACAAAAGCGCACCTGAAAGGCTTCTTAGACAGGGGAAGAGAAAATTTAAAAGTAGTTTTTCCGGAAAAACAAGAGAGATTGAGGTGAAATAGAGAGGAGAGGGTAGTAAATGCAAAGTTGGTTGCAGAGTCCAGAGATTTATGCGTGCGTATGTGAGCATATTAAGAGAGAGAGAAAGAGAAATGAGTCAGGTTCTCAGATGGATAACACGAGGGCAGCTCGCAGAACAGTGAGATCATCATCACTTAATTCATTTTTATGCACAAAATATAATTTTAGTTTAGTTGTACAACAAGATTGCCAAATCCAGAACACCGTAGCAGTAGTTCTTTACCTCTTTTCCTTTCTCTTCTTTTAATCTGTTTTGTGGATATTTACGGATTAAAATTTATCTTTCCACACCTTTGCTTTTTTAGTTTTTAAGTTGTGAAAGGCCATTGGCAATTAATGTTGACTATCCTTCTCTTAATCTCTATAATTAAGTGGGAAAGCTTGCTGCCACACTTACAAGTTTCAAAGCTCTCTTTCCTAGTCTGTCATATCTTTGGTAATGGCGTGTGTTGTGCTCCGCGATGTAAGATCTTTTGGTTTTACACTGGGCTGTGGTAAAGGAAAGGCAGGTTAGAGATCTAGCGGAGATCAATGTCCACGTCATGGTGCAGACCAAAATAAAATACTACTCCGACTGATCATTTGGTGAATTAATTTATACAAATAACCCCAAGCTTTGTAATTTTGTTTGAGTTTAACAAGGTTAAACTCAAACATTTAGGAAGATACAACGTCATTAACTGTTCCAAGTCAAGTGAAGTGGATAAACTAACCTTGTTCTCCGTACTTAAGATCAGATGGAGCATCCTGGAATCCATGTTCTCCGTAACGGAGTAATGAGCTGATCAGGCTGATGATTTAAGGGCGGGGGGTGGGGGGCATTAAAGGGGCAGCTCTTCAAATGTCGGCGTTGCACGTGTAGCATGATCAGGTAATTAAAAGCGTGTCGTAGGCTGCCGCTGCCCCGCTGCTGCTGTCTTTCTCCCTCTATATGCTGTAGCAACTAAGCGTCTAGATCTTAGTGACTCACCCAAGTAAAAGATAACAACAGCCAGGATCTCCTGCACGTATATAGTAGTAAGTAATATATTTTCTGTTCAGATTACCCTCTCTCTATCTCTCTCTCAGATCATGCACGTAAAAAAATGTTTATTTTACATAAGCCTAGCTACGAACTGCTGCAACCCCTAGGTCCGTAATTGTAGCTATGCTTTTCAATGTGTTTTCTTTTTCCTTTCCTTACTGTTAGGGGCTCTCTCTTTCTCTCTCTCCTCTCTTTCTAGCTCTGATTATTGAGTACCTTTTTGCATAGCGTCTCTGTATGCGCTTCCCCTCGTGGGGGGAAAGAACAGGATACAGGATACAGGATGCAGGAAAACAAGGAACGCAAAACAAAAAAAATTCACAGCCCCATTCTACTCAAGTGGCCCACCAAGCAAAAGGAGTGGCCCAGTGAGCTTGGCCCACCGATTTATGGAGTCCATCCATACGGATACAGTTTTTATTTTTATATTAGCTAGGCGCCGCTGCAGCCTGCCGTGCCGGGGTTTTGGCAGTGCTATTGGTTACTCCGCTTAACTACATAAATAGCCTCCATGCAATAAATTCTTTGCAACGGCCTTAAACAAGTAAGCCAATGCATTAACAAATTAATTACTTTCTTGATTTCCTCTGCTTTACTCCCTCCATCTCTTTCTCTTCAAACAATGCATTGCAAGACCCGAATTGAGATGATTACTTGAATATGTGAGGCTAATATTATTTAAATTTTATTCAAATTCGATTATAAGATATTTTATTCTTATTTAATCAGATAAGATAATATAAGATATTTGATTACAAAATACTCATTTTGTATTTCTTTTGCCTTGGTTTATCCCAATCAATTCTATGCAAACATTTTTCATGAAGTAAATACTGGACTTACAATTAAGATGGATCTTGACAATGACAAAATTACAAGACGATGGATGGAGGACACAGGCAGTTCCCCACCTCTTTTTATTTTGTGGTTGTTCCTTTGGATATATAGTATATAAAATGTAAGTTTATGTATAAGATAAGATGACAATAAATCAATGAAATGGTCAGTGAGTAAGGACGTACGTGCAGGTGCAGGCAGGTGCAGCAGTAGCACCGGCCTCAACGCAGGAAGAGACTAAGGAGAAGGACATGTCAAGGTAGAAAAAAGGCAGTCTCATTATTACTTATTCAATTCAAGAGCGGCTCTTTTACCTCTTTGCAGTATACCGAATGCATTCCCATCTCTCAATCATAGACCTACCCTTTTCTGCCAATGCAATAGGGCTAAAACCCCACTTTATCTTTTTTCCCCATATCCGTACATTTTCATTCAATATTTGGAATTTGCAACATATGAATTATTGAACAGGGTCTGGGGGGACCTGTGATTCTTTCGTGGTTTTTTTTTTTTTTTTAAATATGTTGGTTGCCAAAAAATAAATGAAATCAGTGAAATAATTATAATGGAATCCAAAGTATGTACCAAGTTGCATTTTCCTCTCAAACATAATACAGTCAAAGTCACAATAAAAGCGAACAAGAAGAATTAAAACTCTAGCGAGTCTTAAAGTCTAAAGTCTACAGTCTAAGGCCCTGGCCCTGGCCCTGGCCCCTTCTATGCTTTGACCAATAATCAAAAGTAAAAAACGTTAATGTGTATTTTGATTTGAAATAGTTTAAAGAGGGGACAGTAAATAAACAAAAATGAAAAAAAAATCCAAAACTAAAAGTATACAAATATAATAGTAAATCATGCTCATAGCCCTCAACGTTTGAGTCAGGTATCATTTTTGTCCTTGCAATTTAAAAAATTATTTATTGATATTTATACTTACAATTTTATAACAAAAAAAAAATCATTCGCTTAATATTTTTTGTTAAATGTCACCACTCACATGTCAATTAATGAGTTCAAAATTGATTTGTTAAAAAATATTTGTTTAATTTTATTGTGTCTGTAATCTATATAAGGATTATATAGGTGCATTAAACTTATAAAGAAAAATTCTAACAAAACAATATCGTACATATTAATTAATTGATATGTCAATTGTTATGTGATATCAATAATGAAATAACGGTCAAATCATTTTCAAGTTATAATATTAAAAATATAAGTATCAATAAATAAATTTTAAATTGTAAAGATCAAAATCATACATGACTCAACCTTTGAAAACAAAGGGATTTAATAACTTACACAAAGAAGAAATCCCGGAGCAAGAACATAAGTGATGTAGAACGCTGGCCCTTATAAACACAGATGTAGATGTAAAAGCGCACGTGTGCAGTGAAACTAGGACGTAGGAACTAACAAGCCAAGCCAAACGCAAATGTCCCAAACCGCAGTCTCTGCAGAATACACGTGGGACTTTTAGACGGGCACCGCACTTTTGCTTTTAGTTGATTTTTTTTTCAAAAGTAGGGACCAGACCCAGACCCATCACCGCCCTTTGGACTGGACGGTCTAGAGTCTGGACCCAGACCCATTCTCTCTCTCTCTCTCTCTCTCTCTCCCTCGCTTGTCGTTTTATATTTCTCTGAGGACCCTACTTCTGCAGGCTGACCTTTGTAAAATTATAGGGGCAATGGTAGAATAAAATGGCATCCAACATCCACCCCTCCCTCCCTTTCTCTGCAGTTAATCCCCAGGCTTTTGTTCTTATTTTCTCTTCATCTAAATCTAAAGTATAATGAATCTAAGATTCAAAGGAATTCGGAAGGCATTTTAAAGGGATGCGTTTGGACGAGAGATTTTGAAATAAAAAATATTGAAATTTAAGATAAAAAAGTTTGCATACCCCAATGCATGTACCATGTGGATTGATAGGCTCATAGAGTCGCATGCAGACAACTCGTGAGAACTGTTCAGTTTTCCTAAAAAGGAGGTAGGAATTGTAGCACCACAGGGAAGGTACCAAAGCTGATTTCAATGTTAACTAAACAGGGAAAAAGCGCTAATATCAATATATTTAATTATTAAAAGAGATACTGATAAATTTGATGAATTTGTTCACCCAAATTTTGCAGAAATACATCTTGGGGGGACGATACTCTAATAGCACAATGATTCCTAAACTGTTATTGTGACGTCCGTACTACTCAAGCTTACTTTCTGCTGACAAGGTGCTCTCTCTACTTTATCTTTTTAAACCCATCTTTCTACTTTTTGATTGATGCTTAGGCTGTTAACAGGTTTTTCTGCAAATTGCACTGACCAAAGCGACAACGTGAAAGAGGCCTCAGCACCTCTTAAATTATATGATTAGGCTACCTGTTAGTGTTACACATCATGGTTATCTCTTTCCCTATATGTGGCTGCCGTGAAAGTTGAAACGCTTTATGAAAATTTCTTATTAAACAATTAAATCAGGAAAGTTGGTTCTGTAAAATGATAAAAGTAGTTTTGCTGGGGAATTAGCACATGATGGGTAGGTAAGTCGCTGCCAGTTTGCGGGTGGCATGAATTTACCGTAATCTCATTTCTAATTACGATTTGGTGACTTGACTAGGTATTGATGTTATTCACTGCAACTCGGTCTTCTCACCTACCCCCGACAATGAATGAATGGTGAAAAGGAAAAATGTAAAGGCCAAGTCAAAAAGAAAATTAATTAACCACTCTATTGGTATTTGCTAACAAATTAAAGCATACATATGATCAAATATCCAAAGAGTTCTCACATGCTGCAAGGTACGTACGTGTTTACCTTTGATTCGATAATGAGTTTGTTTCTCCAAAATGTATTCGAAAGCTACGTTGGTGAGTACCCACGTTTGAGATTTTTTATTAAATTATGTCCAATTCCCTATGCCTCTGTATAAGAATCTAACTTTATCTCCTCTTGGCTTCGGTTAAGAAACTTCCACCTCTGCGTTAAGGTGTCATGATGAACATATAGAAAGACGATTACCTCTCTAATTAATAGGTTAAGTTTCCAGTTGATGTCCAAGCTCATGACAAAAGGCTACGAATGAAGAATTGTTTAAGTAAGTTTGATAATATATACCAGTACTGTACCACCGAACAAAAGTGATCAAGGGAATAGATCATAAACTTGGAGTCAACGCCAGCTTAAAAACCAACCTTAAAGATTAAGAATGATGCAGGACCATTCCCAACAACCTTACTTGGAAGCAATACATGAATCATAACCTGTATAAACCATCCATATCTGGCCCTTCGTCTTCAATACTATATGAATCTGTTTTAGGAAGTAACAAAAGTCCTAGCTGAAAATGGCATTCTCCTCAATTTCTAAGATCTTCCTGGTATCCTTTTCTTTGTGTCTCTTTGCATGTTCAGCTTTAGCTCATGATTTTTCAATCTTGGGCTATTCGCCAGATGATTTGACATCCACGGACAAGCTCATCGACCTATTTGAGTCGTGGATGTCAAAACATAAAAAGGTTTACGAGAGCATCGAGGAAAAGTTGCATAGGTTTGATATTTTTAAGGATAACCTAATGCACATCGATGAGACTAATAAGAAGATCAGTAACTACTGGCTTGGACTGAATGAGTTCGCAGATTTGAGCCATGAAGAGTTTAAAAAGATGTATCTGGGCCTGAAAGTCGACTTGAGTAGAATAAGTGGAAGGAGCGAGTCTGATGAAGAGTTTACTTATAGGGAAGTTATGGATTTGCCAAAGTCTGTGGATTGGAGAAAGAAAGGAGCTGTTACTCGCGTCAAGAACCAAGGATCATGTGGTAAGCCTCATGCACTGCACTCTCTTTAATACAAAAACATGCGCAAGTGTATTTGTATAATTACTGTTGGATTTTTGAGTAAATCAAATGCAGGTAGTTGCTGGGCATTTTCAACTGTCGCTGCAGTGGAGGGTATAAACCAGATTGTTACGGGAAATTTGACTTCACTCTCCGAGCAAGAGCTGATTGATTGTGATACTACCTACAACAATGGGTGCAATGGAGGCCTGATGGACAATGCATTTGCCTACATTATCGCCAATGGTGGACTTCACAGGGAAGACGACTACCCTTATATCATGGAGGAAGGCACTTGCGAGATGAGAAAGGTTAAATTCTTACAAATCCCATAACCAATTTAGGCCTAGAAATTAGTAATCAACTTAATTATAGCAGAAAGATTTATGCTTGTATTGATGTAGCCAGCCTGTTCAAATTTCAAAGAGCAGTAAGGCAGATGGCCCGTATACAGTCTGAAACTTATTTTCTCTCTTCCAGGAACAATCGAACCTTGTAACCATCAGTGGGTATCGGGACGTACCAAAGAACAACGAGGAGAGTCTGCTGAAGGCACTTGCAAACCAGCCTGTGAGCGTGGCCATTCAGGCTTCTGGTAGAGACTTCCAATTCTATAGCGGGGTAAGTCAACAAACACTAGCTGATTTCCAGTTCCATTGGACGACCAATGTTTTAATCCCTTTACTTAATCAGGGAGTTTTTGACGGGCATTGTGGAACCCAAGTGGACCATGGAGTGGCAGCTGTTGGGTATGGGTCAACCAGCAGGGGCTTGGATTACATAATAGTCAAGAACTCGTGGGGACCAAGATGGGGTGAGAAGGGCTACATAAGGATGAAGAGGAACACTAAAAAGCTTGAAGGGCTTTGCGGAATCAACAAAATGGCTTCTTATCCTATCAAAAAGAAGTGAAATTAAAGGCTCCCTATGTTGATTTCGGTATTAATATTGTTATATTAAGTATATAATGACGTTCTCTTTTCCTTTCTTTCTTATTTTTTTTCCCATATTTTGCTGATAAATATTTTGATTGCCTTTAAACATACGCTACCTTGATTAAAGGTAAATTTCCTTCATCTTATTTTCTTAGATTTTTTACTTACATTAGACAATACAGAGTAATTTTATCTGATCGTGTCTCATTGGGATTGCATTACATTTTTAAACATGTTTTCTTTCTTTATTTGGATAAGAATTAATTTTAAAATTATTAGTCTATAAATTGATGGTGAAGTTTGAAATTTTGAAAACTTGATTATATTTTGCTTTCAAAGTAGCTTTGTGAGATTAATCTTTAAACCAAAGAAACTGAAAATATATTAATTAGTGGAGTGGTGCAAGTACATGCGTTTATCAGAATTCGCAAGGGAGTATTGATAACATGTTAATAATACATGCTTAGTATGTGAGAAAAATAAGTATAAAACAAAAATACTATGTGACAAATTTACATTACCTATGGAATAGGAAAGGTAACAAAGTTTCAAGCTTGGCATATATGACACAAGGGATTTCATTTCGGTGAATGAGAAGCGATTCCGTGGGTTTGCCAATCTAAAAATCCTGACCTATAAAGCATATGTATTTTCTCTGTAACATGTACAACAAGACATGAACTCTCGAAAAGGAACACATTGAAAAGAGAAGCTTTAATTCAATGTCGAGCTAGGCATAGCCGTCATCAGGCAACAGTGGTTTCATTGTTAAGAGACGAGAAGGAGGAATGCCTCCGCAAACTTGCAGTGCCGGTGAGGCCACCCAGGATATATTGTTCGCCGCTAGACTCATCTTCGTTCTCATTGTCCTCGAGGGACCTTCCCATGGTTTCCCGTGTGAAGAAATAAGTCACCGCCAATCCAACGAGACACACCGCACCTAAGAACACTAATGCCACAGTCATTCTCAGGGGGCTTGGCTTGCCATCACTGTTTTGATTCTGCGAAGCCCACAAAAAGCCAACTGTCCCGATGATGGCGCCGACCTTCCCCACGGCCCCGGAAATGCCATGGCAGGTTGATCTAAATCCTGCCGGAAATAATTCAGCAGGGACTATAAAAGTGGTGGTGTTTGGTCCAAAATTAGAGAAGAAGAAACTGAGCGCATAGAGGGCCATGAATCCAACACCTATGTTTTCACTCCAGTAGTATTTGTAGGGGATACCAATTGCGAAATAAACCATTGCCATGAAGAAAAAGCCTATCATTTGGATTTTGACTCTTCCAATGCGATCAATGAAATTTACGGTGACCCAATAACCTGGAATTGTAGAGCAGATTGCAAGAATTGCTTGGAATCGAGCAACTTTAAAAGCGAGCTCATACCCGTTCAAACCATTGCCGTCTTTTACAAAGCGATGATAAATCTGAGATTGGAAGAGGTTGCTACTGTAAAAGACAACATCAACAAGAAACCAGGATGCGGCACAAGAGAAGAGATCACGGCCGTGGCGACGGAAGAATCGTTTGGAGAGAAGAGGATAGGATGGAGGATTTGATGGCAATGGGGAGTCTTCTGCAATTTGACTCATCGGGACGTCTAACACTTTCTTCATGTCAATGGCTGCCTGTAGAACATTTTGTTCCACGAGAGCTGTATATCTAGGAAAATCACGTAAACGACAAAGGAAAAAAAAAGAAGATAATCAATTTCAAATGTGTTATCTTTAGCTACATGTAAATCATGCAAGAACAGTACGTTATCAATTCTGACGCTTGCCTTTCCATGCTATTTCTGTCTAAAATTTCAAAGTTTACCGACGCCTCTTTCGGACTGAAAAAGCATTTAATTTTCTTCCTTCCATTTCATAATATAGAAAGGTTTGGCAATAGTTGGCATAGAATTAAAAAGTAAAGTCATCCGTTTCGGTAGAAAGCTTTCTATATGTGCATAATTGGTCTGTTCATATTATCAAAGTTCTCTTCCGCCCAAACACTGCTCCCCTCCACCTAACCCTTCAACTAACTTGACCATTTAAAACATGCAAACGCAAAAAACTTGACTAAAATATTTTGGAAACAATACATTTTGATTTGATCTTATTTTAATAATTTTCTGTTCTGAGTCTTGCTCCACTAAATCTTCTGTTGACGTCTTACTGGCTAGCTAGTTGTTTGTTCTTGGTTCATGATATCTTCCTACCTAGTAGTGGCATAATGGTTGAAATTTAGGCCTGGTAATAAAACTAAAAGAATCGAATTCTGATACTTCTAACCCAGCAGTAAATTATAGCAAGTAACCCGATTGGCCGATATAGTCATTGGCCAATGTTAGGATTTGGCATTTGCCCTGATGGATCCTAACCAGCAGGGATTCTAGTATTCTTCTTCTTTTTTAAGTGAAAAGCCAACAACCCACGAAAACCCAACTCATATAAAACAAACTTTAAATTTCTCATGACGAGTAGTGGTGGTGCAAGAAATTGAAAACTGGACTTAAAAATCAAAATCAGAATAGTAAAAAAGATTAGATGCAGTATAATTTAGTAGTAAACCTGGCGGTCTCGGGCATCATCATACGCCAATAATACGTCATGGCCGCTGGAATTGCACCCACCATGAGTATGAGCCTCCACGCGATATCGGCCTCCTCCGGAGTGTGACCATGCGACACATCCGATGCAGCTTCAAATATCTTACAGACCACAATCGTCACTATGGAGCTCGCCAAAATCCCGAACCCCTGCATCGAGAAGACAGCCGCTATAAAGGCGCCGCGCGTCTTCTTATTAGCAAACTCCGACATGATGGTTGCTGACAAGGGGTAGTCCCCTCCAATCCCTACTCCAAGCAAGAACCTGAAAAACCCCAAACTCACCAGAACGCAGTTTCTGGTCCTGCATATGGAAAAGCCGCAAGCAATGGAGCTGAGCACCATGATGGTCAGTGACAGCCCGTACATGCGGCGCCGTCCTATCCGATCGCCGAGCCTGCCAAACACCAATTGACCGATCACGGTCCCGAGAAGAGCTATAGCCACCAGGGCAGAGACGACAACAGTTGGGGTAGTCTTGTTCTTGTCTTGTATCCCCTCCGAGCGCACTCCTGATGTTTGATCGTAGTATATTCTTCCGATGAGCTTGATGATGGGAGGGATGCAGAAGAGGTCGTAGGCGTCGGTGAAGAGTCCCATGCCTGCGACGATGATTGCTTTGAAGTGGTACAGCTGGATTTTTGCTGCATCGAGGGCAGACAGGACTTTCAACGCCATTCCTGATTATTGGAAAAGCTATAGAGCGATAGAAGAGAGGAATTAATGTTTGCTATATAATTGCCAGGACCATATACAACTCCGAAAAGAGTAATTGCTTAGTGGTTTCGTGCGGAAAGGAGTTGATGTGATCCATGGGTGGCTGCTGACTAGCGTTGATGAATTCAAGTCATGATTATTCCAAAAGATGCGAATCAGTTAAACTCATGGGAATTTTTGCTTATTATTAATTGTTTTTGTTTGGTGAAGAGTTTAAACAGCTAAAGGTCGGACATTGCTTGATGTATGTTTGCTGTTGTAAGTACTTATGTCTGCTCGCTCCAAGGTTAATATATATTTTTTTGTTCTTTCTCATGGTGACACGCTGCATAATTAACTAAACTTAGAACACTTATAATATAAATATTTTTTTTTTCTCAACATTAAATAGTTCAACAATTTAACATATTTGTAAGTAGTGGTTATTTACAAGACTACTTTTCCCTTTAGATTAAGAATATTATATTTCACTAAAGTATTAAATCAAATAAATTACTATTTTTGTATACATCAATGATGGAATTAATTTAATTTAAATTGACGAGAAATAATTAATTAAACATACCTATCAAATGTTTGATGTGAAATGAAACGTAATAAAAACCGATGTAGGCATTTGAGGTAATGAAGAACTTTGAATATTCTGACGGTGGACCCGAAATTTAGACCGTGGCTTAGGGGTCGAGCCTGGATTGGCATCACTCTCAATTTTAATGTTAGCCAAGTACAACTCTCAATATGATTGGGTGGGAGAGGACAGCCAAGCTGAGTCTAGCGAAGTTTGATTTCTACTGGTTCGGTTACATTGGTTGAATTGTCTTTGCTTTCTTAGTGAAAACAGGGATTTGGGAATCCGAATTCCGTTTTGAATACGAGTCCAAGCAAGAAATAAGTCCCACTCCATTTGTCTTGAAGCTAGAGCCCACGAGGCACGAACGTAGGCCAGTGGTTGTCCACCTTGCGAGTGGCTGAAGCTGAACTAAGATCAGCCTCACCATTCCAAGCAGAAAGGACAAATCAAGAAGTTAAATGCAAGATTACAAGGGACAGAACACAATCAATTGGCCCCGCCAATACCGTTAGTTTCTTCCGGATTTGACTACGAAATAGCAACCTGGAAGCAAATTTCCACAAGCCTCGGCCCCCCCTAGAAACTTCAAACATAGTTCCTCGGTCCAACAGAGGAGGTGATGGTTGATTGCACAAAACAAATGTTAGCAATTTGAGGCAACTGATTAACGCTCTTGGGGAAGTCCAATGCTCAATTCCCTCCCCCTGTAGGCCAAATATAATGATAATCATAAATTCACATCAATGATCAACCTTGATGAGTAGCATTTTGGGCTAAGACTTGCCCGGTGTTTTTAGTTGGCAGCACTACACAGTCAAGCCCCGAAAATCATTTCTAGCTTGTTCAAGTAGAGCAATTGGCCAATCGATCAGCTGATATGAAAATTCTGCGTTTGACAGTACAGTTCACATTTTAAAACAGCAGCCTGTTTCAATCCATCAATCTATATAGAAGAAGAAGAAGAAAAAGAAGACGGCAACCACTTTCAGAAAAACAGGTTTTTCCAAAGATCTCAAAAAGGTAGGGACCAGCCATTGGCTGGATCACTTGGCCTAATGAATCTCACAGCCACCCCTTCCAGAATGCCATCACGACGGAACCTAGGAGAAAATAATCGGGGATCAACTGGTCCAGGCAGATTAAAGGAAATGGTGAACGGCCCAGGAGAGGACATTTGCTGAACTTTCGTCTGGCATATGCTCACTGATTGTTGTGTCAGTCCAGTGCCTTCTGTTACAATACCCTGTATAAGAACCTTTCCATCACATTGGACCTCACATTGCACCTTACCTGGTGGACAAGCATTACATACTTCAGTCATCTACTTATCTTCATTATAACTTTGTCAACAGGATTGCAAGGGTTCATACCACATGGCAATTTTGATTGTGTTTTTTTCAGAGCAATTACCCTAACGACGTCAATAGTAGTTCTAGGAAAAGTACTAAACAGCTACTTCACTGCACTGCGTTTTACATGCCATTATTATACATAGTTAAAGATAGAAAACTTACTTAGATCATTCCTGATACCAGGCAATGCAACTCGGAAAAGGAAGGCGCTTGGAGTGACACCAAGCTCAATAACACCAATAGCTGGTCCACCATCACATTCTTTTGCAGATTCAGTTGTTACAACAGGTACACCCATGATATCAACGTCCTTTTATACACGTCAACCACAAGATCTGTCTACTGATTCCACGATACACAACACACGTTACACATTCAGTCAAGCAGATAATACAGCCAAATAAAGTAACTGACTTCTAGATGTGTGCTTGTGCGTGCACATCTGCGCTTCTCATGCATCCAGATACCAGTTGCCACATCCACAAATATATGACCAAAAAATTGAAAAATCTAAATATAGAGGTAATTTAGGGTATCTCAGATAGTGCATAAATGCTCTTGATTTTTTTATGAACTATCAAGTCGTAGTAAAAGTTACTTCGGTCATGCAAAAATATTGTCATTAATGACAAAACTGGCTCATCATGACCAAAAGAGAATGTAATTTAGTAAATTCAGTCATGCATCATCCTCAAACTCCTATAGTATAAAAACTGGCTCCAAAAACTGTAAGGATGTCACACAAAATCTTAATTGAATGAAATAAGAATACGGATGTCATAGTACAAAGGAAAATGATGGCAGATTAGTCCAAAATCAGAACAAAATCATTTCACCAGAATGTCAGAAAAGCAATATCCTGACTGAATACTAGAAAAACATGGTAAAAGATACAACAGAAAATCTACATCTATAACATCTAAATTGGGACCTAGTTCAAGCATGGAAACATAACCAACTCATAGAGAACTATTAACTTATATCACTACCAGAAAAATTGATTTCTGTGACAGAAGAAACCATCATAGAAAGGCCAAAATCCGTCACAAATAGAAATTAGTGACGGAAATTTTCCCACACTGTAAGTCGCCTCATTGATACTTCTATCACAAATTTTTTCAAATCCATCACTACTTAGTAACGGATTTACTATCACAAATTAATGTAATTTTGGTCACAAGTTTTTGTCAATCCGGGCAACTGCCCGTCCATTCTGTCATAGATTTAAGAAAACGATCACTAAATCTATCACAATATTCTGTCACAGTTGTAAAATACTGTAACTCATTTTGTCACAACATTATGTCTCGAAATCTAATTTGTCACTAACTCCATCACTAGTATTTGTCACAATGTGATAAAGTTGTCACTGGTTCCGTCAATAATGTTGTCACTGGTTCTGTCACTGGTATATGTTACAATGTAAGAATCTTGTCACTGTTTTCTATCACAAATTCCTATCGCACAAGACAATTATCACTGATTCTGTCACAAATTTTTGTCACTATTCAGACACTATGTCACTAAATTTGTTACAACTTATGTTTGTGAATTACTTGATTCCGTCACTAACAAAAATCTGTCACTAATTTATTACATTCTGTTATTAATAGAATAATCTGTCACATAAAATATATTTATCAATAAAAAATTTTGTGGGAAAGTTTTACCAAATTGTGTCGGTGATGACTAAATTATCAATTGACATCCACAATTCCATTCAAAATTTATAAGAAAAATATGCATTAAAATTTAAAATTCAAAATAAAGTTGATGTAATTAAAAATCGTCATAAACACATCTAAAAATGGCAAACAAATATAAACATAAAGTTAAATGTGATATTGTATACCATACTAAAAAGGTATCCAAGTCCAACAATAGAAAAGAGGCATCATATCCAAGTCCAATAATGGAAAAGAGGATATATTGTCAACTCTTCTAATGCTTTTGCTTGCTGCATCATTGCCTCAATTAGACATGCCTTCCTTTCAATGTCAATCAACTCTAGTTGAACTTGTATGATTCTCGAGCCACTTGATCACTCTCAGATTATTTTCTAGCAAAACTTTTAATAGGTATCTTTCCAACTCATGCCCTCACAAAGGGAAGAAATTTATAGAAGAATGAAGACTCAAATACCTTCAGCAACTAAGACAAACACATTTTGACAATGATCAGACCATTAAACTTTAAGAAGAAATTTGGCTCCAAGAGCATCATATTACATCAACAACAGCAATAAACTGCTTTAAATCTAGTTAGATCAAGAAAATGCATGGTATAGAAGACAAAAGAAGGCCCAGCACAACCAGGAGCTAGCCTACCTGCACCCACCGCGATCAGAGTAACCCATATTTAATAGGATAGACATGCTGAGACGCATGTGAGCACACACATATACATATTGAAAGCAAAAAGAGAAAGTTATCTCACGTTTAACTCATGTGAGAATTGAGAAACTGCAAGATTTCCTCTAATGTCATCCATCCCGTTCCACAGGTAATGAATTAATGCAGTGATATTCACAAATTGCAAATTAATATATTATGGTATATTATTAAATACAAGATAGAAAAAAGTTCAACATAACTACTCGCCGCATGATATGAAAAAGCATAAGCCAAATTATTTAAGAGTTTCCGTTATGAGAAAAGGTCAACTATCCTCCAGCTGTCATTTGATTTTAAAGCATTTTCCACATAATTGAGGGAAAAAAAAAGACGAATCATATCCATATTTGATGTAACAAAGGTTTCCAAAATTTTCAAGTTTAATAATATGGCAAGCTTTATAAGTGAATCATGCCGAAGATAATCCTATATAAGCATTTGAGAAGAGTAAACAGATTCAAAAATACTACGAAAAGGCTTGATCTTGAAAGACAGAACATATCAATTGCTTAGAAGCAGATGCTGTTGTGTCCAAGGCCAAAAATTGGCATGTAAAGATCCAAATAATGATGCCATGCATGCATTGTCCCTTTCTTATTGGAAAAAGTAGTATGCAAGAACAAAGGGAGAAAACCATAAGAATCAATAAATAAAATTCTAGGAATTTTATCAAACTTAGAACAATACATGATTGAGAAAAGGCATAGGGCAATTTTGGAAGGAACTCAAAGAGATTTGATAAAATAGTGATGGAATCAGCTTTAACGTAATAAGAGAGGCAGACTGAAGAGATAAGCGTGGTGCTGGTGCATGTTTGAAAGGATGAAAGAAGCAAGAAGACTAGAGCCCAAACGATTTGAGCACAAGAAGGGTAACACAATACAGTTAATAGTTAGTGGCAAACAGGTGCCGATAAGAGTGCGTGCCTAACATAACTGCTCGCCGCAGAATATGAAAAAGCATAAGTCAAATTATTTAAGAGTTTCCGTTATGGGAAAAGGTCAACTATCCTCCAGCTGTCATTTGATTTTAAAGCATTTTTCACATAATTGAGGGGAAAAAAAAGACAAATCAAATCCATATTTGATGTAACAAAGGTTTCCAAAATTCTCAAGTTTAATAATATGGCAAGCTTTGTGAGTGAACTATGCTGAAGGTAATCCTATATAAGCATATGAGAAGAGTAAACAGATTCCAAAGTACTATGAAAAGGTTTGATCTTGAAAGACAGAACACATCAATTGCTTATAAGCAGGTGCTGTTGTGTCAAGGACAAACATTGGCATGTAAAGATCCAAATGATGATGCCATGCATGCATTACCCCTTTCTTATTGGAAAAACTAGTATGCAAGAACAAAAGGAGAAAACCATACAAATCAATAAACAAAATTCTAGGAATTTTATCAAACTTGGAACAATGCACGACTAAGAAAAGCCGTAAGGCGATTTGGGAAGGAACTCAAGGAGATTTGAGAAAATATTGACGAAATCAGCATTAACCTAATAAAAGAGGCAGACTGAAGGGATAAGCGTGGTTGCTGGTGCATGAAGACGAAAGAAGAAGAAGACTAGAACCAGAGCGATTTGAGTGCAAGAAGGGTAACACGATACGATTAATATTTAGTGGCAAACAAGTGCCGATGAGGGTGCGTGCCTAACATGAGCTGCAGACGGGCAGACACAGAAAACATAAGATTTTGGGGGTGGGGTGGCGGTTGGGTTTAATTGTAAATCGATTGGATATCAAACAAGGTAACGCTTTGGAATATCAATTCATAACAACAGAAACAGATAGAAAATCCAAGCAGAGAGGAGCATATGCATGGTGAATTGGTGGTGGTGCTGTATAAACCAAATACAGATAAACATGGTATTTCGATGCTACCAGAAGCGCACAGATTTACAATGAACTCTCGAGTATCAAGTATGAACAACCCCAAAAAGAAAACAGAAACAAAAATGAATCCAAAAAATGGTACCTTTATGAGCGGAGGAAGAAAGGATGAGGAGGCGCTCGGCGGCCCTTCGGCTAGCTGCGGTAGAGTCCTCTCCTCTCGAATCAATTGCTTCGCGCTTTGCACTTGTGGTTACCACCTAAATATTAACTAGTAGCAGCATTAGGAAAACACATCCGACTAGGATCTCCACGTCAAAAGTGCGGCCCCACCTCTACTTTGACTTTATCATTTCTTGCATGTCTCAATGACGGTTTCACCCCTCATCCGAACTCCGACATATGTAAAGTGTTAAAAGCTTAAGTTTTAATGTTTCTCAGCCTGCACCCACTGTTATTTTCAAGTTCACCACCACCACTTCCAGGTGGTTGTTGACTTTCTTGTCTTTCCGGCGACCCACTTCATTACTAGTCATTGCACGGCTACCGCCAATAGTGTCATTAACCAGGCAATTTTTCTTTCTATGTCAAGAGATTTAACAGAGAAACTGCACAAACTGATAAAGAAACTTTCATTTTCCCCTTCAGTTAGAGATATCATGTTAGCAAAATATGCTTTTCAAATAAAAAAAAATCATGTTAGCAAAATACACATACATGGCGATTGAATGAGTAAATGGTACAAGGCAAAATTCTTCAGGAAATAACTACACTCCGCCTTCACCAATTCTTGAACTACCTGCATATTTTAACTCTTCAAGCGCCGTGTACTAAGACTCGTGTTTAATCACAACAGCTTCAAAAATGCCATTGGGTCTGAAGTTTGGTGAGAATAGTCTTGGATCAACGGGTCCTGGCAGGCTGAACGAAAGTGTAAAGGGTCCAGCCCGGCACAATTGCTTGAATGTCATATGGAACACACGGGATCGTTTCTTAATAGTCCCTCCACCAGAGGTTGATCCTTGGAGATGAACCTTACCGTTGGACTCAATCTCACAACTGAATTCGCCTATAAAAACAAACATAATGAATTTGTTAATGTATTCAAAAAGATCATGCTATATCTAGTGAAGAAAACAGCAATGCTACTGCATGATCCTTTTAACAAAAGGTTCGTAAGCCGAGACAGTGGCTAGACTAGAATTTTCAGGACAATATCACAAGCTTTCATTCATACACAACCTAAGGAGAGAGATTCTCACAGTTCCATTCCCAAAATCAGGATTTGCTAAAAACTTGAAGGCAAAAACTGAAACTAAGCATCATGAATTTCCTTATGAATGTTTTCTGCACATGTTTGTGTCAAATACCCAGACATGGAATCCACAAACAAATGTCAGCCACACTGTTTTATTTTCATATTTTCTTTTTCTTGATCAGCAAGAGAGAGGATAGGGTATTAGATAAAGAAGGCATCAAACCACAGAAAAATTGCACTCAAATGAGTGGCAGTCTCAAGATCAGTGTATACACACTGCTGATCAAAGAGACGCAGCAATATGAATTCCAATGATTTAGACAATTATATGAACTGTAAGCTTCAAGATCACAACATTCCAGTTTCTGCTTCTAAAAATGAAAAAATTACTTTATAGTGATCAGAATATGCTTGCCCATTACTTATTCTGTTTATCATTACGGATCAGAATGTGCTTGCCCATTGTTAACTTGCTGGGTATTTGAGGGAAACTCAGAAGGCTGAAGCTCACCTTTGAGCAATGACCACTATATGTTCAAAACCTCAAATTGATCATCAAGGTCCCTAAATAAATGGTGAAAATAATGACTCTTACGATACAGTGGGCAACTTTACAGCCTGGCACCAGTAAGATAATCTTATTAAGGAAATGTGGGCTCCCTTACCTTGTTCTTATCCTTGACATAAATTGATATCACCTTAAGTACAAGGAGGTGCCATAATGTTTTAGTCTTATAAGGAGCATTCCTACTATGAACATACCAGCATGTTTTAGAACCTAAAAAAAAAGGACTAGAAAGAAGAGAAATATACAATAATCCTTCCTAACTCCAGGCAGAGCAACTCCGAAGAAGTATGCAACTTTGCTGACACCAATGTCTAAAACACCAATAGGTGGTCCAGCTATCCCCATTTTAGCAGTCCCATTTAAGATAATGGATGCATCTGAAAAACATTGGTCCACATTTGGAACAGTTATGAGGGGCATCAAGGCAGGTCCATCCCTTTTACAGGTTCTCTTGAATGCTCCTTCACCGAGATGTTTTAACATGGACATGACAGGGGGGAAAGCTGACATTGGCAGAGAGTTCAACTGGTACCTTCTCATATTGTTTTCTTGAAACTTTTCTGATGCATTACCGGTTCCGTTGGTAATATATCCAACAATTCTCTCCTCACTGTTTATCATGCTGTTCTGATCATCTTTGCTTTTCTGATAGCCATGTTCATATGACAAAGATTTGATTTTGTCAATCTTCAAATCAGCTACACCAGATAAATATTTGAACCTTTCAACATCTTCCCTCATGTGAGATGTAACTGGATCATCAATAAGAACAATTCCTTTGATGATCTGATCATTTACTGAGTATCTTTTATGTTCATGAATATCTAGTGGGAAAAAACTTGTGAACTGGCGTAAGTCCTCTAATAACTCTGAGCTTGACAAATGTAAGTTGCCTTGTAGATATGAATGCGGCATGTTTGGTTCTAGAACCAACCCGGGATGAGCATGCCTCAGGACATAGTAGTACAAACTCTCCAACTGAGAAATGCTAATAAATGAAGGACCCAGATTGTTTGAAGTATACGGTGACTAAACTTCGGCCAATCTTTGTAAAGCTGAATGCCTTGGGTTATCAGAGTAGACATCAGGGCCCAAGTAAGTGCTCATGATGAAGTTAAGCAAAAAATGCTGATCACTAGATGGCATTCCAGTAAGTACCTTGGGGTGATTATGTTTCCCGTGGAAATTCATGCTACCAAGCTTAACTTCTCCCAGAACCAAAGCCATCTCAGAAAATACCTACACAAGTGAAGTTGGTTATAACATCAGCCTATTTAATTGTTACACAATAAATGTATAACATCAATGTATTTAGTTGTATAAAGATGAAAGCTCATACAAGCTATTCAGTTTCTTTCCCAAGAATTCAATATTACAGTCCTCGACGTCATTCCCTTCTATTTCACTCCAACAAAAGGCAGGTACAGATAAAGCATTCCATGGAGCTCATTCTTATTATAAGCAAACGTATTAGAAAATGTATTCTTATTGCAAGGTAAAATAAAGTCTAATACTCATCACTCCTCCTCAGAAAGCATAACATTGCATTGCAACTAAAGTAACACAAAGCTTAAGCATTATCACTTAGATGATAGTATTACCAAAATGAACAGCTTGGGGAAAGTTCAAATTTTTAAACTAATAGTCAACAGTTAGACAGGATACCAAGCATTGAGGAAGCATCATACTGATGCCATGGAAAGAAAGCCCTAAATTTGAAAGGAAAATTAAGAAACAAAGCATATACGGGGGGCAGCGGTAGTTGTAAGTTGTAATGATTACCTCATCCAAATGTGGAAATAAGAGAGTGAAGAGATTGACGTTAATATTTGATTAGAAGGGGAGAATGTGGTGAAAGCAGCTTCCACTCTGACAACGTTGTAAAACAGGCACAGGGCAGTGGAGAGCGTTGTGGGCTCAGGAGTCTGGGGTCACAGAAATGCAGGCTCTCCAAGAAACTACTTCTTGTCCCCACCATACTCAAAAATGGTAAGCATTGCCTTGACGGCCCCAACCGCCGCCCCACCTTATCTTTCTTCTCCTACTTCTTGGGCCAGTTTTGGCCCATCAACCTCTTTAAATTGAACATCTAATCTAAGTATTTGGCACTTCAATTAATGCTTATAAGAAATTTACCACCAACTTTTCACTGCAATTGGTTGATAGAATACTTTGTCCTGGTATTGTGTTGAAACTTTTTTTTATCTGTTTTGTTTTTCTTTTTGGTAGTAATATGAACTCCTATTGCATGCAGCAGGATAATGTCTGTCGCTATGAGAATTTTCCCCTCATCTCAACCTGCTTTACTATCAATTCCGAAATGCACCCCCCGCCCTCAATCTCCAATTCTCAATCCATTCGTGTTTTAAACGCCTTCTTCATGTTACTAGTATAATCATAATTGGATACTATTTCCAGGTCCATATGTATGCTTTTCTTATCTTAATAAAAATACAAATACTAGTATACTAGCTTCTTCTCAAAGCTAAGGACTCTATTCAAGAAATGAGATGATGAGAGAGAGTAACAAGAAGAAAAGGAAAATGCTGTGACCAAATGGCCTAAAACGATTCAAAAAAGCTGGGCAACCTATGACCAAATCTGACAGATCAAAGATGTGATGATTCTCGATAAAAACACTCTGATGGAAATTCGAGAGATATTCCAGATTCCAATGCATTTGTCCCCAAGCATCTTGGTTTGAATCTTTACGGGCTCCATCTATCCATCTCTTAATTTGCTTTTTTGTTGTATCTGGGAGAACCCACGAGTTCAAGCTGCTGAAATCATGCTGATACACTGTTTTAATATAAAGCTTACACATATAATGTTGGAAACAACTTAACTCAACAACAGTAAGTTCTGACTCATGATCAGGATTTAAAGTTTCAACGATGGCACCATCACTGCAAAGTGAGCAGTCAAATAGAGACATAATTGGTCCTGCAAACCCTCACCATAAACCATTGCTTGTAACCAGGCCAGGGTGCATGCATGCTGGGCAATATCGTAAGACTAACTGCCTTGCCCTTTAAGCAGATACTAGAAAAATTTTAGCAGATAAGTATACTACGCAAAGCTACACTTCCCTGGAAATACCAAACTTGCTGTATAATTTTTTTTCGTTTCCTTTTCCCCTTGAAGCCGAGCAAGTTTTTGTTCTCCTTTTCTTTTTCGCTCTTTTACTTTTTTCCACTCAGCAACTTACAATGATATATGAGGAGAGGTACGTGATAAGAAACGAATACACTTTATCTTGAACATATAAAATGCTATGCAGATTTGCGAGATGTTTAAGATACAAGATTTATCTGCTTTGGACCCACTTCAGAAGATCAGAACCAAACTGTTGGCATAAGTGGGCAATGTCAGCTTGTTTTCCTAAAAAGACAATCCAAACAAAGAAAAGATTAGTTGGACCCGTCAAACCCAATCATTTCAAATGCTTGAGACTCACGTTGCTTTGGGCGGAGGGGAGTCTTTGGAGTCTTGATTCTTGAAGCTCGAGCTCCCAGGTCATACGCAAAAGCCCCTCTCTTGATGTAACCGTTTTCTTGTTATCTGGTTTTCTCTGCCGGCTATTTGCATCTCTTTCCAAAAAGCAAACCAAAGCAGATCATTGCTGGTTCTAGTAGCAGACCCAAGACCTCAAAGCCCCACTTTAATGTTTATATTCGATCTTTTTATCTGTCCCCTCTGCTATATATATATATAACCTGACATTCTCCATTTGTTTCATTCATTCTCGGCTCATCATTCCAGTTGTTTGTTATAAACCATTGTTTTTGTTTCTTTTCTACTACTCCCTTCACATCATTGCTGCAATCATCAATAAATCTTCGAGAAAGCAGAGTTGTTGATGGAGGTAGAATATTATTTTCTTTTGCTTTCCCTTGGTAATGTTTTCTTTTTCTTTTTCTTGTAACATTGTGAGACTATCCCTCAATTAAATAATTCTGATTTTGGTCTACGAAAATAAGCTGAAATTGTCTCAAGTTTTATGGAATATTAGATGTTCCTTGATCATTTAGAACGGGTTATAGCAATCTGAAAGCAGAATCCTAGGAAGCTCTCTTCTCTATGTAGGTGTCCATTTGCATATTCGTTTTCCAATAAGTTATGTCATGCGTGTGATATGGTTCTGTTCTGCAGACCGTCGAATTGAAGGTGGAGATGGTTGGCTTGCATGAGAAAAGACTCAGAAAATGCCTCTCAAAGCTGAAAGGTAACTTCTGGGTTGCTATATGTTATGGAGCAAGCAAATTTTTAGTCTTTTTCTTGGTTAAATCTACTTGATTCTCGACCAAACAAAGAAAAAATGTTGTCTCTGATTCAGGCCGAATACTTGCCTGTTAAAAACACGTTGATGCAATCTTAATTTGTCTTAATTGATCCCTGTTGCATGTCGATGGGCAGGGATAGAGAAAGTAGAAGTGGATGCCAACAGTCACAAGGTGGTGGTCACAGGATATGCACACCGGAACAAAGTACTCAAAGCCATCAGGAGAGGTGGTTTAAAAGCAGACTTTTGGTCCGCTCACAATGAGCTTCTTAATGCTTATACCGTCGCCACCGCAAGTTATGGCAGTTTCAGATTCAACAACTTCAACTTCTACTAGGCTACCTCTTGTTGTTTCAATTTCTCCTGTTTTTTTTTTTCCTTTTTCCCTTTCTTTCCCTTCGTGGGATCACATCAAATTACATTACATACCAAGGTTGTGGTTTGTGTTTTCGTTTTTCATCAACTTCTTCCCCTTTTTCTTTCTTTTACAGAGGAAGACTCACTTGTTCAGTGATGATAGTTCTTGATATACTACATGATAGAGTGAAATTGGAAACTCCTAAATTTTGTACCTTGGCAAACTTGTCTTCAGAAGTATTACACTTTACAGCTAGACTAGATTCTGTTCCCCACATTACCCTTATATGCAAAGAATGAACATTACCAAACAAAAGAATATCTAGATGGCCTGGTAGTGCTTGACATTTTCTTAGCTAACAAGGAGAATGACATTGAGTGTTAACAAGGATAAAATTTTAGATTCCGCCCATGTTTGTTGGACTGTTTTTTGTCTTGTCTGTTCTGCAACAAGTAGTTTGTCGCCTTTTATAGCAGCTGGTCTGTTTCTTGTGGATAAATATANATAATATATATATATATATATATATATATATTGCAATTATCCCGAAAAAGATTTAGATAAAGAGGATACAAGACTGAGTTAGTTTTAGTTTTTGAATTATTTTAGAAAATGTAATATAATTTTTATTTTTTAATCTTACTTAATTAAATTTATGTATTTTAATTTTAAAATAAATAAATTATTATAATTAACAGTTAATTAATTATTAAAAATAAAAAATATTATTTTATTATTTTATGTTTATGCAATCTTGATATGACATTTGATATGAAAAATAAAAATTATTTTATGATTATGTCAATATAACATGTTATTATTGATTATAATATATTAGTATGTTACATCAACTTGATATTAAATAACAAAAGACATTTATTAGTTAACTTTTACTTATAAAAATTCACTTAATTCAAATAAAAATATAAAAATTTAATTAAACGTATTCAAAGAATAAAAATTTATTTAAATTTTTTAATTATTTTTTTAAAAAATTAAATAGCTTAAAATTTTTTTAAATATTATATTTTAATTGAACTTTAATGTCAAAGGGTTAATAATAAGTATAAGAATAAAAAGAAGAAATGAGTGCCTTTGACGAGAAAAATTGATAGAAAAAAAAAATAAAGGTCTTGGAGCATTTGGTTTGGAAAAATTGGAACTTTGATGTCAAATTATGTAATTTACGCAGAGCTGAACCCCTCGATCGGTCCGCTCGATGCTATAGGTATTAGTCAAGGACCACTAAGAAACCATCCCCATCCCGCATCCTGACTCCTGAGCCTGCGTGCCCGCCCCCGGCATCCGGGAAGAAAAACGTAGAAACTAAAAATTGATAGAAGGAAAGAAAATGCACCTGAGCGAAAATGAAGGCATCGAAGGAAACACGTTCGTGGTGACGGGTGGGCTGGGGTTCGTGGGCTCAGCTCTGTGCTTGGAGCTGCTGCGGCGAGGTGCTCGCCAGGTTCGCTCCTTTGACCTACAACCTCGTTCTCCTTGGTCCGGCAACCTCACCAACCATGGCGTCCGCTGCATCCAAGGTTCGCCTTTTCCTCTAATTGCCTTCTAATTTTGCATCCGCTTCTACAACCCTCTTGAACAAAAAAAAAAAAAAAAGAAAGAAAGAAAAGAAGAAAAGGGGATAAATTTTCTATCATAGATCCGTGAAATGGATGATTTTAGCTCGAAATTTCCTAGTTCTGTAACCATTAGCTTTTTGACACTGAAGAGAAACTTAACCTCAACTCAGGGTTGCCACTCCTTGATTGTTCGTTTAGTAAAGCTTGGACTTTTTTGTTCCATAGTCGATGAGGCTTCATTCAGTTTGAAAACTTCACTACTCCTACTGGAATTTGCTCTAATTTTTTTTTAATTACTGAGTTGCTCGCTTTCCTGTAATTATAAATATGCTATAAGGTTTTCAAACTAGCTTAGATTGAAACATTCTAGGCGTAAAGTTTATACGATGCTGGATGCCGTATATCTTTGGGGTAGACCTTAAATTTCCAGTTTTGGGATACCAGGAGTTACCTATGTCAAGTGTGCCTTCAATCCATTTTAAATAGATTTCTTGTTTTAGGTCCTTACCTGCCTCAAATTGTGTTACAACAGGCGATCTTGTCCTGAAAAAAGATGTTCATAATGCTCTCCGTGGTGCCGATTGCGTTTTCCACCTGGCTTCATATGGCATGTCAGGGAAAGAAATGCTTCAGTTTGCTCGTGTTGATGAGGTCAATATTAATGGAACTTGCCATGTCTTGGAGGCTTGCCTGGAATTTGGGATCAGAAGGCTTGTTTATGTCAGCACATATAATGTTGTGTTTGGGGGAAAGGAGATTGTGAATGGCAATGAAGCCTTGCCCTATTTCCCTATTGATGATCACGTTGATCCCTATGGGCGAAGTAAATCAATTGCTGAACAGCTGGTTCTTAAGTACAATGGTCGCCCTTTTAAGTAAGTAAATTAAACATCAAGAATTCTCAAGTCTCATAATCTTTTCAGCTAACTTGTATTTAGGCATGAATAAAATAGTACAAGAAATCTTTTTGAGTTTACAATTTACACTTATATGATGTTATCAGTTGATATGAATGTGGAATATACTTAAATGACAAGAGCTACTCTAGTAAAGGGGATAATCTAAGATTGATCATTGGTTCCAACTAGTTTGAATACTGAAGTTGGCTGCTGACTGTGGCTTTCTGCACCATTTTCTGCTTACAACAACGAATGAATTACATGGACAATTCTTTGCTGCACAGGAAGAATATTGGAAAATGTCTTTATACCTGTGTGATTCGTCCAGCTGCTATATATGGACCAGGTGAAGAGCGACACCTTCCAAGAATAGTATCTCTGGCAAAGTTGGGTTTGGTGCCATTCAAAATAGGTGATGCTAATGTGAAATCAGACTGGGTTTATGTGGATAACCTGGTACTTGCGCTACTATTGGCAAGCATGGGACTTTTAGATGACATTCCTGGACAAGAAGGGCCAGTTGCAGCTGGGCAGCCATACTTCATATCTGATGGTAATCAATAGTGATCAATTCATTGTTTTCTTTTCCTTTTTTCCCCCCATAAATTATGCAGAACTATATGTTGTAACGATTTTAACCATTTTGACTATTTATGGGGTGAAGTTGAAGATTTAAGACACGAGGTGCAATGCTAAGGTCTTTTCTTAGATAATTGTATCTGCTTTCGCAGGGTCTCCAATCAACACCTTCGAATTCATCCAACCCTTGTTAAGAAGTTTGGATTATGACTTACCAAAGTCCTGGATTGCTGTTTCCCATGCTCTTATTCTGGCAAAGATTTTCTGGGCTGTATACACGATGTTATATCCATTTTTGAATCGGTGGTGGCTTCCTGAGCCCTTCATTCTTCCTGCTGAAGTACATAAGGTTTGTTTAATATTTGGTTCCACCCTTCCCTTGGCAGTCCTTTCCCTGGTTGGACCTGGAGGAAAGCACCATGGCTAAACACTTAATGATATATTCTGATTTTGCTTAGTAAAAACGTTGGTGTTTTCTTATATTTTTTCTTTCATCAAATGGTGTAAAATAAATTCTTTTTTTTTCTATGAAATATGATAAATAAGAAGTTTAGTTGGTATCACAATTTCCCAGTACAGCATCATGTTTGATGAACCTGATGCATGTTGACAGGTTGGTGTTACCCATTACTTCTCATTCCTTAAAGCGCAGCGTGAGCTTGGGTATGTTCCAATGGTGAGTGCTCGTGAAGGCATGGCTGCAACTATCGCATACTGGCAGAATAGGAAAAAGAAAAGTTTGGATGGACCTACAATATATGCATGGGGATTTGTTGTGATCGGAATGATTTTACTTTTTGCTAGTGGTTGGTTCCCGGCCATAGGACCTGTGCCACTCCTTCGATCTATTGGTCTTTTCCTCTTCCGGTCAATGTATGGAATAAGGCTCGCATTTTGCTTAGCTACTGCAGCACATGTTGGAGAAGCCTTATACGCATGGTACCTGGCAAAAAGAGTGGATCCTGTTAATGCGAGAGGATGGTTCTGGCAGACGTTTGCTCTTGGGTTTCCCTCATTACGATTGTTGCTGAAGAGAGCCAAAAAATAGTGTAAGCATTGCTTTTGTGTGTTATTCTAGTGTAGTAGTGGTGTAAAATACTTCATTCTTGGTAGAGAAAGTGGTTACGAAAGGGAAAAATTAAACAAGTTGGGGTAAAAAATTTTCTTAAAAATGGAGTTTTTCATGTAATGGTACAGAAATGTGGGGCAATAATAAATTTTTTTATAATTCTCCAAGATAGAGGGAGAGATGGGGAAGTGTTGTATTGCTGTTCGATTGCATCTGCAACATGGTTAATTATTTTGGATGGCAATCAGATATAGGAACAATGATGTCTCTTACAGAAATGCATATGAAAGCTGAGTGGACAGGACAATAGTGACAAATTAGCATTCAACATTGAAAGCATCGTCACCCAACTCCCGCATATAAGTAAACCCCCAGCTGAGCTCAACTAGCATCAGTATCAACTTGATAATGATGAATGGAGAAACAGATAAATTACATTAGTTAACTGTGATGGGCAACAAAAGAAGCAAACTACAACAAAGACAAAGGAAGTCAAACTAACTCACCATCTCAGTCTAAAACGCCAAAGAGCATGGCCTTTTTCTCAAACTCCTAACATCACCTTACAAGTGCAAAGAGCATCCCCTCAGCCGTCTGCCCAAACAGCCCTTTCTAGCTATCTAGCAACGGGGTCACAAAGTACAAGATAACGCATTATTCTACTTCACTTACACAATGCTTAAATTACAAACTGAAGCCTGCCTGCCTATGGTGAATACTAACACAACACGAGCCCGTGCCTACTACGCAATTAGCTGAAGACTACAAAATGTAGGCAGGTTTTACTTCCATGGCAAGTTTGACATGCCTTGTGGGTTATTGTTATTGCAGGCTCCTGTGCTCTGATTAAGTGGGCTACCGGGCCCACCTGAGGATTCACTCAGAGTACCCCGTGATGGTGGGCTCGTAGCCCCCGTCGGCAAACCGCCTGGAGCAAGCTTCGCTGGGGCAGGTTGGGGTTCCATCTGGCACGCTGACTTTGGTTCCTTCCGACCTTCTGCAATAAAACTACCCACAACCACCTGCAAGGAACGGGAAGCTCAATATTGTCAGCATAGTCATGTGAAATTTAGTAACCGAAATGAGATGGTCGGTAACGTAGGGAAGCAGAAGCCAATAGCAGCACTAGGACTTACGTTTTACATAACACTTCTAATACATTCACATCTTTGATTTCAGAGTGGTGAGAGAGACAGAGACAGAGAGCTCGCAGATAAAAGACTACGGGAGGCAGTGGGCATTACTCCACCCACCAAAATGCCCACTTGACAGTTGACATGGTGGTAAACAGCGTCAAATTTTAATGGCTTCAAACCACCAACAACACCCCTAACTCTTTTTCCTCACTTGTCTTCTTCCATGGATTGAGTGACGTGTATGAGCTTTACCCGATACATATGTGCATATCCATCCATCTCAAATAAATGTTCATATTTGACCAGGTATGCATATTAAAGAAAAAGGCTTTTAACTTTAATCTTTTTATATTTAAATTTTATGGTTTTTTTTTTTAATAAGACTAATGTTTAATGGAGTATTAATGATAACATCAATCACAAAATATGTATCATTTTCTTGAGGTGGTAGAAATGCTAACATCATTATTCACTATTGTTCAATTCAGAGAATAATACTATACAGCAGCATTCTGAAAAGACTGAAAATATAGGCAATATGAAATATATTTTTACAAAAGAATAATGCAGCAATTAAAATTGAAAAATGGTAAAAGAAAATAAACCTGAACAGAGGATGCAGCCGTTAGAAGGCCCGCTACACCACCACCTAAAACACGACCATCTGGGCCAGACAAAGACACGCTTAACCCTCCAGTTCTGCTCCGCTGACCACCATTTTCTGACAGAAGAAATGAACCAGAAAGTGACAGAATTTCAAATCGCCCCTGCACCATTAATGGGAAAGAAACACAATGTCATTAATATGAGATATTTATAGTAAAGCTGTGGTTTCTCTTTATTAGACTGTTGAATATATGTAATATTATATTCTATTGTTGACCCAAATACATTAATACAATACTAATATATTTGAAATAATTGATTTTCATAATAAAGTTCATTTCAGGCACATCTTTCATCTTTGGTAGTATAACAATGCTTCCAGAAGCACAACAACAATTGCACTAAGCTATACCAAGTTCTTCTCTATGCTGACACTAAATCCACTTCTGCATATTACTTCCCATGGACCTATTGGGTTGATACTCTTGATGCCAATATATACCTCCTTCTCACACAACCAAAAAATTACTAATGAAGATAAATATGCTGATTCGATGGAAACTTGGTCTTGAGAGTAATATTGCCAGGGATCAAGTCAACAATAATCCTTGCCACAGATGGAGACCTTTGATAATTGATTTTTGTACTTAGTGGAACTTCTTGTTCCCGCTTCTAGCAGTAAGTTCCCCCTTGTAGCAGGGTTCAATGCTTTCTTTGGATAAATAAAGTTTTAACTTACCCAAACAAAAAAAAACACAGTTTTGCCCTTATGAAACTTCCAGAGGTAAGCTGTAAAGCTCTCAATTTCTAAACCGGTTTAGATGTGTAAACATAAATCCTAAAACAAAAGGCAACAGCAATAAAAGACATTATTACTTATCACAAACCTCATAAGTTACAGTCCCACCAGATGTTGCTGGTTGGCGAAGAGTAACGTTTGATATGGCTCCATTTGCTGATAGGATACAAACAGCCCTTGGACCGTGCTGAGAAAATGACATTATTTTTGACGATACATCCTGGAACGAGGCAGAGACATAAAAAGTTAGCTTCAGATCTCTCAATTAACTACAAGTGTTATATTAAGGAAACAGCAAATATATTGCATATGTATGTTCGCATAATGAAAAGCACAGTAAAGTTTAGAATGATGCAGAGTGCCAGGCTGCAGTGAAGCAAAGGATTATAATTCTTCACATCGAAAATGAAAAAGTTGAACAAAAGAAAAGGTATCTCCCCTCTACTGTAGTTATCGAATTAACAGGAATCTGATTTATCTTCAACCACATTAAGGAACATCAACAGATCAAAAAAGCATCATCAAGAAAATGTGGTTCATTCCTATTTTGCACTAGTACATTTTCACTTGTGTATATATTCTGAAATTGCAAAATCACAAGCATTGTCGAATTTTAAAATTTATCCAATTATTTCTTTGTTGTTGTCATCAATTCCTGTTGTCGAAATGATCATTTCCCCCAATTTTGGCATATTCTTTTAATCACATCCAAAATGCAATGAATTAATGACATAACCGTTTTCTCCTGAATCAGTATGGTTCTGATCAAAGAAATAACTGCAAGTAAAAACCTACACAAAAACAAAGTAGAGAAAATATTTTGGCAATTCATGACACAAATATTTGAATTAAGCATCAAGGTGAACATGTCTTTATTAATAAATGGCATTAAAAGTAACTTGCTAAAGTAATTAACACTTGCAAATAAAGAATAAAATCCTGTCCAAAACAAAAACTTATTGTGATGTTTGAAAGCAACAAGAAGAACTTTTCTACATAAATCAGGAAAAGTGGAAAATAAAAATAAAACGGAGCAAGAGAAACCTCTCCAGCTTTAACAGTGATAACATGGGGCGTAAACCCAACTCCTGCTGATCCTGCAAAAAGAAAACTCTGAGTAAAATATGTCGCCTTATAAACACAAATACAAAGATAGCACTGGCTTCAAAACTTTTTGTTTATAATTTTCTTTTAGGCGGATGACAAACTAAAATTTATGCTTTATTTTGGAAAAGAAAGGAACAAAATCTTATTAACAAGAAAGCTGCAATCATAGCTGACAAACTAGAATTATTTCAGTATTAATCAGGTAAGAAAAACATATTTGAGAATTAAAAAATATATAATATATCTTATAAGTGTACATTGTGGCAAACATTAGTCGCTAGGTGCTATCAGCGTTAAACCATGCTTTAAAATAAGAGAATATGAAGATAGAGAAAAAAACTGGAAAGGGGCAAGAGTGGGAAGAAGAAACAGAGAAAAGGAGCAAGGGCATGTAAGTAAATTTGCAAGATAAGAATCTGAAGTCAGATCGAACAGATCCCAACCAAGTTCCAGGAAAACCATATTTCGTTTCTATGTTACAGACACAGAGTGATCCCACAGTCCACACAAACACACACACACACACACATATTTATATTCCCCTTTTTTATATAATACTCAGCAGCGACTATTCCATCCTCTGTCAGAAGTCAGAACCCAAAACTAATACTTCCTAAAACCAACACAAAACAAAAAAAAAAAAATCATGAGTTGTACTTCAAAGAAAATACTTAAAAACTGGACTTGCATCATCAGTGTCGAAGTGTCAAAGCAAACATTTCAAACATTCCCAGTTCCGTCACGTGGTATCCACAAATAAAGAGAGGGAAAAAAATAACAAGAAGAAAAAGCAGGAAAATGAAATCCTAATGCCTAGTGGGCAGTGGCATTTCAAGACGAAGGAAACAAGCCCACGTAGTCGTGAATTCAAATTTCAAGGCAAAAACATTCATTAAAGATTATAAAGATTTCTGTATCAAGAGAAAGAGTACCGAGGGCTTCAAGTTGATGCTTCTTGCCAGAACCTGGAGGTCTTCCCCTAGCTTTCTTCGTTGAAGTTGGTGAAGAGGCTGATCCTCCTGATGGCGGAGGAGCACCACCACCACCAGCAGCAGAAGGCGAAGAGAATCCTCCACTATTAGATTGGGTTACGCTGACAGAGGAAGAAGCTGATATAAGAGCCAGCGGTATGGTCCCATCGGGCCCATACTTCCTGGGCCTCCCTCTCTTCCTCTTCAAAGGCTCGCTCCCCATGTTCATGTTCAGAGCTTGCCCTTGAGTCACCTGGGGCCCAGCTGTGGACCCCTCGGCCCCAGCACCAGCGCTGGAGGCCGGCTGGTATGTGGGTGACGAGGCAGTGATGGGCTTGTACACAGCTGTTCCGTCAGCACTAAAGGCTAAACGCATGTTCTGTATCACCGGCTGTGACGCAACCGGACTCTTCTGTTGCATGCCCACGCTGTAGGGCTCTCTACTCGTCATCACTCCCGTCTCAGATCCCGACATTTTTTCTCTTTATCTGGTTGGTGTACTAAAATTCCATACGCCCCCCCAACTCTGCCCACCAACAAAAATTAAATTACGACTTTTTCAAATCTTTCCTTCCGTCTTGTCTATTTTAGATCATGAAGCAGAGGAAGAAGAAGAAGAAGAAGATGATGAAAATCTAATTTCTTAAACAGCAAAAAATAAAAATCCTAATCTGAAAATATGAAATGTTACACTGATGCTGACTCATAACAATGATTGTTGAAAACAGAACTCACTCACTGTTTACTGCACTGCACTCTCACTACTTTAGCTTGAACTTGAACTGGAACTGGAACTGGAACTTCAAGAGAGATTTTTGGAAATGATTGCATAAAAAAAGGACTTCCAATTTTCAACTTGATGCTGGAGCAGCTGAGCTGAGCTAGCTTTCGAAATTCACTCAAACATGAGTCTAACAAGCTAAGCTTACTCTTAAATCCCAGGGTGAAATCTACATAGAATCTACTCGACGCCAAATTAAAACCCTAATAGCTGCAAGCAATCCTTTCAGTTTTAAATCCCTAAAGCCTACTCTCAATTTCATGTTTCTGACAAGATCAATCTGCAACTTTTTTAATTATGGCTAAAAACCAAACAAAATTTCTGTATTGTACAGAGAGGAACAATTTTACAGACAATTTTCAATTTTTCAAAAATTTACAGTTTAGAAAAATAAATACGTAATATATATATAAAAATATATCCCATAAAAACACAGAAAAATAGGAAAACGCGGGGAAAAAAACCCGAAAAATGGCAATAAACTTACCAATAAATAGCCAAAAAATCAGAGACAAAGGAGACGAAAGAGAAGGAAAATTTAGGGCTTGCGAACGGAAAAAGCAGAGGCGCAGCAAATGACTTTTTCTAAAGAAAATGTTGAGAAATCTGAATATTTAGTTTTAGTATATTTTATTTCAGATATTTATTTATAATTTTTTGGGTTTTCCCTTTTTAATCCATGCGTCCTTTACTGTTTAAACAAAAGCAGGTTAAAGCAGGTCTAATTTGCTTTGCCCTTCGTACCAAAAAGATAATTAATATATTAATTTATTTATTTGCATTTACCCCAACGCCTTCATTACCCGCTCGCTCCCTTTTTTTCCCGAGCCAATCTTCAACGACTCCACTCGTTTACACTCTCCGTACTCGCTTCTTTTAAATACCACGCAATTTACCTCTTTAAAATTTCCCCCCAGAATTCCAGTTGTAAATCGAAGAGAGCGAGTACGGTGTCCTTGGAGCCCTTTTGGGTAGGGGAAAAATTTATGTCAGTTTTGTAATTTCCGTTTTATTTTTTTCTTTTTCCCCTTTTCAAGTTATCTTCATCACAACTCTAATTTTTAATAATAATAAATTACTTTGGCTATTTGTACGGTTGGATGGGTGATCAGTCCATTCTTTATGTGATCTTTTTTGTCTCTAAATCTCAATTAAAAAAGGATCTTACTTGTTTTTAAATTGAATTTATATTTTATGTATTTTATCATTTTATTTATAAATAAATTTAAAAATTAAAATATTTTTAAGTTTTTAAAATATTTATATTAAAATTTTTACTTTTATATATTTATAAATTTATATCTTGTAAGTAAGTGATAGTATATAAATATTATATTTGAATTCTAATTTTAAATATTTTATAGTTTTGCTCAATCAAAATTTTGGATCGAGGGTTGGTAAGAGTAGTTGGTCCTTGAACACAATTATACCATAATTGAATATGAAAACCCAAGACTTCATATTCAAAACTCTGGCTAATTAATTAACCATGGGCAGCGTTTCATCACACTTTCCACCCCATTCTTATCAATCTCTTTTCTTGTACACTTGCAGAAATTGGGTTTATTAAGAAAAAAAGAATAAATTACGTTTATTAATTTAGTTAATCAGTTTTTGTCTTTTGGTGTCCCGAAAAGGTAGTTGGAAATGGTAAAGTGAATTTGGAATGGAAAGCTTTAGTTTTCTGTTTTCTACTGTAAATAAAAAGTTAATCAAAAGACATGATTTTTGTATTTGGTGAAAAATGAAATCAAAGTTAATTATCCCCGGTCCCTAGCTTTACCTTACAGGGTTTTTTCTTTTCCTTTTTACCTTACTGGGTTTTTTGTATTTGGACTGAAAAACATGTTGGAGGATTGAGACTGGTGGCAAGATGTGGAGAAGCTCGAACCAGTTGTACTTGCAAGATTTGGATGAAATTTGTGTCAGAGACAGCATCTGCTTCAGTCCCAAGGAGAATTGATTTCACCCATCTCTCTGCAATGAAAAAAGAAGGATTAGAAATTGACACAGACGTGGTCACAGCAGGTTAAAATGCAAATATGGGCCACAATTTTTGGTCGGCCACATCTACTGCACAACCATTATTAGAACAGAATCATTGTAGATTGAAGAAAATGACAAAAGTAAACGACCAAAGTCTTCTGATTTTCTGATTTACCTAATTCTCATCGGGAGATTGGTAACTACTAACTAGTCGTGTTTTTGCTATGAGGCACTGATGACAATCAATTTTGATGACCATTTTTGTTTTATTTTTTGAGCCACAGAAAAAGATACTCCATGGGGTTTGAAAGCCTGGAATAAGACCCAATCCAACTCAACCCAACAAAATGGATGAAGCAGATAAAATAAAATCCTGGAAAGCTAAAAGGAATGGCGACTGTTTCTTCGCTGCATTGCTGCAACATCTCATCTTGTTTGAACCAGAAAGGTCTGCTACTACCAGACCTGACTCCCTCCCAACTCCAAAATTCTTTTTTATCTGATATACTATTGCCTTCTACTTGTACTTCGACAGACAATCTGATCTGTTGTCTGGTCTTCTTTTTAAATGGCTGACATGCTGCTTTGATTCGATTTTGTTCAGGCGTTATTGTAAGTGCCAGTTCTATTACTACTAGAAGTAATAGCAACAGTAGAAAGCAACCCCCGTTCTGCTGCTGCAACAGCTACCGCCCGCAGCATGAAGAGAAGAAGAAACCATTGTACTACTCAGCTTCTAATTAGCCATAGTTTGCTCCTTTCACTTCCTGATTTTCCCATTAATTCTTGTTTATCTGTAAATATCTTACATCTATTGCCTCCATGTGTCACAGTATCCGCGTTCAGGAAGTAAAAGAAGATGGGCATGGACATGAACACGCAACCAGAAGAAGACAAATTATGCTTCAGGGGCCTCTTATTGCCTTTTCTTTTCCGCAATTTGTGTCTGCTGCACTCGCGGGGAAAGGTAGCTAGTACTATATATATACACATATTCTTCCTTTCTTTTATCCCCTTTTAATTTTTAATTAATATTTCCTGAGAGCCTTAGTGTTTGTTCTGAATTCTGATTACATTGGTTGTTTCTCTCTATTTTCAGAACCAGATGTGCCACAAGATTTCCGAGCTTATACTGATGACGTGAATAAGTTCAAGATTTTTATTCCCCAAGGTGAGTCGGTCTTTTTCTTTTTCTGCCCAATTTACATGTTTGCATCTATTGGCATGGAAACCCAATTGGAATATTCAAGTTTCTGTGAAATGCTGTTCAACTTAAATAAGAAAAGTAATCTTTACAGTACAGATTCAAATTCATATATTTCAGAGACTGTGTCCCTATTAATTTAAAATCTTTCTGGTGCTAATGTTGCAACGTATACGTAGCTCAACATGTGGTTGTTCATGCAGATTGGCAAGTAGGAGCAGGTGAACCAAATGGATTCAAGTCCATTACAGCTTTCTTCCCAGAGGAAGAAGCTGCAAACTCAAATGGTACTCTCGGAGTTTCCTGGTAGTTCCATCCTTTTTTTTTTTTTTTTGATTGTTTAGGTATTCAAGAATTTTAGTTTCTAGATTGGTTGCTTCAGTCAGCGTAGTGATCACGGGGCTTGGTCCGGATTTTACTAGAATGGAATCTTTTGGCAAAGTTGAAGCCTTTGCAGACACTCTGGTAGGCTTCTCAGCTTCCAATCCATCACCGAAATTTTCATGATTTCGACGTTAAGGCTTTTCAGCTTATTATGCTTAAGCATACATTGTTAACTGCATCTCCTACAGGTTAGTGGATTGGACAGGAGCTGGCAAAGGCCCCCAGGTGTGGCAGCAAAACTCATAGATTGCAAAGCTGCTAATGGTAATTGTATTATTCAAGACCATCCTTTACCATGAACCAATACGTAGTAATATTATATGGAGTAGATAACATTAAACATGCTCGAGAGTCAAGACACGTGAGCTTTAGCGGAAGATCAATTCACCTAGAATCCATGTTTTCATGATTGAAATCGCCAGGACTTGGTTTCATGTACATAGAATAAATTGTCGACAGTACTTACGATAGATCCCGTTCCCAATGGAGGTCCTTTCTCTACTTGACTAATCGCTTTTCCTTTAACCATTGATCAGGCTTCTACTATATTGAGTACACATTGCAAAATCCAGGCGAAAGTCGAAAGCATTTGTTTTCAGCTATTGGAATGGCATCAAATGGTTGGTACAACAGACTGTACACTGTGACAGGACAGGTGATCTTACATGAAATATATACAATTCAGTTACACAAGATTCTTTTACTACCAAATATGCAATGTCATTTTTCTTTGTGTGTACCTACTCTGATTCTTTGATTCCTCTATCTATGTCATTTGCCGCAGTTTGTGGATGACGAGGCAGAGAAATATGGTTCCAGAATTGAGAAGGTAGCTTTAGTCAACATAAGATAGAAAGCTAGAAGTTTTTTGCATCTTCCAGTTGAGAGGATGGTAATTCCAATTCTAGAATAAGAGAAAGAAAGCCCCTCCAGGCTACAGCTCTGTATCTCGTTATTTCTTTATGAAAATGCTACCGGACAGAGAAGGCCTTGCTTAGGCATTGATTGCATGAACCAATTACTAACCTTATTGTGGCATGATTGTTTGCTATATTTCTACAGTAGAGAATTGATGAATCTCATGGTTGCCTTTCACATCTCCTCGCTGAATTTCGAGTTATCTGGTCTTGCAGGCTGTATCATCCTTCAGATTCATTTGACACAACAGTTGCTGATTGAGATGGCAGTCATGCTTTTACACAGGAGTGCTGCAGATCCTCTTTAAGTTGTAATGCATGTCATTTGTTAAGCAGCTACTGATTGAGACACTTTCCGTGAGGCCTTGTCTCACGTACGAATTTGATCAATAGTATTTAAAGGCTTTCTGTATCCTTTACGAGTGGCGACTGATGAATCTGTTTCCCTAAGCAATCAACTTTGGAATTCACTTCTGAATTTTTTCTGTGGCAGCACACTTAACAAACCATTCTACCCAAAGCTAAGAAAATTAGAAGACCAGCACTTCTTTCTGTACGGTCCTGCTATTATGTTTTGATGCACATTTCGTTTAACGTTGAACTGGGTTAACCAGGGTGGGTACGTACTGACATTGGCCTACGTATTTCAGAAACATTGGCAAGTAATTTCATTGAAATTCAAAACAATTTCTCTATTGGCTAAATTTTGGAGATACACTGATTATGAAACATTTGGTTTTACATTCTCCACCGCTCGTTCTTCAGTTTTCAGTGCATAACTTCTACGAAATAAGAGATTTAGCTGGTCAACAAAAAGTAGATTCTTCATCCCCTCCAATTGTGCTAACTCTTTCTCCATCTGCAAATCCAACTCCTCAAAGTGAAGAATCTTATCTTGGATCTCTTTCATCTGCAAAAACTCAGGACATTCAGTAAATAATTTACAAATTTAACATCCTAGACATGGATGATCTTAAAACTCTTACATACCTGCACTTCTGTAATCCCAGTTATAGCTCTTTCAATGTCACGTTCTTCCTTCTCAAGCAGTGCATACACATCTGCATATGCTCTTTCCAATGCATTTAGGTTGGTGTCACCATTAGATGAAACGTCTGCTTCTGCACCACAAAGAAATAAAGCCTCAGCCAAATGCCAGTCTCAACTCTCAAGAAGAAAATTGCAACAGTCAGAGCAGCACCTCTTTTTAAAGGACTATATGCAGATAATGCTAGATGATCTTTCTCAAGTTATAAAAGGCAATGCATGAATCACTCGTAATATGAAATTAAATATGGTGACACCTCCAATAAATCCCAAGTATTAGATCCAATCTTGGGATGGATCCAACTTAACAAGTAAATCCCCAAATGCTTGAAGTATGTGTAAAACCAACCTCGTCTTGTGTTTCTTGCAAAAGATCCACGACGCCCTTTGCTAGCTGTGTTGTCATCCACCTCAGATAGAGTGGTAACAGCTGCTCGGGCAGCAGCTTCTGCACTCTCCACACCAGCCAAAGCTGACAGAAACGCAGCCTGAAAAATGTAGCAAGGGACAAACATTTATTACTAAAAATAAACTGCATCAACAACATCTGATAATTGGTGTGTTGGTACAAAAGGAATATCAATTTTAGTGTATCAAAATCAATGCTTATAATCTGTTAAATCTTTGCATACAGGCTACAGCTACGGATATTAAGCAGCCCTTTCCTCTCCAATGACTTGTTGTATATCTACAGGCCACAGCCACAACTTGTTTAATATCTGTCTCAGCATTATCCTAATCCCCATTACTCTCAAAGCACATAATGGAGCAATACAAAAAATAAGAAAAATAGCCACACTGACATGCAGTACAGATCAGGGTGTCAAAATTATGGTTGAGTTTATGTTGCCATAAGTTTATGCAGGTACTTGAGATATTCACTAGACCTCAACAAACTCCTTGCATTGTAGCATTAGCGTAAAACAAGTTAAGCATCTGCCAGCCAGGCAGTAAGAACTTGTAATTAAGATTATGGGGTGCATGAGCATCTGCCAGCCAGGCAGTAAGAACTTGTAATTAAGATTATGGGGTGCATGAGTCCAAATCTTAGCTTAGTAATTCCCAGCCCATCCTCCTTTGTGCTTCAAGTTAAACAAAACAAAAGACACGTACCTGAGCCATAATTGGGTTGCTAGCATCAGCAAGAGGTGTGAGGCGCATCCTCTTATTGGTTTCAAATCCAGATTCAGCCTCGTCAGAGGATGGATGACCAAGAAATTCCTCCCCAAAAGGAAGTTTAACGAAATGAGCAACGCAATCCTTGTCAGTTCTACCACCAACATGTTGTGCAACCTTCTTCCAGTCATCACCATAATGCATAATGGCTTCCAGAAGCAGCAAGGTATCTTTTTCCGACCAATCTGCCTTAGGTTCATCAGTGATCTCTACCCGCCTGAAATCAGCATTGCTGAGACCAACCCTAAAGTTGCCTCGAACATAGCACCTTGCACAAAGAGTGGAGTCATACTGCACAACAAAAGGGAATTCCAAAAACTCAGCAGGTCAGGGCACCGACTCAAAATTGTCAAAATGGTCTTTCTTTTTTTTTCCAAGCCTCAAACACGAAACATATAATCTAAATGCAAACAGAAAATCACACCATCTCTATAGTTAAGGCAGATGCATAGGTGTAAATTTGTGGGCTTTTATTAATTGCAAGTAAGAAAATTATCATAAAGACTTAAGAATCAAAAGAAATAGAAAAGGTAAGAAGAATATGTTAATGATAGTAGCATAAAGAAGGGAAAAGAGAGACCTTGTCGCAAACGAAACAAGCAATGGTACAAAGAGACTTGCAAGCGCCACAGAATCGTCTAGAAGCAGCGGAGGAGTGTTTAGAGGAGGAGGAGGTGGGGGCAGCAGAAGAAGGAGCTTCAAGAGAAGGGGCGTCTGCGGACTTATTATTATTAGCAGTATCTTTAGCGGGCTTGGAGGGAGCGGAGGCGGCGGAGTGATTGACGAGACCCCACAGCTCAAGGAAATCGAAAACCCTTCGAATGGAACCAACGTCGCCCACAAGAGCCCTCCTGGCGTCAGTGTAGCTAATCTTCCGGGAAGGATTTTCCCTGAATTGCTTTATAATGGAGTTCCTGTAATACATGTAAACACTAGGGCTTTTGGAAGGCGAGCGACCATCGAAGAACTCTGGAAGGAAACGGACCTCGCACGCGTCTATCTTCTCCCGTGAAAACCACCCTATATAATTTACCCCAAAAGAAAAAACAAACACCAGCAATTATCAAACACTGACTGTAAATTAGAGAGTGGGGGGAAGAGTAGGTTAACACACGAGATGCGCTGGACTTACGGGAGTAGCTGGGGACGTGAATGACGTCGGCATCGGAGGAGGATGGCGGTGGACGGCTACAGGGAGTAGGAGTGGAGGGAATTTCAGACTTGACCGCAGGGGTGGTGGATTTGGCGGAAATTTGGGGAGGTTTCGATTGGGCGGGGGTGGGGATGGTGTCAGAGGAGTCTGCTTCTTTAACCGGAGATCTTCCTGCCATGCTTCCTTCCTTCCAACCTATCTTTTTCTCTGTCCAAAGTCCAGTTTTCCTTTATTTCCGAGAAGGGTGGGATGGACGGTGAAGCCGTGACGGACCCAGCCTCAGCCTTTTTATATATTAGTATAGCCTCCCTCCTCAAATTTACTTAGTTAATAATTACCCCGCACCTTTTGCATATAATTTTTCTTTGGTCATTTTCCCCTAATTTTTCCTTAAACCAATGGCCAACTTTTTTAATTAAAAAACCATGACAACTTACTCATAATACTCCCCGAATAAGATTAAGGGTCTTCAGATATCAAAATTATCAATATTAATGCCCTTTGTCCGAAAAATTTCAAGTACTTTTTACCCATTCCTCAGATTATAACCAAATCGTCAGTTCTGCTTTTGACCGGACATATGAACCTCTCCATTCTGCCCACCGCAAATACCTCCGACAGGAAGCACTTGGAAACTACCTAAACGACTTGCCCTTAATGTTACAGAGCATAGTTACCTTACCTTACATTAAATCAATAAAGAAATAGAGAATACTACCAAGAACACTTTGTACACACCATTTTTTTTTTCTTTTTTGGTCTTTCCATTTCAAAGAAAATGCATCCGGAGCTTCCTCCATGCTTTGAAGTCAGGCTCTCATAATAATTCATAAAATGCAAGAGTTTTCGTGTGTCCAATGACCCCCCTACCACTAATATGCACAAAACTAGAACCATGTCTACATACAATGCAGGACACCACCAGACACCAGAGACTATCTATACACCCAAATGCTGGGACTAGACTATAAAAGAATCATATGTTGATTCTAACAAGTATTTTTACACCATTTTATTCCTATATGGTTGCTAGAAACCCATTCCAGCATCCATAAATCCATGACTGCCAGCCACCCAACCCGAGCGCCTGCAGTATATGTGGTTTAGAATTTAGATACACCAGGGTAAAGGAAGAGCTTTCTGCATCCTCCGTATTGCTTCTCCACCATCTGGAGCGACTCAGACAATATGACTTCTCTGGTGAGCATGACTACGTATGACCTGCACAAGATAAAAAGTTGTAAGCCCATCACCCCAAAAAAAGAACATTTATAATTTAAGACAGTCCTAAGAGATTAACTGAAGAGGGAAATTTTTAAAATTGGTAACAGCATTATTGATTTTCCCAGTTGTATTTAAAGTTGCCGACAGCACATGTTAGAGGAAAAATATTTTAAGTGATTGCCTATACATTGCATGCAGTCTTTCAGTCTCAAACAGCCCCTCACTTTTACACAAAGAGAAGTAGACAATATGTACATATGCAGTCAATGTCAAGCTTGTTGCCTAAGTACATATAAACAACTCTCTACTCTCTTCAGTTAAACCACCATTATAATACTTCTATTTGTAACAAGCATAATTGAGACATTTTGATAGGAAAACATGCCATCAGATCTGGACTAATCCGGTGATGATCTTAGCATTAAACTCAGACAGAATCCATTTAAAAGATATCAGATGGAAAACCAAAGAAATAACTCTAAACTCTAATGGTAAATAACAAAAACATAACCCCATCAAAATGATATTCTGGTCAAATCTCAGCAAATATGCACTGAATGATAAGCCCACCCCAGCAATGATTCCTACACCAGGTGACAACATTTCATGTTTTTTTCCTCTCCATTATCAATTTTTTTGGTTTTTAACAGCACTGCAGGAAAGAATATTAATTGTATCTCTAATGCAGGAAAGAAAAAATGAATGGTACCTCTAGAATGCAAAATAAATAGTTTGCAAGGCTAGATCCGAAGCCCGCCACTCAAGTAGCAGTTCCGCTGCTCTTAGTCCTGCTGCAATCTAAGGATACCTGAAATTAATGAAAAACTCCAGCCACAGTTAATACCATAGCAAGATGACCATGACAACCTACAAACTTTATTCCCCAAGACATCACCACTTACCTTGATCAACTCCTCACCCAGTTGTTTGGTCAGAACCGCTACCTTGCATAAACTGAGAAGGAGTAGTAACTATAAACTGTGGCTGTGCTGGAACTGGTGTTGCCATACCTGATAAACAAATATACTTGGCTCATAAGGTCTTCTATGCATTAAATTAATTACATAAAACCATTTTAAAACAACAGGGCATGCAGGCGCCTTCTATAATTGATTAGGAAATATAAGGACTGAAAAATTCATTCATGATGGTGCATCCCTTTCTCTAAGCTCAACAAAGAGATCCATTCTCTACATACTTTCTGATTCACATAAGTTCACTAATGACAACTTCTTATGATGCAGAGCAGAAAGAAAACTTTAAACTAGAATAAATATAAAGACGAAGATGTACAGGTCAAGTTATTGGAGAGGGTAAATTGTTGGCAGACAGAACTAGAGGGAAAAAAAAACAGATAACATAAGCAAGCACAATAAGGCAATTTTCCAGACTGATATTAACCTCCAGGATAAGGAGTTTGGATTGTGGGCATTGCAGAAGTCGTGATTGCATTAGCACTGGGTCCACCAAACTGCACTATTTGATGACTTGGCAATGCATATCCCTGTACAGCTGAATAACCATGTCCGCTAGGAACAGTCTGACCCAGTTGTCCATAGGGATAGAGAGCTGTGCCTGCTGATCCAGGTACTCCATATATCTGAAGGTACTGCTGAGCTGCATAAGGGTTGTAAACACCCTGTCCATAGATGATAGCATGCAAAAACAAGGAATAAATCAGTATCAGAACATGAGCATTACTTACTCTAATGAAGTTAAATAAGATTTTCAGAACATTGCACTTTAGAATGCCATTAACCTGTGGATATAGATATTCATGTCCATAGGTCGGATACCTGCACAGATTAAACAAATATAAAAAATTTCAAAAAGGTTAGCACTAAACTAGGAATTCAGCATTAAATTTAGAGTGTGAATATACATTCAGAAGATAAACACATACTATACGTCACATAGAACAACCACGTTTTCCAAGTGAAATACCAACATACTTCTATGCTATCAATAAGCCATACCAAGTATGGCCCAATAGATTCATCAGTAAAACCATAAGCCTAACTACTCAGCCCATAGGAATAATTAAATTCCCTTCTCCCAACATTTCTTTTTCCTTTTGATCCTTATCAAATCACAATCACGACCTTGCCTGTTCAATAAACATTGAGCTCGGGCACATATCCTCCGCAACTACCACTTTTTGCATTCCTGCAATTGCCAATCACACCATGTCATATGACTGTACTTTGGACTAATTAATCCTGAATTCTAAGGTAAATACTATAACTCCTTGACCAATGTTACATTTTGTGATTGGTTTGAACTGCCATAAGACAAGGAGAATAATAAAAAGAAGCAAAAGTAGCTGCAAAAGGAGACGTACCCAATTGAACTCTGACTAGCGATCTTTCCACTGTGGTCCAACTACATTGTAGGTTGATGGGTCATATAGAGCACTCAACCACTGTATATTTATGCTACCGCTACAGCCTACTCCTCATTAATGGTGAAACAACAGATGTTTCTGCATCTACTGCTTATACATGTGTGAATACATCTCAATTCACACATGATAATAATTTTAAACCAAGAACAAACTTAACAAAAAGAAGCCTAGTGATCTACAATTAAGTACCAAGACAAAGAAGCCAAAAATGCTTCAACCTAAACTTGTCCATTATTTCAATTCCGAGTGGAACATCCCAGGAAATTATCAGATCACAGACACAGATCAAAAAAATGTCAGTCAAACACCTAAAACAAAGTCAGTTGAAAGCAAAGTAAAATCTCTTAGGCACTTAATAAAACAAGATCTAATAAACTACAGATCATAAAAACTAGAATCTGATGCCCAGACATGCCAAGCTGAGTTAAATCAGGTGCAGCAATCAACATAATTAGAAACCAATTGAATCAGAAAGTAGAACTCACCCATAAGAAGGGTACATCAATCCTTGTTGATAGCTGTAAGAGAGTGGTGGCTGGTAGCCAAAACTTCCAACATATGCCCCTCGTGTAGCTTGTACACCTCCAATGTATGGAGAAGCTGGTCTCAAGCGTCCTATCAGAAAGATAACGAGGGAAAAAATAATTAACATGATCAGTGAGGTTGATGTGAAAGGTCACATGCAAAACTAACTGAAACAAATTAAAATATTAGTTCAACTGTAAGTATGATGCCATCAGCTTACAAATTGAAAAGAAACAACGTGCAGCCACCCTAGAAATTGCTACTAGGAGCACAAATAATTTGGCAGGATTTTGGCATAGAAAGACAATTTTAAATGAAAGAACAATGTCAACATCTGTCATAAGAAAATTTGATTCATTTTTGCTGAGAAGGAAAATGAAATCCAAAATTTAAGACAATCGATAACAGATGAAGTAGAAAAGGGGAAAATGAAGAAAAAAGAACAGTAAATACTTGGATACACACAATGTTACATCTTGAAGACAATGGTCGTCCAGAATGTTAAATTAATGGGAAAGAAACCAATGTGAATATCATGAAAACATCAGCTGTAAGATCAGACTAACCGGACAAATTAGAGATGATACCGTAAGGAACTGGAGGACGAGGTCGGCCAAGTGAAGCCAAATTACAATTAGCGCGCCTGCCATCAATAATTGGAGTCGGATCAGCACAGGCTCTCCTAGCAGCCTCTGGATCCCGGAAAGTCACCTAAACCCTCCATGCAAAGACAAGAGGAAAACAAGACACTCTAAAGTCAATAAACAAGGCCATCCACTTTACTTAACATACATTGCTAGAACATCAAAGGCATGCCGCCATTGAGTTAATACCAGTTTGTCATTATTTGCATGTGAAATAACAATGATGGCCAAATGCAAAGTAGCATAGCATCATCAAGCAGCAACAAAGAAAAAGATATCTTTAAAAAAAAAAAATTAACACTCACGAAACCATATCCTTTGGAACGGCCAGTGTTCTTATCAGTGATGACAACGGCCTCCAGAATTTCACCAAATTGCTCGAAATAGCGGCGCATGGTTTCGCTTTGCGTTTCCCAAGCAAGTCCCCCAACAAAGACCTTGGTGTATGTTGTATCTCCAAAAGGGGAATTTATGTATTGAAAGCCAGAACTCGAGCTCGACCCCGAGCTCGGACCCGGAATCGGCTGATACGCCATAACCCCAGATAACCCGATTCAATTCCAGCGATATTAAGGGGTAAAAAAAAGAAAAAGGTGGAAGATTGTTCGGACGGCAAAAAGAAAAGATGATGAAAAATTTTAGAAACGAATGAAATCAAGTGATAATAAAGTTGACCCCAGAACAGAGAGACTAAAAAGACATGGTTTTAATGATAAAACCCTAGAAAAACCCTAGAATTGGAGGGAAAGAAATATACCCAGAATCCATTGGGAATGGGATTTAAGGGAATCAAACAACAGGGGTGGTGGTTGGATTATTTTTGACAGGAAAGCAAAAGATCGGAAAGCGGAGAGGCGGACACAATAATCCTAAGAATCATAATAAAAAAAAGGAAAGGAAAAAGAGAGAGAAAGAGTGAGGAAAAAAAAAATAAAAGAGAAACCCTAGATGGGCCAAGAAGGTGTTGAAATCGGTGGTGGGATAGGATGGAGCATGCACTTTGGGGGAAGGTTTGGGCTTTGGGTTGGGCTCTATATACAGAGACAGAGAAGAAGATAGAAAGGAGAGGAATTGGGGTGTTTCGGAGAAAGCAAAGAATCTATACAAAAACAACCAAACGATTAGAGAGCAGAGAATGAGAGGGTGGCAGGAGGAGGAAGAGGATGTGCACAGAGTGAAATGATACCAAAAGAAAGACAAGTGTTAAGGGATAGGAAATAAGATATTAACTTCATTAATTGCAGTTGTTTTTGCTGGTGAGGGATGAGGGGAGAGGAGATGGAGGAGGAGGCGGACTTGGGGAATGAGGAGAGGGATCATGATTTGCCATGAGCAGCAGCCAAAGAGAGTAGGAGAAAAAAGGGGAAAGAGAAAAAGCAAGAGACCCTTTTGTCTTCGAGAGTTCTCAAACAAAGCAAGACAGCTTGGGAGGGTGTCGACGTGGGACCTACCACCTTGCACTCTCTCTCGCTCTAATCCCTATCTATTTGCCCTCTATTCGTCTCCCCCCCAATCTTCTCCTAATCGAACGAGTACCGATGCTAGTAGACAGTAGTAGTATATATAGTTGCCTGATCTGTTTTGTTTTCAACTTCACACGAACTAATCATTAAGCTCGGGCTGGAAACTCCTGGCTGCTGCTTCCTCAGTGTCCAATTCTCTGTTAGTCCTTACAATCCCCCTTCTATGGTAATTTCTCATCACTCTCCCTGTTTCTCTTTTTACTCCGATGATTTTCTTTCATCACCAAGTTAAAACTTACCATTAGACAAAACGTTTTTTTTTTTTTAATTTTTGATTTCTTTATCTGTTTGTTCCACCTCATTGACGCAAGAAAGACGCAATTGTTCGGCTCTGTGCCTCTCTGCTTTCATATTTTTTTCAGGAAAAATTTTGTATTTATTCCAATTCACTTCCTACGTACAAAAGGCAAAGCTGATGCTTTATTTCGTAATTCCGTACATCATCTCACTACTTTAAGGGCTTTTCGGCACAATGATAACTACTATGCTTGATTAGGGTTTCTCACGGCTTTTTTTCTTGTAATTTCTGATGTTAAGTACTCACTCTGCGTGAAAAAGAAAAATCATTTTATTTGAACGAGATGCTCCCCTTATTTTAGCAGCTACAAATGGAAATGTAGAATGTGTGAACTTGATGACAAAGTGGGACTTACAAAAATATGGTTATAATCGTTTGCAAGGTAAAGCTTTGTTTTGGCCTTTACAGAATAATGGTGATAGTAATCTACCAACTGTTGAAGAAATTGTCGTGGGATGATTTGGTTCGTAAACAGCATCATCTTTGGTAAATTACAGAGTTGGGAATTGGATAAAGGTCGAGCAGCTCTCCACGTAAAGTCAAGAAAGGGACCCTCACAATGGATGATGCTGGTTGCGACAGGCATCATTGTTCTTTTTCATTGAAACGGGTTGGTCTATAAAAAAAACCTTATTCTAGAAGAAATTAATAATAATAATAATAATGATCCCAAACACTCTGCCCCATCATCACCTCTGAGACCTGTGAATACAGATTGGCTTGAAACAGCGATTGTCAAACAAAACCTGAGTAACCCCGGTTGAGGAATTGACACGTTTGGAGCTGCTGTGGGGATTGAGTGTAAAGTTTGATTGCCCTTTCATCTGGACTCTTGAGTGAATTTGGTGGGGCATGCAATTGAGTCATGTCCAAACCAGTGGCTGGGGATTGGGTCTACCGAGGGGGGTCCATTCCACCCGTTTTCGGGCCACAATTGCAGGGCTGCAGCAGTGTCCTATTCAGGGACCACAGCCACCTTGGTATCCCAACTCTCAAGTCGTTTTTTTGGGTTCCATTCCAGAGCTTTTAGTGCCACTTCGAAATGTACAAAGGGTGTTTCTGTCTCCGTGATGATGTTTTTTTCTCAAGGCAAAGCTTTCCTGTCGGAAAACATCTTGAAGCCCTTAACCCATTTCTGTATTCGTAGCGCCTAACTTGATATACATCCAACTGTCTTGTTCGGTTGTGTTGCTGAATACAAATAGTTAAGATATCCCGCCGCCCGTGCGATGTGAAGGATGCATTCATCCAATGTTCTGTAAACGAAACACCTATATGGCCAAATGGTATTTTTAATTTCTTCCCCCACTCCGCGGCCTGCTTGTGGAGGATGGCTAATAATACATTGCTGATTGAGTGGGGACATAGGCTATTCACAAGAATCAGAACTTGTATTTATGTTATTACTATATTTCTTTCAACCTTCTGCTTAACACACACCAGAAAAAGTACGTAAAGACTTACCTGTTTTAATATAAATTTTTTTTTTTTAGGTTCGCAGCAAGAGTGAAACAGAAAATCAAGAATCATCTGCGTGAAAAACATGATACTAGTTATTATGAGTAGGGACACAGAGGCCAGGATATGTGCTGGCATGAACCCTGGATTTGATATCAGCTGGTATTGTTCATTGGTGAGAACATTCTTGAACAGGAAAACCTTGGAGCTAATTTTTGCCCATGTGCCCGTTCTCCGCATAGTTGTTGACAGCAGCAGTAAGTGTATCTTCCAATGGCCGATACCTCCATCCTAAATTCTGCAATTTCTCCGAACTTAGCCTGATCACTTCTGTCTCTTCCTCTTTAAAACTGTCAATTACACAAAAGTGGGCATAGTACGAAGCAAAAAGAAGGCAGTTTAAGAATTCAATAGTACAACAAAAGTTGATTTGTTTGGTGCTCATATGTTGTTGGGAGAAGATGGATCTAGATTTATCAGAAAAATAAAGGAAGATGAGGATCTAGATAGTTGCTTATAGCTTAGTTTACCTCTTGGGGTAATTGTAAACAGGATACATGCTTTTTAACTTCTCCACCAAATCCTTCGTTCTGATCTCATGGGATGAACATAAGTATCTTCCCTCTGCTTCAGGCTTTTCATACAGCATCAAGGTTGCTTCAGAGGCATCACGCACATCTACAAAAGCACGACTTCCATTGTCTGCTGCTTCCCATCCATCTGTTTTCCATAACAGCATCCCCGTCATTCCGTCAAACAAATTTGATATGCAGAATAGGAAAACCTTACAGTATTAGTTGTAGATCTGCATCCGGTGCTGTATTGTGATAATGCATCATTGCAGCTAATTATGCACAATGAATGACCTTTCAACCTAATTTCATTACTGTTTATAAATGAACCTGATCACAATGTATGAAAGTGGCATAGTCATCATCACTATCAGGAGAAAAACCTTGTAAAAACTTGAGGAGGTATAAGCTGCTGCTGTTCATGGTTGGTTGCAGCAATGGTCCAATAATCACGGAAGGGCAAATTGTTACTACGTTGAGTCCACTTCTCTTTGCATACTCCCACGCTTCACTTTCTGCTGCAGTCTTGGAAAAGCAGTACGATTGCTGGCGCTCACGGTAACATACATAAAAAAAAAAGGGAATCAAAATTTAGAAGACCCCTACTTGCAAATAGTGACTCTGCCTATATGCCCGAATAGAACTCATTGGACATAAGGAGCAGTTGCAAGTAATCGAGTTAGTACCATAATTGCCTTGCAAAATGCCAAGTCAGACCAGCAGTCCTCGTTCATGACCTGACCCTTTGGCCAGTTAGGATTCAGCGCAATAGCCCCAATAGATGACACAACCACGACCTTCTTAACTTGTGTCTTCAAACATGCATCGAGTACATTTCGTGTACCAGTTACGGCTGGTTCCATTAGTTCAACCTGCCCCGTGAAAGGGATAATAATAGCCATTATGAATCGCCCTTTAATTAAAACCAAGCGAAGTCACCCTCTCTTAGTCCAACTTTAACTGTTTAACCATATAAAAAATCACCAAGAGCCGATTGAATGGGTAGACGGGGAGCCTATTTGTTCTTCTGAACGAAACCATGTTATCAAAATCAAAGTTTGGGTTAAAAGTTGTTACATGTTACCTGCTTTAAAAGAAATAATGTTCAACGTTCAAATCCTCTATCCCTCCCTTGGACTCTCTCATATGCACCAAGAGAAGGAATAAAACCATGTTACACCAGAGTGGGACTTGGAGAAGCGAATTGGATTAAAACAATAAACCTGAGTTTCACCTTGGATGACCAAATAAAAAGAATCAAATTGGAAGAGGGACAACAGACTTGCCTCAGAATTTATTACAGCGTCTGCTGGAGGAACTGGGCTAGCAACATGGAAAACGCCAGTGCACCCAGCAATTGCAGCGCAAAGACCATCACTGTTCAGCAAGTCCGTCTGGAAGAGTTGCAAGTTTTCTGAAGCTTTGTCCAGTTTCTTCAGATGAGCGTTCTTTTCATCCCCTGACAAAAACACAGACAGGGCTATGTTCTTTAGAAAAACTAATAGTGCTACCAGCTCTAGTTGAAGGAAAACAGATTTATTTGTTAAAGAAAAGAAAAATACTTGGCATCTTTCTGCATTACTCCTTCAGAAATTTAGCTCATAAGTAACAAGAATTCTTAACTTACATATAAAACAATTTTTTGGCATCAAATACGAGATTCCACCAAAGTGTCAAAGCAATGGAATTGAAAGGGGAATGAAATTTGTAAGGGGAGAATAGTGAGAATACCTGGGTCCCTAACAGTTCCATGGACATGGTAACCCTTTAAAAGCAGAAATTTGATGATCCATGATGCCAGGAACCCCCCTGCACCGGTCACACAGACTCTTTCTCTCCCTCCCATCATCTTTCTTGCTCTAATCAGCAAGAATTGTCCAGCTTCTGAGTTCTTATATATAGTGTTGTAGCTGCCTCCCCTGCACTACGTTGACAAACAGAGTAGACAACTTTTTTGGTTTGTTGCCTTCAATTTTGTGTTTTATCCTTGGTATTATTTGAAGAGGAATTTTTCTGAAATGTGCATTTGTTTTCGACGTTCTTCTTTTGTTTGATATTTCCAAACCTTTAGGTGATATACTGATATCATTGTAGTTATCACGAACAGTGTATGGAACAATTGAGTATGCTTTTTAGCTTTAATACATGGGATGAACCATACAACATACGCAACGGAATGGGTTGTAGAGGGATGACTAAGGTGCTCTTCGGAATCTTTTTGTCATTTCTAGGGAGCCTGTAAATGCCTGAAGATGATTGTTCCATCCCCTAGACAACCTGAATTTTTGATTCTCATGTTTTCTCATGTTTCATGCGGCATAAACCATGACAGGAAGTGTTAGGCTCTGTATGGTTTTGCTGTTTCTACCACTCAAGGGTAGATATTTTTTGTACACATTTTATATGAAATGAAATCTGCTAAATTGCCTTCCAAAAAAAAACATAGGTAATGCTCATACTTCCTGTGAATCTTACTTCCTTTCCCCATTCTTGAACATAAAACACTCAAAACTAAATTATCCAAGGCAGGTAATGTTGAACAAATTCGTTGCCACCAGCTGGGTAGAGAGGAGAGGAGTAACATTTTTGTTAAGTTAGGAGCTGCAGGTTTCTCATTACTGCTCATGCTGCATAACCAGGGCAAGTGCCCATTACATCCGCAATCCTTTTCCCCAAAGCACATATGGTATACGCCCCCCTCCCCTTTTCTTGATTCTAATTATTTTGGGGTTACTTAAGACCATTATTAGATAACATGGGAAGAAGAGAAAGCTCATAAATGCAAGGCAATCATCATATTTAGTAATCCGGATATAATCTGAAGGAAACCAGAGAGTCAACAACAAGAAGGATCAACTAAATAAACTATTTTCTTTTAATCCAAGATTCCAGCCTTTCTATAGCTCTCAACGGAATCCACAAGAGTTTCTTCCAATGGCCGATAACTCCAGCCCAGCTTCTGTAATTTTTCTGAAGTAAGCATATCTTCCTCCCCTACCTCGATGAAGCTGCTAATACAGACATGATTTAGAAAATCATACATTGGAAAATCTTAAGTGATAATATGGTAACAAACAGATTCCTTAAGGGTATACTGTTATACTAGATTCTATCATGAACCAATATTCAGCAGCAAGAGACGTACCTTTTAGGATAATTGTAGTTAGGAAATATACTTCTCAACTTATCAACAAGGTCACGTGCCCTGATCGAGTGAGCTGTGCATATGTACCTTCCTTCAGCCTCTGGCTTCTCATACACCAAAAGCAATGCTTGAGCCACATCACGCACATCTACTATGCTCCGATGTTTGTTCTCCAGCGAGTCGTACCCCTCTGAATCAACACATTGCAATAGAAACCCAAATAGAATTAGAACAGAATGCCACAAGAAAAGATCATGTTTAAGTTCAAAACGGAAAACTTATAACATATTCCTTGCAAAGTTGGTTATAAAGCCTACGATTTGTTACAAAATAAAAAGTAAAAAGCACAGAACTGGAAGACCATAATTACAAGAATAAAGAAAATTTTCAAGCAACAATAGTTCCAATACTACGAATTACAAGATTTAAAATTTGAAAAGCCAAGTAAATTTGGTATTAACAGAAGAAGGAAGCTACGAGCTGTAGTTCTAAATTGCAAAGCCACAAGGAATCAATGAATATTTGGCCAAATCTGTAGCAGAGCACCAATCTAGAATACCAAGTAAAGGTAGTAGAACTGTCAAGGTTATAATTTCCTCTTGTTTTTTTTAAAAAAGTAATACTTCAGTTAATTTTCGGAACCATGCAATCCATGTGCACAAAGCCAAGCAACTTGCACTCATGGTGGAGTACAGAAGCATATGTACAGTAGGAGTAGGCACCACCTTTTAAAAGTTTAATGAGGACCAAGCTACTAGCATTCACAGCGGGCTGCAGAAGCGGCCCTAATATGAGAGTAGGACAAACAGTGACAACATCAAGCCCAGTCCTTTTTGCAAACTCAAAAGCCTCACTCTCTGCTTCTGTTTTTGAAAAGCAATACCAATTCTGGAACAAACAAAGAATAGAGATTAAGAGTGAAGACATTATCTTACTATTAATGAAAAATAATAGAAAATTTCAAACTTTTTCTAGTCATATACCTTCGTTGTTGTGCAGTATTTCTTGTCAGACCAACAAGCCTCATCCTTGATTTGACCCTTGGGCCACCTGGGGTTCAAGGAAACAGCACTTACAGAGGACACAACGACAACGCGTTTAACATTTTCTTGAAGACATGCTTTAAGCACATTAAGTGTGCCCTTTACAGCAGGTTCGATCATTTCCACCTACAAAAGTCGTTGCACACATGTATGAACATATGACAACGCTTTGTGTAAGATGGTAAATGAAAATATTGGGCCATGATTGATGAATGAGGTGAGGAGCATGTAAAATTGAAGGCAGATAAAGTGAGAGCGATAATAGTAGTACTAAGGTAAATTGACAAATTGAGTGGTCTTGCCTGGGGATTAGGAACGGTGGTGGAGGGTACAGGACAGGCAACATGGAAGACACCGGTGCAGCCTTCAATTGCGGAACAAAGAGAATCATAATCTAGTAAATCTGCCTTGAAGAGTTTGAGGTTGTCGGATGCTTTCTCGAGTTGATTCAAATGGGCATATTTGGCATCCCCTGTAAAATTCATGCGAAAATTCAAATAGCTTAGCCAACAAAAACACAGGAAAAGGACAAGGCATGCGAGACCCAATCATGCGACGGTAAACCCACAGATTAAGTTAAGATATTGATTGCTACTACTAGTCTGGTGTTGCCCAGAACAGAGCATAATCAATACAAAAAACTCAGGTCAGGTGGTGATCGAGCAGACAAAGAAATCAAAACGAAATTAAGGTCGAAACTCGAAAAGGTTAGGAAGAATAGTGATTACTACCAGGTAGTCTCACGGTGGCGTGGACAGCATAGTCGTTGGAGAGGAGAAGCTTGAGAACCCAGGAGCCAAGGTAGCCTCCACCCCCCGTCACACACACTTTTCCCTTGGCCATCGCCATTTTCGCACTTTCTCCTTCTATCTTTAGCTTACTAGTCACTTGGTTAACACCGCTTGTTGTTGACTTGTGCGGCTGTCATGAGTCATGATGACCCACCATGTTATGCCATGGTTTGTGTTTCTTTCATTTGTCTCGACTCAAACAAATCACGATGCAGAATGAACCGCTCCTGATTTCTAAGTATAATTTCTAAATAGTAATAGAATGGCCTTCAAGAGGCAAAATGCCGTGGCTGCCAACCTGGCACACATCCTATCTCCCCTCCAACTGGCGTACACCTAAGCTTTAGAAGTTCAGCCACCTCAAAAATCAAATGCCCAATTTTTGTTTTTTTTTTTTCATAGTTTATGTACTTATTTAAAGAAAACCAAGTAATGAATTATTGCTAGTAAAAGTAGTACTGATACGCATATCGTATTGATCTAAAAAGAGTATGCTCCTCTTACAAGAAAACAAAGAATATGCGTCCAAATTCCAGTCGCACATAATACTACTACTGTGCTTTTGGCCGGAGATTTAGCTACAAATTGAAATGAGCTAGGGGTATCTTGTATTGGCTGAATTCCACTCCAGACTTCCTTAAACAGTGCACAGTCTGGTCTGGAGTTTGAACCAACCGTGACGGTGATGCTATTGCTAGGGGCAAACACATGCCAACTAGCTACAAATTCAGAAGCATGAGCTAACTAATCTAGCCGTGAATTTCTTGCTGTGTATAAATTAAGCTCATTGGGTGATGAGTGATGCACTGATAAACATCAACTAGATTACTAAAAGCATTGGAGACCGGTGGGTGTTTAAAAAGCATGGAAAACTTCCTTCTTTGAGCTTGTCAATCCGGCTCCGGTCGTTTTTTAAGAGCACTCTCCTCTGATCGTGTCCCCCGATAAGTGTCAAATCATCGATTGATCCCGTTTCCAACCCAAAGGGCTCGACTGCTCCAGCCTTGGACCTCTTTTTTCTTTGCTAATTAACGAAATGGACGCAAAAGCAGCCCGCGGCAAGAAAGGCACACGACGTACGTACATGTCACATGTATGCTTTGTATTTTTCACATTTTTATTATTTTTTAAGGGATATCATAAGATTTTATTGTCTAATCTTACATGGAAAGAGACCTCCCTTACATCAATCAATAATAAGTTTTTAACTTCTGAGGAGGATTGACATATAATAAGAAACTTTCAATAATAAAAAGGCCCTCGATTGTCATCAAGTCAACAACTATATTTCTTTTCCTATATAGTTTTTTTTTTTGAAGGGAAGTGGTGAAAAAAATAAAAAGTAAAACTTTCGTCTTTAAATTATAATCAAAATTTTAAGTGTGTATTAATTTTAAAAATGAACATTTTATTTTTAAAAAAAAAATCGGTAAATATATAAATCTAATCGTTAACCAATCGTTAAATTTTTATTAATTTAATAACGTAATAATATTAATAGTGCTTGAGTCACCAACATACTATCAGCCTGAAGATCGATCTTTTGAAAACCAAGCTCCCTAAGCATATTGTTGCCCAGGATAAACTCCCCATAATTCAACTCTATAAGCTGTACATTTTCGCAACCTCATTGCATAGCCCCCTCTCCGATGGCTAGTTGAGTCTCTGCTCGTTCAGTGGAATTTAATAAGCACCGACTGGAATTTAAAGAAATCCAGCCGACAGTAGGTACAGTCCAACCAATCAAAAATTCCATGCATGCATTGTGTTCTTGATGGATAATATTAGAAGCCAAAACTCAATTTCTTTATGTACAAAATTCGTTTCAATTTTTAACATCATTTTAAAATCTAAATGAGATGATAGAATAAAACATTTTTTAAGATTTTAATTTAATTTATCCCACTTAATCAAAATTAATGTGAAAAAAGAAATTGATATAATAAAATATTATCGGATAAATCTATATCTCTACTTAATAATTTCTCATAGATTAGAGGCTTAACTAGCTATTTACGATGCTATATATAGATCGACAATGGCTGTTGTCTTTTGTAATATAAACTTTGACTTTAGGCCTTCTTGCTTTATCTTTATATATATGTTGATATATGTATAGACTTACCATAAATGAAAACATTCATTTAAGAAAGAATGTCGTGTGTCAAATCTAAGGTTAACCTGTCAAACTTCAAAAATTAATGACCAGTGGCAATAAATTAATTAAAATCTTACATATTTTATTTTTGTCTCATGTTTCTTTCTTTTATTACATAGGGGAGTGCAAACATTTAATTTGATGAAATTAATTATGAAAATCATAAAATCGAAAAACCGGAACTCCTCTTTTAAAAAAATTGAAATCAAATTGAAGTAGTTGTAATAACTGAAAAACTGAACACTAAACTATTTCGGTTAGTTTGGTTCAATTACCAAAAACCGAACTCATGAAGATGGAGAGAAAAAAATGTGAAGATGTGATATGTTTTTACTAGATCTCATGTTAAGATTTTCTTTTATTTTGTTTCTTTAATTACATAATAAAGAATCAAGAATAAATAATGTTGCTTTGTTTTTTGAACTCAAACTTTGATTATCTTTTTCAAGCAAATGTATATACATAGTGTTCGTTCGCAATATAAGTGTTTCTTTTAATTAAGGCATTTTCAGTAGAAAATATAGAGTTAATATTATATATTTTGATCTTAGATTTTACATATTAAAAACATAAACTTTAATTCCCTAAGTTAGGAAAACTCAAAATTATATCTCATTATATAAGTATTACTTACTTCGATTAGTTCAGTTACTACAGTTGAGAAAATTCCAAATCGAATATCAAATCAATTAAACTGTTTTAACGAATTTAATTAATTGAACTAACCGAACTGAGAAAATCAAACTCATTTTTGTTCAATTCAATTTGAATTTCTTCTTAAAGCCATCACTATTTTATTTTCTTTCAAATTTTTTCATATTAAATTTGTACCCTTGTCCTTGAAAATTTAAATATGATTGAAAATACAAAAAAAATGAACATAAAATATATAATATACATTAGAATCAAAATCTCTTTTTCGCTTTAATATTCATGCCAAGGTGAATTCCACTGTCAATTCATCGTAAAACAAAAAGACAAATATCTATTAATATATATATATATATATATATATATATATATATTAAACAGAGAGAGAGAGTAAACCAATGCTAAAATTTTGGTTTGTTATAATTTAATCCTTCAATTAATTTTTTATGAAACTTACTATTTAGTTTTGGCCATTATATACATGTGACATGAAATATAATAATCGATATATGTGTACACTATACACAATATATTCACATAAAAAATGTGACATTGTAATTATTTTATAATAAATTATATAAATACATATATATATATTTATATTAGTTGTGGTATGGTTGATAATTAATACAGAACGGTTAAGGATTTTTCGTGGTAAATAAGGATATAAAAGGGAAGGCCCGGACTGGCAGTTTGGAATGATTGTGGGCAATTATTTGAGACGAGATGCAAGATTCTTCTATTATGGTGTAATAGCTTACCTGTAAATCATATTATTAAGAAGAATTCAAAATTAATACTCGATTTTAATTGGTCAAATTCAATGGAAATTATGATATGGGTTAAGGCTAAATTTATTATTAACATTATTTTTTCATTACTTTAATTTTTTTAATCTCATGATGAATTTATATTAGATCGTAATTAATTATCACAACACTTTATCAAAATCAAATACAATACTAAATTTTTATCATAGCACGTTGTTATCTAATTAGATTTGATTGGATTATAATGATGGATGACTAAGCTTGCCATATTTAGGTGATGCAACATTGTCAAGTGCAGTATGATTATGCTGTCAAATGGATGTTTTGTATTGTGATTTCCTAATAAATCAGGGTTTTTAAGACGGAATATATCCGAAAAAAGAAGAAGAAAAGGAAAGGGCAAAGGGAGTGACACGAGCAAAGGTCAGTGGGCAGTCCGAAACGAACACACACATGATATGAGACAAGAGACAGGACAGAACACATGCTTTTCACACGTGTGGTCCACACTGCTCGCGCCCTCCTACAAAATTCTTTCACTGCATCCCATTTGATATGCTCCCTATTTCTCGCTCCTCCGCTTCCTAATTTCCTATTATAACTAAACTACTACTGGTAGTCTAGTCTCTCCTCTCTCTCTCTCTCTCCTCTTCCGGCCGGAATTTTTCGAAATGGACGTGCGCCGGCGAGCTTATAAAGTTCCTCGCCCAACTGCCGCGGTCATCCACCAGGAGCAGCAGCAGCAATCACAAGCGTCGGGATCGGCGGCCCCCAAGGCATCAGATGCACTCCCGCTCCCTCTTTACCTGACCAACGCCATTTTCTTCACTCTTTTCTTCTCGGTGGCGTACTACCTGCTGCTCAGGTGGCGAGACAAGATCCGCAACTCTATGCCCCTCCACGTCGTCACTTTACCGGAACTGGCCGCCATTGTCTCTCTCATCGCCTCCTTCATTTACCTCCTCGGCTTTTTCGGCATTGACTTTGTCCAGTCCTTCATTGCACGCGCCTCCAACGACGCCTGGGACCTCGAAGACGACGATGTTGACGTCGACCCTCCCGAACACCGGCTCCTGACGTGCCCTCCCTCTGCTCCTGACCATCTGATTCCGGCGGTTACCTCTGCAGAAGACGAAGAAATCGTAGAGTGGGTTATCAAGGGAACAATCCCCTCACACGCGCTCGAAGAAAAAGTCGGAGACTGCAAGAGAGCGGCCTGCATCCGAAGAGAGGCTTTGCAGAGGATTACTGGGAGGTCATTGCAGGGCTTACCTGTGGATGGCTTCAATTATGACTCCATTCTCAAGCAGTGCTGCGAAATGCCAGTAGGCTACGTGCAGATTCCGGTGGGGATCGCAGGGCCATTGCTCCTCGATGGTTTCGAGTACTCTGTCCCCATGGCTACCACAGAGGGCTGCTTGGTTGCCAGCACCAACAGAGGATGCAAGGCTATCTATGTGTCTGGTGGGGCCACCAGCACCATCTTGAGGGACGGTATGACCAGAGCTCCTGTTGTCAGGTTCCCCTCAGCCGTCAGAGCGTGCCACCTCAAGTTTTTCCTCGAGAATCCATCCAATTTCCAGGCCTTGGCCGACGAATTTAACCAGTAACACAACAAACTTAAATCTTCAATTTCGATTTTTATCTTTCTTTTTAATGGTAGCAAATTTCGTTCATCATTTCATCGCTTAGGCTTTATGACTTTATGTTCATGCAACCTTATTCTTAATGTCTTAATGTTGTGGGTCTGTTGCCTTGAATTTTCTGACGTTGATGGGCATTTACAATATAACACTTTCCTTATGGCTTTGACTGGGGAAGGTTTTTGTGTTTTTAACCTTTATCATTTTTTGAATGGATTTGTTGCTGGGTGAAACTTAAAAATTTCACGAGTTGATTCATATCTTTGCGATATGTTCATTTCAATTATGCTATATTCGATATTTAACATATTGTAAATATCAAATATATTTGATGTTAAACATGCATTAAAAAGCCTTGTGAGAGCAATGAAAAGGTTGGGGTATGGGGTGGGGTGTTAGTTTCATATGTGTTTATTGAAGAACTGATATATGTTCCTCTGGTTGCCAGGTCAAGTAACTTTGCAAGACTCCAGAGTATCCAATGTTCTGTTGCTGGCAAAAATCTGTATATGAGATTTAGCTGCTGCACAGGTGATGCAATGGGAATGAATATGGTTTCCAAGGGGGTTGAGAACGTCCTTAGATACCTTAAGAGTGACTATCCAGACATGGATATTATTGGCATCTCTGGTACGTTTGATTGCTTATGTTATATGTGTTCGTTTATGAGTTTCATCAATGGTTAGTGAGACTGGCTATATCCTGTGTTGAAAATTTTTCTTTACATTTTTGCATTTTAAACAATACTTCTTTATGTCTCATGTTCTGTGTCATCTTCTGGAATTATTAGTTTGACATCGTCTCTTCAAAACTATGAACTTGATTCCTTTTACTAAGACAGCTGTGATATCATCATAACTCATAGCTGTACCCAAAATAACACAATCATATTCGGGGCATCTTTGTAATTAGTATTTTCCTTAAAAAATTGTCATTCTTAATATAGCTTTCTGTACTTTATCTTGACATCAATGTATACTAGTTTTGTTTCATTACAAATGTAAACTTGTTTATACTAGTCTTTGTAGGTTTTGTTCATCAAACAATATTATATGCATATTTCTTGGAAAAAATGGTTTATCAATTATCATGGTGCCAAACTTTTTATGCCTTAATAATGCTGTTTAATTGGCTGGATATTTCAGCATCAGTGTCAAGATCATGTTCATTTTAATACATTTCAATTAATGGAGTTAAATTTCATTTTTATATAGTATCTTTTTATGTACTAGTGACTGCCATTAGTTACATTAACATTCTGACTTTTTTGGTTCTCTCTCTCTCTCTCTTTCATTCTTTTTTTCAAAATTGTAACCATTTTCTAATGGTAATTCAAATTTCTCATGGGTCTAGTTGACCTGGATTTTTAGATTAATTATATAGAGTATTACCTTCACCCTAAATGGTAATTACAGCTTTTTTTTTTGGTTGTGCTTTTATGCTATTTTATTTGCTAGGAAACTTTTGTTCGGACAAGAAACCTGCTGCTATTAACTGGATTGAAGGGCGAGGCAAATCAGTAGTTTGTGAAGCAATTATTAAAGAAGAAATAGTGAAGAAGGTATTGAAGACCAATGTTGCTACACTAGTAGAGCTCAACATGCTCAAGAACCTTGCTGGTTCTGCTGTTGCTGGTGCTCTTGGTGGATTTAATGCCCATGCAAGCAATATTGTCTCTGCTATCTTCATAGCAACTGGCCAAGATCCAGCACAAAATGTTGAGAGTTCCCACTGCATTACCATGATGGAAGCTGTCAATGATGGGAAGGATCTTCACGTCTCTGTGACTATGCCTTCCATTGAGGTGACTTAACTTTCCATTCAGGCAAAGTGGATTTTTTTTTTCCTCTTTTTCACCACCACATAACTAATATGATTTTGGTTCTCATCAGGTGGGCACAGTTGGGGGTGGAACTCAACTTGCATCTCAGTCTGCATGCCTGAATTTGCTTGGGGTGAAGGGTGCAAGTAAAGGATTGCCAGGGGCAAACTCAAGGCTCTTGGCAACAATTGTGGCCGGTTCAGTTCTGGCTGGGGAACTTTCCCTGATGGCTGCAATAGCTGATGGTCAGCTTGTCAAGAGTCACATGAAATACAACAGATCCAGCAAAGATGTATCCAAAGTGCCTCATATGAATGATTTGGCATCAAATGGATTAGAATAAGAGCTGTAAAGGTTGAGAGGAAACAGTACACAGACTGTCGGGGTGGGCAAGAAAGCAAAAATCATGGCTGTTCCCATGTGAGATTGTTTGGCATTTAGTAGGTATTAAGATTGCAATTCTAAAAAGATGGAGAGAACTACAACATGACTCTCCATCAATGTGGGGTATGAATAATGATCGAATCTCTTACCAAGCTGGAACAGTCCCCACTCACATATTAGTCTTTGTTGTGTACATCCTTTGAAATTTTAGTTGCCCTCTCTCCTTCTTGGTTTCTATTATGTGTTTGTAGTTCTGGATCAAGGGGTCTGACCCTGAGCCATTGTTTTATGCTTATGTTGCGTTGTAGACAGGAATGAGAACTTGCAAAAAAATTCATTTGAGTACAAAAGGCTTGTAGTAATTGGTGTAATTATTCTAGAAATGCTTTTAATGCAGTTTGGCATTAGTGGGTTTTGAGTGTGGAAGACAATTTTCAGGTTCTTCAATCAATGTTAAATGAGTGAGGCTTACATTTGCTGAAACGGACCAAAGATGGCGATGGATGGACTGTGGATTTGTGCTATGCATTATGCAATATGCTCTATGTCTGCCAATTGCCAGAGATTTGCACCGCCTGCTGTTTATATCCCGTAATTTTCCTATAATCTAATCTTTCGCAATTAGCATACAGAGGAAAAACAATGCAACAGCAAGGAATCTCTGCAACATAAACAACAACTAAGAAGTAAAAAATGAAATGACCTTTGCTTTCGAGTTCAATAAAAACATGCAACCTGCACCTATTGGCTATTGGATTTCATGCTTCGGTGGATGGTTTAGCCTCCGCTAGTGCTTTTTGATTCATAAGTTAATCCAAAGTTTGGGCCGACTTGAACCCAAAATCCAATTAGAGATTAGTTTTTACTCTTTAGCTAGGCTAAGAAAAGAATGTAGGCTTCGGCTTCGGTTGGGCCGAAGACTGTTTTAATGGTGACTCACCAAATCCGGATGGGATTTTGTCATTTACCACCGGGCGACCCCTTGAATTGAATCGGTTGCTTCATTTTCAGCGCTCCCGGCGGTAGAATTGCAAGAAATGATATTAATAAAGTTTTATTAAGCCCTGAACCCCCAAAAAGCAATAGGATTAAACCAATTGAACAGAAAGAAAGAAAGAAAAAGCCGCAAACATTGCACATCGATGGGGAGCAGCTGGAGAAGAACTGTGGGAAATGTGAGATCATTCGTAGGAAATTCGATGGGAGGCCTCAGAGGAGCAAGCAATCTGGCTTCTTGGGTTGTTGCTGGAACTCTCGCTTATTTCCTTTGGGTGAAACCCTCTCAGGATCTCAAAAAGCAACAACAGGTTTCTTCTTCCCAATTTTCAATCAAACATATTTCCCTTTTTTCCTCTTTTCCTTTTGGTTTAGAGCAGCTGCTCACCTCAAGTAGAGAAATTTTGTAGGAAAGGGCGGCTCTTGCAGCTTCAGATCCTTATCGCTATGTAGAGAAACGAAAACCACTTCCTGATCCTCAGGTGGTTTTTAATGCTTTCTTTTAAAGTTTGCTTTTCTCTTTAATCTAACCCTTTTTTTTTTTGTAAATTTGTTTTCGCCTTTTTCTGTGAATGGATGGCAGGAGATGGGATTGATATACGGCAACAAGAAGAAAACTGATAGCAAAAAGGAGGAATAATGTGTTATACTAGTTTGTAAGTTTGGGATTCTATAAGGTTCTAAAAGCTATGGGAATAGGATGATGATTATGTATCATATCTCACAATAGCTAATTCAATTACCGCTGTACCTTGGGCACTTTTAACATCCACTCCTTGCTACACGTTGTAAATGTACCCTTATCTGCAAAATTCCATTAGCAATAAGTTAATAAGAGTTTCTGAGTTTAATCCGTAGCTCTTTCTACATGGCCTTTCTTATGGGGGCTCGTATGTGGGGGATTTGTGGGAGATTTGAGGTTAATGGTTTCACTTTTCAATCATCAACAGCATCTTACCTGCTGTTCTTAGTCATTCTCATTGTAATAATCAATTCCTAAATTATAATGCTATGCATGCCAACATGCTTTAATGCTTCCCTTATTAAGGAAAACTCAATATCTAGATGCATGCCTAGATTCGGAATTGCCCTAATTCAGTCACTCATATTGGTAGGTTGGATTATGCCACTAGGAATTGACCTCATCTGCAATTACGTGCACACTATGCATATAGGGGAAGACAAAGATATGAGCCAGCTAGAATTGTTGTGGATATACATGCTATAACATGCTTGAGCATTTGAGATGAATTTAAATATTTTGTTTTAGATGTACAAATCTCAAGATTTGAGTTTACATGTTAGTCTTGCTCAGCAACTATGTAATGTTTTGCCTCAGAAATGGTTAAATTTGTACGAGTTTGGTTTATGTAGCGTCAAACCAATTCATGTCAGAGAAACTGTAATATACAACTGTGCTTTAGAAACTAAATCAGATGCTTTTTCTGCACTATGTTGAGAAGCCAATTACAACTGTAGATTACACCATATAGATTGCAGTTCTAAACTAGTATGAAAGCTAATTGTTCTGGGATTTTTCCAGGTATCTGACTACTTTTAATCTGTCCTATCTGTGAGAGCATAATCTATATCCACTGTGCTCTCTACTCTTTGTATCTAGAAAGAGTGTACTTTGGTCAGAAGCTGCAATATGATGGAAGCAGACTTCTGATTTTGCTATCATTGACAAAGTTGGACATTCAATAGATGTAGGATGCATGCCCACTTTAGGCCAGGAATTATGAAGCATCCACTGCTGAATCTTTCTTTCATTTCCATTTTCTTGTGAATTTTCCTACAGTGGAGAAATATTCTTATTCTGGCATTTCTCCCTACCTCTCTCACTGTAACACAGAGACCACAAATAGGGAAAACGAATGGAAATACTTTTCAATAAGGAGTGGTTGTTGCACAAGTACCATTTTGGTTTTATGGTGTTCCTCTACAGGGTTTTGAACTTTGCAATCTTACTCGAAATCATACATTAATGTTTGCATAGGTAGAAATGTGATCTTGTACAGGTTTATTGTTTGTTTCTTTACTTGCCAGTTGAACTCTTAGTCAGTCCTGCACTTGTTCTCTTTGTTTATCGTTTGTTTGAAACATTTAATTTTAATCTTAAGCTAACCTATTTTCGTGCAGTGGCTTATGTCACCCAGGTATTTGATGTCAGTTTTATCACTTATGTTATGTCTTAACTATTCAGAGATGCGCAACCAATAGCATCCTTTACTGGTTCAACTAAACGTGTCATAAATGGATTCATTTTGTTCAAAGAGATGTTTGAATGTGTTTGTGTGATTAATATCGATGTGATGGTAAGATTATCCTTTATGATAAGCAACCATACTAAAATGCTTCTATTACTAGTGGGATAGTAGGTCTCAACTCTCAACACCATATGGGAAGTATCACGATGGTAACAAATGTGCTAACCATTTTGGATTAGCGTATAAAATATATTATTGATTTATATCATATAATATGTTGGGGTGAGTACTGAGTAGATATGAATTGGACAATCCTATAAGTGTGATTGTGTTTTTGTATAAGGTTGAGGGCTGTGAGAGAGATGACCTTACTCAAAATCCAAGGAGAAGAGGCATGCATTTATGCATCCAATCTTGAAATTTTACTAGTTTGTATTGCTAGCTTCTGCATTCCTTTTCTCCCTTTTCCCAGTTTACTGTAAAAATGGAACCCTATGAGTGTCAGCAAGTGGCTAAACTCTAGTCATGGCCGAGGACACTGCAATTGATTTGAGACAGAGAGAAGAGCAAATTGTGGGATTTTGTCGAGGAACTTTGACCTCTGTAGCCTTTCCTAAATGTAATCCCACGAGGGGGATGAGCCTTGGACCTTGGTGCTTAGATATGAAATATGATATGTCATTGTACAGTGGGGTAGAAAGGTGGAGGCTACCAAAACCAACCATGTTTTATCATATTATTCATTCATGGCATGCGAATAAGTGGTCAACATGAAACATGGTCCATATCAACTATTGGTGAATTGGGCTCTGAGAGTCCAATCTCAATCGGTCGGATAAGCTTCCCATGCCCCGAGTCCCACCCTAATATTGGTCGGGATCCAAGTGCAGCTCTCGGTTCTCACGGGGAGGAAACAATCTCAGCGTCTCATGTAGGCAGTCACCTGCGTCGTGTAGTTCCACAGCAGTCGTTTGCCAAAGCAAAAGCGAAACCATAACTTTCGTGTGATAATCCCACTACACTGAAGATTGAAAAATGACTCTCGATATTGACTAGTTGATTGTTTACTTTTGCTTACTTTCTTCCTCAATTCTCAATTACCTGGGCACAAGTGTTGTCTCACCCTCCACCAGAATGAATGATGTCCTAACGGATTTTGAACTATAAGGACTTGAGAACTGATCAATTATCAGGGTTTCGTCTCTCCCTGTCTTGCCTTGGTCCCAAATCCCAGCCCTGCTACTGCTAGCTAGTAGGAGATCATTAGTATTACTATATTCACTGAAACTACTCCCACCACCATATGCGTTCACATCAAATCAAATCAAATTAATTACTCACCATGTGCATTTCAACCCTTTAACGTAAGCAAAACCAATTATTTAAACCAATGATATGGGTGGGTGGCGCCTGGCAGGTAGGTTTCGATTCCATTCAACCTACTGATTATAAGCCCGAAGGAAATGAAGGGATGTTGTGGCCACCTGATTGCTATATCGAATTAAAAGATAATTAAGGATGTGTTAGAAGAAAACAGATGGGGGCCATTTTGGCGATCAGCCCTGTCCACTGAGTGAGGACGGCCTGTGCTTGCTTTGGCTCTAATTATGACCCCTAATCGTTAATTAGGCCATGAGGCATCTGGCTGCTCTTTGGTGTTAATTTTGTTTTGATCAAAGTGCATCGCTTAATTATTAAGCCTTAGCTACAGCCAACTGGTCCTCAAAAATATAAAAGCTTCGACATTTTGGGTATTCGTTTAATTCAAACTACTTTGGACCACCAAATTAAAGTCCCCGGCCCCTGGCATGTTTTGCTTTTCTTTTAAATAAAATATTACACACAACTAGTGAGTAGGTTTGCATAGGGCAGCATGCATCATCTTTATCCCTGTTGGATGCTGATAAAGATGGATTATTTAATTAAAGATAATGGAATTGATCACAAAGTTGGACTAGCATCTTATATTTTCATTTAGCATCGCAAACATATGGATTCCCTGAATTTAATATTAATATGACGTACCCATGATTATACTATGGGGAAATTCTCCAAATACTAGTATTCATAATTTGTACTAATTTCCTACTCTCTAGCTACAAAGTCGTCTGCAGGCAGCATTCTTTGTACAATCACACAGTATAACTCAGCACCGGAGACCGAAGCTTCCTACAACTCAGCCTGTGGTGCTAACTAGTGCAAATTAACCAAGACCATTTGTGCTTGGTGGGCACTTTGGCCTGGCTTCGAACCCAAACAAACAAACCTTCCCATCCTCTTCATGTCCCAATTAGTTTAAGACATTAACACAACAAGGAAACTCTTGAACTCTAAAGTTGCAAGTACGTAGTGGGACAAGACAATGTAGTTTGTATGTTTTAAAGATAATAAAAATATATAGTAATAAAATAAATGTTTTATTGTCGCTGCTGTTAAATGATAGTGGCTGCTCACGAGGCATATGGGTCTTCTTCTGATTCAGTACTACACCAGATAATTAACTCAATTAATCTGGTTGATATCAGCAAAACTAACCTAACAAGCTTGACCTTTTTAGATAAAATTTCTTTCTTTCTGTGGCAAGTGGCTCGCTCACAAGTCACAACTAAAGAACTGAAAAGCAGTCTGTTACTTGAAATAAGATGCTTATGTTAAAATGTCGAGTGATTCCCACATAATATATATATATATATATGAAAAAATTATAAGAAATAATCTTCCTCATAAGTTCAATTTAAAAATATTATTTTTTATAATTTTAATTATTTTTAATCAATTTTTGATATGACTTGACAATAATACTCTTTAAACAATTTCAATAATAATTAAAATGGTTTACGTTTTCTCTATCCCGCCATCCAGACAAAAATTTCAAAATTAAATCTCGATTTCTCTTCCTGATCAAATACTATCTATCTTGTCATCCAAATCGCAGAGATGACATTACACTCTTTCTTATTTTGTTTTATTTTTTTGAATGGTGGATCTTGAAGTTTTCAAGGGCAATGAACAACGATTTTGCTCTTTGCAGGTAACGATTTTGCTCAGGGGAAGAAACAGCAAAGCATGTTTGATGGGTTTTATGGTGGTTCACGGTTTTATTGTGTTTGGGATTAGAATGATTGTTAAGCATGTTTGCTGGAGATTTTAATTTTTTTTATGAGATTTTAAGTTAAAATTATTCAGAAAATATTTTGTGAATGGGGTATATTTTGTTTTTGTATAAGGAGAGTGAGCAAGACCCTCCTAATAGGGATATATTTTGTTTTGCTTTGAAGGGTTATGGAGTTTTGTAACCTATCTTTTATGAAATGCATAATTTCATGGCTTAGCCAAAAAAAAAGTGTTTTAGGTTCTTGAGTTTATTAGTTTATTCATAGAACCCTAAAGTTAAGGAGTTAAAATTGATTAGATTGATTTTTAAGTATTGCGTGACTTAATCACTGTGTGACTAAGTTTTTAGGCATTACGTGATTAGTTTTAAGTATTGTGTAATTGGTTTTTAGACATTGCGTAACTAATTTTTAAGTAATGCTTAAGTCATACAATGCCTTACTAACTAGTCACGCAATACTTTACTAACAAGTCACGCAATGCCTTACTAACAAGTCACGCAATACCTATCAACTAATCACGTAATACCATATCAACCAGTCACACAATACTTTAAAACTAGTCACGCAATGCCTAAAAATTAGTCACACAATGTCCAAAAACCACAAAAACTACTGAAGTCTATTTAACAAAATCAATAACTTCATACGATACACCATATTTCATTTAACAACATAATTAACGAATATGCCTACTTGACAAAAAATACTCAAAATGTTCAAAAATTTTTCTTCATATATCAACAATCACTCAAAAATGCTTAAAAATACGCAAAACGTTCAAAGATTTTCTTTGTATATCAAAAACTACTTTAAAATGCTCAAAATGTTTAAACGTTTTTCTTTCTGGTAAGGAATACTCTAGAGATGAATAATCTGACGAAAAATGCTCAAAGAATATGAGTTGGTTTGAGGTGCAAACTTAAACATACTTGACCCGTTAATAGGTTTCGAGTTGAAACGCGAAATCAAATAAATAGGTCAGTTTCATTAAAGGTAATTTTGTCCAAATTTTAATTCTTTTAACTAAAAATAGTTAAAATTATGAAGAGATTTATTGTCAGAAACCCCTTATGCATGAGATCCATTTGAAAAAAAAACTATATATATATATATATATATTATTTTTGTATACCTGCCANAAAAAACTAAATATATATATATATATATATATTTTTGATACCTGCCATTTAGAAGTTTGAGTTGTTTTTTTTAATTCCAGACGGAAGTTAACCTCTTTAAATATGATCCTTTATATTAAGTTTATTTAATGTGATTGGCTAGAAACTTCACAACCCTTGAATTAATTATATAAACAGATACTATATATAGATTAAAATTTGATGAATGGATAAACTATGTAATCTATGTATTGTCAACCTCACCTGAACTAGTCATTGAAAGATATCTTTAATATTTAATAACCCCAAAGTTGTGTATATGCAATTTTCTGAAAATTAACCCCAAAAGCTAGCCATCAAATAAATTACAGAAGGCTTTCCGCGCATATATATATACCTAGCCAGATAGAACATGCATGCTATGGTTTTTCCCACCATTTATTTATTTACTTGTGCATGGCGGTGTCTGCAATCTGCAGTCTGCAGTCTGCAGTCTGGAGTCTGCACCTATGCGCGAGCGTCAATTCATATAATAGAGATGGTGAAACGCTTGCAGTGAAATACGCTATTAATTTTGAGAAAAGGCACAAGTACAAGGACATGAATACTACAACCAACTATTAGCTAGTGTCTGCTAGTAGAAAAGTACTAACGGTACTACTAGTATAAATACAATAGTACGAACAATACAATTTGTGGGGATCAGAGGATACATAAAGGATTGTGCAGGGTGAAATCGGAGGAGATGGTCAGGGTCCGGGGGCATGCAAAGCAGTGCACCCCATCATCGTCATCATCATCATCATACCATTTCATTCCAAATCCCAATTGTGCGGGCCCCATATATTTATATATGGCCCACACATTTACATAATTACATCATTATTTGATGCTGACTAGGTGGCCTCAACCTTTCCCTCTTCGTTCCTCACCTTATCACTTATCAATGGGCACCCAAGGAAACTTGATCAATCCCTTCAGACTACAGACGATCAGTACCTTTCTAGTAAAATAATTGATGCGCACCATTAGAATTTCAATCAAGCGCCGGCGCCAGGTCAGGAAAATAATACTGAAAATAACAGTAATTAGTGGGAAGTGAGGTTGATAATTGATGTGAACCTATGAGGCTTTAATTTGGTTGGGGGGGGGGGGGGAAGGAATTGGCGTGTCAACAAAGCCGTGACATAGGACTCTAGCTGGTATTCGGTATTCACCAAATGTGGCTGGGGACTAAATGGGGACAGACAAGACGATTATCTTTACAATTAGTGCCAGTACCAAACATCTGCAAAATGGTGGTGGCTGGTAGAAACTAGGGACAGAGATGCCGCCAGACCAAATCCGGCGTGGCTCACTGGCTGTCACTGTCAGTGAAAGAGATGCATTACATTGTATTTGACATACACATCTAGTACCATCTAACCACATAAAATTACACACGCAAAGTTACAGACAGACACATAGATTAGATTAGATAAGGTTGACCAAGTACCGATGTCCCGACACCTTCCACGTGGTTCTGACAACTCAACGTCAGCTCTGACCTATTGACCGCACGTGACCTCTCCTCTGTCTGAGCGTCCTCCCCGTGCTACGCACATGTGAACCCCGGTCCCATGACACAAGCGCACTCGAGAAAGCAAATTGAGGCCTGGTCCTACTGATCATCAACGTACGCATTTCCATCCCTCTCCTACTGAAGATGAAACCATCATCATATTCATCGTCTTTGAAGTTTAAGGTATTATCCCACGTGTGCCATTATATAAGTTTGAGATTATATGTAAAATGCCCACATGCATGCACGTTCCTCATAGTTCTATTTCAAGAGTATCATGTATGTATGTAAATGTACTAGTTAATGTGTAAACAAAAAATTAAATATGTGATTTAATAGTTGATTCAATGATTAAATCATTATACTGATGGCTATCAATATCTTCTTTAAATTTATGATTACGAGAATGAACTAATATTAGTATATAAAAATTTATGGATATATTGTTGGGGTATTTTGTGGATCTTTTAAGTGTTCATGATTCGAATTATATAGAGATTATGATAATTTTGTATGTTCTTAGAATTTTTTTATTTTTTAATTATGGAATCTGACTCTATGATGACTTTATCTTAACTGAACAATATTGATCAGAGGTCATGGAATAAATGGTCCATTTTCAATGAGATCAATGTTTTAAAGTAGATGATTGGTATTGGCCACATTGGTGCATACCTTAAGAAAGGCCAACTTCTTCACAGATCAGTTAACAAAATTTGGTGTAGATAAGGCATCTATGTTTTCGGCCTAGTGGTGATATGTGTGCTCTGCTTTGCTTGAGTCTTTGTCTTATGATGTATGGTAATCTTTATCTGTGATGATGCTATGTATACTTATGTTTCTTTTATGTATAGGCATTAATGAATTAAAACGAAATCTTATGTAAGAGTGTATGGCACTCCAGTTGATTTTGGGGCACTTTCCTCTGTCCATGAGATCTTACGGGTCTTCCATATATTATCTTTAAATGATTATTAATAAAATTTTTATAATTAATTGAGAATATATATATATATATATAAAAGAATTCTACAACAGCATAATGGTGCCAAACACTTTTACTTTTACCATTGGCAAACATGAAATATGCATTCAACTTCACACATCCATGGTTCCAATGATCCGATATCAAAGAATATTCACTATCCCTCCATCCAATAATATATATGGCAATCTTTAATGGTAACTCTATTTTTAAAGATGATGAGCTATATACGCAACCCCAACATGCCAACTCCATAATTAATTTCCAAAGATTTATACCAGACATCATTGACATGTTTTATATTCCCCATTACACACATTCGCCCACTTATTATAGTCAGCATCACACACAAACATATATATAATGTTTTGTTGAATATCATTTGTTGAGTTAGATTTGTTATCTAATTCAGTATATCTTAAATAAATAAATTTTAACTTTGATCAACATTTGAGTATTTGATTCATTAATTGATACATGATTTATTATCTAAAAAGTAGAATTCAAACCTTCCTTCCTTTCAACTTTAATCATAAATTCAATTAGGAGACGGCATCTACAAAACGACCAAAAGCTCCCAACCTACAATGTCAATGGAGGCTCAATTGGGTACAAGTTCAACTTGGGCGGCCGAAAGAAGCTGTTGGATACTTTTCTCCACCAATGCAAGAGGCCTTTTGAATAAACCGATAGTAGTTAAGTGTCTTTTGATTTTTATTACTAATTTATAGTAAAAATTGATAAAAAAATCATGCGTTTAATCATATGATGAGTTAAGAAATTAAGTATTGCGTGATAAATTGTGGAAAGAATGTATGTCTTGTGATAGATTAAACAAAGGATTCGAAATCAATCAACGAAATTTTACTAGACTAGCATGCTGATATATAGAACTGCTACTTTGCTAGTGACAACGTACGCGCCAGAGGTGAGAGTGGAATGAGATGATAACTGATAAGCATATGCAAGCTGTACATACGATGGAAAATCTGATATCTCTTGGGGTGTCAAATGGGCTCACCGCTTATGTATGTAGTAATGTATGTATTGTATTGGTAATGGTATTTGCTTTGGAAGCTGCTTTTTACTCCACTCTTTTCCACCATACTTGTTTTTTCTCCTCAAGACTCATTTCTTTGTCTGCCATTGCAAAGCTCTCTAATTTAGACATTGAGGCGCGTGGAGGAATCTCGTGCTCCTTTCTGCTCTTCTCTTGTCTTGAAAGCTTTTAGCTCAACAACGTTTAACAGTGGGAGCTAAATACCTGAGAATTAATTTCACTGATAAGTGTCTCCTGACTCCTCTCCTCTTTTCTTCGTTTTCTAAAGTAGTTTCTAAAGTTGTCGTAGCTGATCTCTGTGTCTTATAGGTTTCTTTCTTTCGGAAGCCAAATTTCCTCTTTTCTGGATAATATTTTAAGGCAAAAACCAATTCTTAACTTGTTTAAGAGATCAACTTTCCTACCCAGGAGTAAAAAATTGTAAGCTTGGATATAGTAGTCGCAGAAGAAGTTGTCATGTTTCTTTTGGGGTACTCAGCTGATAAAATTAAGTACCCACTAGAAGGAGCTCTTGCAGAAGCCAGCAGGTTAAGAAATTGGAGAGCTTAATTTGACTTGAGGGGTTCTCTGGGGGTCTCGAGTTTACGCAATTGCCGTGTCTTCTTTTGTTGTTTAGTACAGGAAGGCGTGCAGAGAAGCATTCAAATTAAGGTAGCCTGGTCTGGTCGGTATTCGATAATCTGCAGTAACTGCTCACTTCCCCAATTAGCTCCTGGATTTCGGATTCTTGACTTCGGATCTACACAATTCTTGAAAGCTGAATTTTCTCAAACTTAACCGGCGAAATAAAGATTTTCACTCTTTCCTATTTCTTTTACAAAGGTGAATGATCGAAGATTTCTTTTTTTGAGCAAATTAAGTTAAACGAAGAGAGCTAGCTGCTTAATTATATATATTGGTTCAGTTGTGTAGTACTCGCTTGAGAAATTATCGTAAGGATCAAAGGGCAGGCAGCTACGGAGCCACAGCAAAACAGAAAGCTGGCAAATAAGTGGTGGGAGAGATTAGATGTGGTTGCGATGGCGGGGTATGAAGCAGCAGGCCCAGGTTCTCGCTACGGCCAGCAACCCTTTAGACCAGAACTGCATCTCCAAATGCCATCTCTAACCCCACCCTCCGATGATTCCAGAGACTCACAAGACAACGATCCAAATAATCCGGATTTGTCTGATGCTGCGGCCGCTACCAGCTCTGGAGGCCCCACACGCCGCCCCCGCGGCCGCCCTGCTGGATCCAAAAACAAACCCAAACCTCCTATCATAGTAACTCGAGACTCCCCTAATGCCCTTCGATCCCATGTTCTAGAAATCTCTTCTGGCGCCGACATCGTGGACAGCCTCTCCAATTATGCTAGAAGAAGAGGAAGAGGAATCTGCGTACTCAGCGGAAGTGGGACAGTTGCTAATGTTAGTCTGCGCCAACCTGCTTCTCCTCCAGCAAGTGTACTCACTTTACATGGTAGGTTTGAGATACTTTCGCTCTGTGGGAAAGTGCTCCCTCCTCCGGCGCCTCCTGGTGTCGGCGGACTATCAATCTTTTTGTCAGGTGGACAAGGACAGGTGGTTGGGGGCAGGGTGGTGGGCCCGCTTGTGGCTTCAGGTCCTGTTGTTTTGATGGCTGCATCATTTGCCAATGCAGTGTTTGAGAGGTTACCTCCGGACGAGGAGGAGGAGGGGACGGTGCAGGTTCAGCCCACGGGGTCTCAGTCTTCAGGAGTGACTGGAAGTGGACAGCTCCCTGATGGCGGAGGAACCAGCAGTGCTGCTGCTAGTGCTACTGCCGGATCCCTTTTCATCATGGGAGGGAGTGGGCCGAATTACCCTTTTTCAGGTGACTTATTTGGGTGGGGTAGTGGAACAACTGCTAGGCCTCCATTCTAGCTAGCTTGGTGATTACCGATTTAAAGCCAAGGCTTGGGGTATTGAGAGATTTTGAATGCTATTTCCCCCTCACTCTCAAGAGATTTTCTTTTATTCTATGCTTTCTTTGAATAATTTACGAGGAGGAGATGATGATAGGAAGAGATGTAAAGAGTTGGCAGCTACAACAATTGTCCTGCTCGTATATATAAACACTTATATACATATATACATATATACAGGGAGAGAGAGAGGCAGAAGGGAAAGACAAAGTTAGTCCTCTCAGCAATCATCAGCACTAAATTGATCAGAAGTAGACATGAAAGGGCTTCAATCTGTGATGCATGCTTGGGACTTTTTGAAACTGATGAACACCAAACCCAGCTTGGAGCAATGGAGCCAGCGATCTTGAGGTCAGTGGGCTCAAAAACCATATATTCGGGCTACTCCCCTTTTCTCTTTTCAATATTTTCCCTTCGGTTCTCTTATATATATATAACATGGTTTTAGTTACCCATGATTAATTGATTTCTAATGCTGCCAATGCCATGGGGAGTGAAATGCTGTGGGATTCTAGAGAACTGTAATATTAACTTGTGTGACTATATTTTATGCAGCACTTTATCATGTGTTTGGAGCTTGTGATTTCTTAATTAATTACCAGAAATATATGTATGTACAGGTGACGATGAATCCTTCATACCGATCTAATTATATAAATTATTAAATACCTAATTATTTTATGCTTTGTATATGCATAATAATATTCTATCTTTTGCTTTTAGGCTCCTTGGAGCTCAAAACTATCTTCTGATGTCGTTTTATTCCTCTTGCATGTGGCTGTGTCTTGTTTGTCTTATTTTTGCTGCTTTCCCTCATTGATTTCCTGCTTGCTTACCCAGCAGAGAAAAAGGCTAAGTCAAAACTCTCAGGAGAAAAAACCCTAGTTCTGAACCTCAACAAGTAAAGGGTGTCTAAGGATTATTTTTTTTTTGGCTTAATTTCTCTTCCAGTTCCGGCTTCCATTTGATTAACAGTTTTATCTGACCAGGAGTTACAGCAGTAGAAACACAGTGAAAGAAAGTTGTCTTGTTTCAGTTATATAACATCCATGAATATTATACATACATACATATATATATATAAACTATTAAGGTACAAAGACTTTTGTCAGTTACTGTATCAGACATTAATTAATTAGGAACATATGTCTCAAATCTTCTGAGCTCTGAGAATTGGAACTGAATCATCTATTTTTGGGAGTGAAAATTGGTAAATAAAAAAAGAAAGAATTGTTGGACTTCGGGACTTTTTGTTTATTTGAAATCAACTTGAAAAAAGGGAAAGGCACGTTTTTTGGCAACTTAATTAAGAAATTACTTCTTGTTTTAGGTCACATATATAATATTGTGTAGAGGCACTTGATCAATTTCTTTGCTGCGGAAAAGATGTGTACAGTATCATGTGCAAGTCCCACCCTCCTAGAAGTAGAACCATTTCTGCTTTCCTAATAATATATAGTTGAAGGCAATTTGTGCTTTATTTATACTTACTTTGAAGGTGATCACAAACAAATATATATATTGCAGCAGTTGTTAGGAGCTAATCCTTTGTTGGTCTCCTTTACCACTGCAAATAATATAATCTTTCACCATATACTGAAGGACAGTTGTTGATATTAGTCTGAGGTTGCTGACCTAACACATGTCTAGTTGTGCGGTTAGTTCAAATATGCCTGATATATAATAGCAATTAATTAGCAGCCGGAGAGAGAATGTACGTCAAAATCGAGTTTTCAAAGTTGCTTAATGATGCTACTAACTTTTCTTAAAACACTCATTAATTGCTCTAATTGCATGCATTTGCAGGTTTAGTATTCGCTCTCATTAATGGCCTTGCATTGCATGCACTCATTTTCTTCTGTATATAAGCAACATAAGTGAATCAAATAAAAGCATGCATCATGCACGTAAATTTCGTAATTCCTTCTTAAACAATTAGAGTAGTTTTGTTAGATTAAAATGCGATGAAATATTCCTCCAGGGGAGGGGACTCGTTGGCAATTGGTCAGATAGTAGTTAAAAATTATGTGTTTTCGATCCATTTGGTAGGGATGGGGAGAGACTCATCATGGAACAACAAGCAAGAAACAGGAGACATTAATTATTTAACCAATTGCTTTCATAATAGCAAACAGATGTTGCACTTGGTTTCCAGGGAGGGAGGCTTGTCTAGTTAATTATTTCTTTCTCACCCTCAAACGTTAATTTGCACTTGAACATTTGATTTATTAATTGATATATAATTTTTTTATTTAAAAAATAAAATTTAAATCTCTTTTCTTCGATTCTAAAAAAAAAAAAACCTCACACGTTAATTTCGCATGGGAAATTAGTCCCTTAACAAAATCTGCTTGCTCTTAAGTCTTGACCAAAATCCTTTCCTAACTTGTCTTAAGTGTGTTGGCAGTTTCACATGCATGGGCATGACCCATGTACTACATATCCTTTACTCTTCCTTAGTAATAAGGGAGTGGTCAAATTGTGGACTCAACTCGAGGGCGGTAAGAATGGAAAAGCAATGAGCAAAGTGTACACATAGGAATACGTTACTCCATCGTCTACCCAATAATCCCAGTTCTGCAACCTGGCCGCTGCCTACTCTTTGCTTTCTTTTCCGAAATTCTTTTAATTTCTAGAGCACGGCAGCTTGGAATATACCTTTATAACAAGGGTTAGAAATGGTGGACAGCACTCCTGTATAACAATAACATGGGTTACATTACATTTGTAAATGCATCATTTCATACATTGTTATTTAATTTCATTGCATTTAATTCATTATTAGAGTTATCAGCTAAGAATTAAAAGTTGTATTTCCACCACCTTCGTTTTGATGTGAGAAATACCACCAAATTTTGACAAATTAATTACATCATTAAACGCAAGGCAGTAAGGCAACGTTTTGCCCATTAAAAGTTGGGCCTTCAACGATTCAGCTTTAGTAAGAATCGAAGAACATTTAAGGACTGGCCTGGACCTTGCGCTTTAGCCTCTATATTCTTCAAATTTTCTTGCTCAATTAGGTAAATCATTAGCTCTGCCAGTAAGCTTACCTTTAGGGCTGAACTGATGGTGTACATATAACGAGAGAATCTTTTTGACACCCCATGATTACCCTGAGTAATAAAATCAGGAAAGCCCAACAGGACAACATAGCTCCATTCAGTCGATTTAAATGAAATCAATCTAATAAAGCAAGCCAGCGTCCAGAAAAGTTAATGGTGAGGTTTAAATCTAGAATTTACCACATCTCCACACTTGGCTTGACAATCTGATGAGATTTTAGAAATGCACATAAAATTAACTTTCCTTCATCCATTGTTTTTGAACTAGTTCGATAGGACCAACAATAAGCCAAGAACCAAAATGTGCAACTAGTTCAACAGTACCATGTTTACTTCCAATTACGCTTGTCCTACACGATTTTAGTGCCTACACTAAAATTGATTTGAGCCAACTAATCTAAACAAGACAAGGTTCAAAGCCATCAGTGCTCAAATGGAACGCGAACAAAGAGTCGACCATGCAAGCTAACAACAGCAGATGTTTGAAGTGGATCAATTCTTGCAGGCAAGGTCACAACCTGTAAACCACAACAAAATAAGGTCAAGAAATCTTTTGCTCAGTTTTATTTTGTGCTTTGTTCCCTATTGTAATGGCAGTACTTTTGGTTTTTCACGACCCACACAGAGGAGAATATAAAGAAGTAAAGCCTAACTTTTTCATCTAAAATATGATAAACTAATTATTGCTTAAAAGAAACTGTAGAAAATTAAGAACATCAGTGCCCAGCAAAGGTAGGGTGCGTCCTCTTTTCAATAGTCTCACTATGTTCTCAAGCATATACTTATGGACTTCTGGACCTGGTCTACAAACACTGCAAGCTTTTTGATTTGCTCGGTTAGGAACTACAAGAAATACCTTCTTAAAGGGCGTGATACCCCAAGGATTGTCAACTTGCTCTGGTTGACCTGTTATAACCAAACGTCCAGCAGGATCTGATTGAACTCGCACCTAGATCCACCAAAAAGTGGGGCCAGTTTTAAATCCAGGGGGTTAGGGTCACATTTCATAGAGACTGAAGCAAAATGTATTCAGAAACATTAAACATATTTTCTAATCACATGTATATGAAATTTTTAGTCACAGAACTCAAAAGACCAAAAGCTTTCCAAGTATTGGAAAGCAGTAAAGCAGCTAAAATAGTGTTTCCAAGGACCCAAGCCCCAATGCATAGCTATTTAATTCTCACTACCCTCCAAAGCTTAGAAGGAAAGTGGAAATCCAAAATATCTTAAGATATCGTTCAACCAAGTCTAACAAATCTTCAGAACTAAAAATGCAAAAATAGTACACCTTCTTTTATAAATACTGGCACCAGAAAATGATTACAAAAACAACAGACACACATGTACTTTTAATATGATTTTCTTCTTGATTAACCCCAAATACTTAGGAGAAAAACTAAAGGTTGCAATGCCAACTGTTTATTAATTTGTATAAGGTCATTTAAAAAGGATTTCAGAACAACTACATACCTCCTCACGCAGGAGCCCGGGGACCAGAGCATATACCTCAAAGCAATCCTTCTGTAGATTTTAAGGACAGTGAAACTACTCAGAACCAAAAATCCTAGCAGTTACTCAGAAACTGGTTATATCCAAAACTAGTTTTATCATAGCTTTCTCTCAGTGTGTGCACTTGGGTAGGGAATGGGGGCAGTGTCTAGTAAGACAAAGAAAAAACAAGGTATACTTACAGTTTCGCGCACATTGATCTTCACCCAATCAGCAGGGGCTCCAACATCAACAACTTCAGTGACCAGTCTACCAGATGAAAATCAGTGGCATTGCATTGGTCAGAAATAGAAGAAATCAACAATCAAGTTCATATGAGCATGCTTAAGATTTCTTCACTTTTTCCTGTGCCCGACATCCCTCCTCTTTCCCTTATTTGGTAGAGGCATCAAGGATAATTGTCCTCCCAGGAGGAGGATGGGATTTGAGTAATGTAGACTATGGCCTTCCTAAAGGATATGAAACATCTAAAAAGACTTACATGTGCCCATTCAGAAAGGTCCTTGTACCTTCTATGGCTTAGGAAGAAAAACATGGGTATGCTTAAAGTGACCTTGGCCATTTAAATTAGGGGCATGCTTCCATCCATAGGCAAAGAGTATTCCTAGCAGTAAAGAGTGCAACAAGAATATACCAAAAATCTGATTCTTTGAACAAATTCAACTATCCAGTAGAAAATTATTCATATATATATTTCTTTTAGATTCATTCATAAATTAATTCAATAAAATCTTGTCTGCATCTTCAATTTAAAGTTCAGCTTAAGTAGAAGGTAAATAAAGATGGATAGATAAAAAAGCCCAAAAAACTTAATGGCAGCTAAGAGATCAGCAAATATTAACTGCTTATTTGGTTCATGTGCAGATTTCTCGGCAGGCTCCGTGCTTATTGGTGTCTTCTGCTTCTGCAAACCTGGAAAAGAAAACCGAATATAATATGAGAACACATGGCAGCACAGATACATGGTAGTGCAAAAGATCTCTCCACATAACAGCATACCAATTGTTTTGAGATGTTTTTGCTTTGGAGTAGAACTTAAGCTCTTATCCTGTACAGAGGAATTTTCTTTAAATAAAAATAATTATTGTATCACTTTAAATTTTGCATAAAAGAAATGCTACAAAATCCGGAATACCACAAAGAAACTAAGAAAATTACAGATGATAATAAGGTTTAGATATTCAACAGACCTTAATAATGGGCTCGGTAATCTCACCATATCCAACAGAACGTTGAGCATGCCAACCCTGCATGGCACGAGCTGCAGCATCCCTGCGTGCCCTACCTGACCCTGAGGCTTGGTAGCCACTTGACTGCACAGGAAACTAGAAAACATTAGAAAGAGAAAGCTTTATCACAAATAGTGACAGGAAACAAAAGATTAGTATAAGCATTCAAACGCTCATTAGATTACTTGTATGAAATTTAGCATATTGAATGGAATATGAAAATTCACAAAAGATATCATCATACTGAAGTAAAATGTGAAGAAGCAAAATTCTACCTCCTTTTCCCCAACTGTATGAGGGAGGGAAGAAGCAGGAAGTTGTATCTCACCATTCTCCCTCTTATATTTTTCATATTCTAATAGTGCCTGCACAATCATAAAACAACCAGGAACTGTTACCATATTATTCTTGCAGGAACCGTAAAAGTAACACAGCCTGAAATCATGCAGGTACAGTTACCAAAAGATGAGCCATTCAATGAACTTTCCTTTTTCTTTATTTATTGGCTGGTGATCAATAAGCATTACAGGAAAAGACTTGCTACACAAGAAAGCAGAAAAAAAAGATTATAGGGAAAAATATTGGCACTGATATCATTTTGCCACATGTTTATTTATTTAGTTTGGTTTGGATAAGTATGTTTAGAAAAACACTTGTTTCACTATGACACTTAATATATCAAGAAACAACTACTTCAGTTTCATTTTAGTGGTTTGAAGACATGTACCAGGGACTGGCAAGCAGAACAACACTCTGCACAACATAGATAAAAGAACACTGTCTCTTATCAAAAGCACATGGTACACATGTAATTTTTATAAAGATCATGCCTCAAACTAAACCCCAAATATCATTCTCAGCACTAGAAGAATGTTAAGGTTTAAGGTTTATCATTGGACCCACAGTCAAAACAATGCGGTAGCTAGTTAGTTGTCCCAGCGAAACAAGCATACCTTCTCATAAAAAATGCGGAATGTCCAAGAGACAGTTGTGCAGGTCCTGAGAGAAAGAAAGAAGAAAGACACCAAGGTTAATCAAGAGAATAATAAGTTTGCATAAAACGCATGTTACTTTGTGTTGAGTTCAAGTGCCAGCCAAAGCCATTAGGATTGAGACATAACTTTGCACCAAAAAAACAAGAAAAAAAAAAACCTGTCTACATTTCTCCTTACTTTGGGGGGTGAAAAGACTCTCCCACTTGCCGCCATAACTTAGATGCAGTCACCTATAGGTATCCATAGAGTAAAAACAAATTTATCATGTATTTTGATGGTGTAAATGCTTCACGTCAATGATAGTGCATTATTCAAAAGCAGGTAATTCTAATTCAACACATAAGAAAACTATCAACTCAAACATTGTAATTCCAATAGAAACCCATAAACCCAACTTCATGTCTTCCAACTTTTAAATATTCATAAATTTATGCCTCATAGGCCATGGCTTAAAATTTAGAGCAAAACATATAATAACCAGGTTTAACTGTTAAAAAAAAAAATCAGAGAATGTATAATTTTTGTCCAAAAAGTAATCTAGAAGACATGAAAACTCATATGCTTTGTTTGGAAACAAGGATTTCGAAGAGTAAATTTGGATTTGGTTTATCATCAGATTGTAAGGATAGGTGTATATATATTATATATAAATCACTCCTTAAATCTCAAACTGAATATCAATGTTTGGCTTTGGAATGTAGGTAAAAAAAAAAGGTTATCACTTTACTGTTTTCTACATCATAAGATTACAACTCTCTAATGATATTGTTCAATATCTTAAGAGATTTAAGCTATATGAAAAATTAATATGGAAAATAGAAAAGGTAAAAGTTTAGGTGTTACAAGAAAGGAAGGAGGACATGGTTTTGGGACAAGCAATGATCCAAAGGAAAGATAAATATTTGACTCATGACCAAGAAAATTTAATGTATCTATATGTGAGTGAAATTACCTTCCTGTTACTGACTTCTTAAAGAATCATGCTTACGTGCCAACCCATTTAATACACAAGGTTTAGTTGATAGAACGCCTCAAGACTTTTCTAGAAATGGTTGCAGATCATTTACTCCTTGATCCAATTTGGAACAATGTAGAGCTATGATAAGCACCCCCACCCCCCAAAAAAAAAATTATGCACCCCTCAAATATGCAAGTCTGGCATACACACACACACACACACATGCATGAAGAGTTAATACCTCTCTTAAAGTCAATTATCTGCATGCATCAATAAATGTTTGCTCATGAATCACAGAACTACTTTATAGAGAATCATAATTAAAGGAGTTCCCCTGCTCTAATATGTTTGAAAACATTAAAATCAGTACATTAAAAATAAGAGACACCAAAACACAGTAAAACCCAAAGACAATAGCACTAAAAGGAAGGGTGTGATTATGCCTCATTAAAGCAGGGTTTAGAGAGAAGAATTGAAAAAACTCGTATCATACAACAGTTTTAACATAAAGCTATAAATCACGATAGGGATACAGAAAATGGTAACTTTTGAAAAATGAGGATATGGCAATAAAAAGTAAATATATAATATTTTTCCCAATAACCAACTCCTTTTTCCTCCACCTTCTCTTATTAACAACTACAATAAGGAAAAAACCAAAATCCTCAGACTTGGCTTCACCAAAGAAAATAAAAGAGAGAGAGAGAGAGAGAGTCACATAATATTCCCTAGTCCTCTTCATTCCTTTAGATTCATGTCATACATGCCAAACCATGACTACTGACATTTTGTGTAGACATAAAAGAATATCTCATATGATAAAGAGTAAGATTATAGGTTTCAGTAGTATCACCTAGTTTAACTCTATCCATAATTCAATTCTTATTTCCTTCCTAATTCATCGATAATTATTAAAAGATGCCCAACATATGATGCAGGGAAGGGGGCGGGGTGGGGCAGATATGGTAAGTATAGAAGAAACGGCACCTTACTTCTAAGTTTTATATGGAATCCTGTTTGGAAAGCATTGAAATTGGTTCCTAAAGAATGTATTCGTGCATATAGGACAAAAAGTGAACTCATCAATTTTGTGCCCAAAATAGAAGCAATTATTTGACGGCATAATGGCAACTCTAGATATAGTATAACGCATATGTCATTGTCATGTTTATCCAAACTTCCAATTTTGGAGAGTTCAATACAGAGAGAGAGAGACAGAGAGAGAGCCTTAGCTATTAGTACGTCTTTAATTAATAAAACAAAGGCCTTCTAGAATTTAATCTTATTCACCTTCCTAAACCAGATACAGATTCAAACCAGTTTTACATGTTAATAAATCAGATCATTTATAGTCTTTTACTAGTTGAGGCCTATCATATGCAAAAACTGTTAGCTAGGATAATAAATTATTACAAGAAGGTTCAACCTCCAAAACAGAAAAATGAATGCATTATTATCCACACTAATAAAATCAGATTGCATGTCACCTCTGACTTGTTAATGCCAGTTACATAAAAAACGTAGTAACTAGGAATAGCAAAGGGCGATTTACGGGTTAAAGAGAAAACTAAAAACATCAATTAAGGATTCCATAATATGCATGCATACCACTTCATAGCCACCCAATCTAATAACAGCTCTCCACAACCTACATCCGATGCCCAAAAAAAAAAAAAAACCAAAGAGAAGCACAAGTTAGACAGTGAAAGAAAGCAAACTCATAATCTGAAGATCCAAATCAATGATCACCATAAACGTACTTTAGGCAATTTAGTGGCTCTCCATAAAACTTAGGGGGCTTGAATTCCAAAGACCTGTCCTTGTAGAAACTTTCCAGCTCCTTCATGAATGCTGCTCGCTCCTCCTGAGTTCCAGCTTCATCAGCCTCCCCCATCTATATCCCAAACACCAAAACATCGAGTTAATAATATGGATAAAGAGAATACTTGACACTTTTTTGTTTATACCACAATTTATTGGACATCTTTTTTCTGTACCTCAGGATCCAGCAACCAGTTCTTTGATTTTTTCACACTTCCATGTTGAGATTTAGGTGTAAGAAATTCTGCACAAGGAAGGGGAGCAGCATCTCCACTGCTTTTCTTCTCTAGTCGTTCAACAGAAGCAGCATCGCGAGCATTTGTATTAGCATCATTGGAAGTTTTTTTATCAGGTTTATCGGGCAAAGCTGGATTATCACTCATATTAACATCAGTGGGCAAGGTTAGAGCCTTATCATCAGCTGTCCCAGAATGAGGTGAATGCCTAGTTTCAGTGGTATCTTGATCCTCAGTGGCGAGCGAGGACTGTTGCTGTTGGACGCCAGAATCAACAAGGTTTACTTTGGATGCCTCTGGTAATTGTTGTTCCAACATTTCGGTATCTTCCATCTTGCTCATACAGATTCTGCAGTCTATAAAAAATGTTGCATTAAAGCATTTTTTAACAAGATTGGTTAAGGATTGCAAGAGACACAGGAACTGTTGGTGATGTGCCAAAAGCTCAGTTGTCAAATCCAAGTTTTTTTCCTTCTTGAAAATAGGTACTAAAATATTGCACATACCATGGTGAGAAACCAAACCCTAACTTCCAGTAGGTTTGTCAGAAGCAAAAAAAAAAAAAACAAATAATTCAAAAGACATGAAAAATAAACCATTATTGACCAATTTTGTTCTCCTCCTTTCCTCTGTTCTGTTTCCTCATTGTCCAAACGCAAAAGAGCCAAACAGGACAGTTTTAAGTAATTTATGAAACAAAAGAAGACATTAAAATGAAAAATATGTAATTAAAGAACTATAGGCTGGAAAAATGAGTTAAAACAGAAAACAATAGCAGAATTAGCGTGCCCTAATTATATTACATTCTAGTTAAGCAGGTGTTGGTTGTGGAAATAAGAGAGAGAGAAACTTGCCTGCAGGGGAGACGAGAGAAATGCAGCGAAGAAGCGGAGGAGAGGAGTAGAGCAAGCGTTAGGGCTTCGAGTTATAAAGAGACAATGCGGGGAATGGAAAACAATAAATACAGATACAGAGCAGCCTCTTCTTATCCGACTACCATAGAAAGTATCGTTCATGGCACGGCAGGAATGGCAGTTACACTTACACCTGGGACTGGGAATGGGGTTTTTCTGCCCGCCAACGAATCTTCCAATTCTGGATTCTCTTTCCTTTTTTGACGCCGGTGGCTGGTCTCTGTTTGTGTGTGACTCTAACTTTTTTTTTTATTTTTTATTTTTTCTAAATTAATACTACTAATATCTAACCAAAAGCAACAAAATCCGAAGCTAGCAAACCCCCGGCGGTCTGTTGCCTTTTTCCCAGTTCAAAACAACATACTTGCGCCCCTTTGACTCAACCTGGCTCACGCCAATTTCTCCGCAGCTTTACCCATCTCCCCAGGCCCCAGCCATCTTCTTCCTTCTACAGTCACCCATGTCTATTATCTTCTGCGAGCCCATTTCAGCCCCAATCTATCCCTCCTCTTCTCTTCTCTTCTCCAAGCCCAATTCAGCCCAATTTTTTTACATCTCTCCCATGGGGCCAGGCCTCTTGGCTTTGCTTGGCATATAATTATTCATGACCAAAATTCAACAACAAAAATCTACTATACAGCATATGTACATAATTAAACTCAATAAACTAGTGAACGAAAATTGAATTGAAGAATACAACGGCGATGACTCTATCCATGCCCATGCCAGAATTAGTATATAACACATAATAATTAATCAAAATTGAGTGCTAAATACAAGGGATGGAAAAGAAGGAGAAAATCAGATGGGAAAGAAGGAAGGCTAGATGGAAGAGGGGACGGCATGCATGCCTGAGGTTATGGTGATATATGATTGTAGTAGTAAAAGATTTAGACAAGGATGGTGTCAAGTTAAAGGAACTAGTAAAAATAACTAGAACAGTATGTGATGGGATTATTATCCTCTCCTTAACCCAAGGGAAAAAAACTAATTCAATAAAACGTGCAGTGTTATTATTAATAAGTCATTTAAAACTCTCTTACTTATTCGATGTGAGATTTTAAAAAATACCTTATTTACTTTCTTTTTGAAATGTTAAGCGTGATATTTTTATTCATATGATTTAATAATACTCTTGTTATTCTCAATCACCTTGTTTATCTCATCTTAAAAGTGTTTGACGTGAATTAAATTAAAATCGAAACTGTTTTAATATTATTTTATCAAAAAATTATTTATTTTTTTTAAAAAATTAATCTAATGACATATGTAATGTCACCACTTACAAATTATTAAAGACTTGCTCGATCTAAAATTTTTAAAAACACCCTACCTAGATCCTTGCTGAGGCGTGACAAGTACTTGGGTAAGCGCTTAGCTGCTTGGTATTAATTACAACTGGCATGACGTGATGTATATCCACCAGCTATAAGTATTTTAAGCGCATGCCACTTGTTTATCTCCTCCTAATTGGTGATACTACAGTTACATACAAATTCTTCTTCCTTCACGCACAGACCATAAAACTGTTGAATTTAGCAAAGCGGGAAACGTGGTGTTAATTGGATCCATCGTTTTCACCCGAGGAATGAATGATCATGAATGCAACCCAAGCAGCGAATGCCCACCAACAGATTGCAATATGATTTGCAGTCCACTTCTGCACGTGGGATCTCAAATATGCATGTCACGACTAATCAAGTAATTCTTACGGAAATCAATTGCACAAGAAAACGAACAAAACCCGCCGCACATTCATATGCTTTTATTAATTTGCATCTTCCCTGTCGTCCCCAATGCATGCGTCGGTTTTATCTGCGCGCTGGTAAGTGTAATTCCTTTTTCTTTTCTTTTCTTTTATGGCTGCTGATGATGATGATGATGATGAATTGCTAATACACACACATACATATATGTATCGACATTTCCCTTTTTTTTTTAACATAAATTTTTCGATTTGATTTTGGGGGAGAGTGAAGGGCTCTCAATGCTTTGTTGCCAACACGAGTTTTCTTTTTGTTTGATATAAGTTCCTAAATACAACAGAGACTAGGTTCATTAACCAAGGCTACTTTCTGCTTTGGTCTTTCGAAATCATCCTTGGTCGTCGTACGTAGACATTAATGATCTCACGAAATTAATTCTATCATTAAATTAATATCTATATTTAAGATTTTGTGTTGATGGCTTGGCTTCAAGAACAAATGAAGGCACATTTTGCACCCTAAGAAATCAACGTTCCATTTTTACAATTGGATTTCATGTAGCGGTTGTTGGAGTTGGACGTCCACTCCTCAGCTTTCACTGGTATATTGTATGTATGAACGGGAGCTGAGTTAAGATGAGTTGATTTCCAGGTTTATAGAAGATTCTGATGAGAATATGGTGCTGCTAGATCTTTTTATTGCTGCTACAATACCGGTCCTAAAAGTGCTTTTGATAACTGCACTTGGGTTATATCTTGCTCTAGATCACGTCAGTATCTTGGGGGAAGACACCAGGAAGCATATGAACAATGTAAGTGCTTAATCCTAGCTCTTTTACACACTTCACTTCTTGCCCTTAAATATTTGTTCCGTACCATGTTCCATATGACATAGTTGAGTGAGGCGTAGCAAAAACAAACCCTTTTGGTTTTCTTTTTTTAGTATTTTGGCCAACAAGCTTATTCAATATTTGTTCATGTGAAAGAAATTCTGATTCTTTTCTGTTGCTTTGCTTTGCTTTGTAATGCTCCATCGATTCAAATTATGCAAATACAGTGAATAGTCAGTTCACTTAGGACAATGTTATTATTCTTTTGAGATTACAGGTAGTGTTTTACGTATTCAATCCAGCGCTTGTAGCCAGCAACCTTGCAGAAACAATTACGTATGAAAGCATGGTTAAGCTGTGAGTGAAACTCTTTCTGTGTATTTTACATTGATACAAATTACAAACTGCTCTTTCAATGTTCTGAAGTAGAAATCTTTTTGTCCAACATATGTCTAGGTGGTTCATGCCATTCAATGTCCTGCTCACATTTGTTATTGGTTCAATACTTGGATGGATAGTCATCCAATTTACAAGACCTCCGTCACATTTGCGGGGTTTGATTTTGGGTTGTTGTGCTGCAGGTATACATTCCATTTAACTGATTGAACATCAAATATGAAAGATGATAATGATCACTGTAATTAAGATGATCGTTGCCTCTCTCAAGGATGATTCAAACTAACTTGTTACACCATTTAATTGAACTGAACAAATGTCAAGGATTCCTAACTCCTAAGAGGTCGGCTGATATATGGTACTATTTATGTGTTCTAGTTGGTGGTTGAGCCAAAGGAATCTCTTGAGGAAATCATCCGCTTTATCAAACTTCAAGCTAGGGGAAAGAGGTTGCTGACACTGATAATTAGCATATTAAATTTAGAGTGTGCGATCGCTTTGAAAGTTTTGCTTCCTCCACAAACTGATAATATTAAGAATGTGATCAGTTCTATGTTTTCAGTGGCTGATGTTTTTATTTTTCTGTCATGGCATGTCTTATCGAACTCTGAGCATCATATTCATACAAGATGCGTCAAGCACATGCATTTTGCCTGTTTGTAGTGATGTCAACAGATCTCTGTTATCTGCCCCAGGTTATTTATCTCAGCTATCTCTTCAAGAGGAAAATGGGCAATCTAAGGCAAGAAGAATATATGTAGGCTTAAGAAACTTAAAGCTTCTGATTTTAAGAAGCTCACATACTGTCCTTGTTGGTGCTAGTGAAAGCTGTACCGGAGGACTCATGACTGGCAGTCGAAAAGCTTATTAAGGCCTTAGAATTCAACCCTTTGTTGGGTCTCTTGTGAGTGACTTTGGGTTAGTCTATTGTGCAAGGTGGAGTCATTTGCCTTTTTCCAGCTTAACTAAGCTTCTCCAATAGAACAAAAAATGGAGTCATTGGCATTACTTCAGCTAAAACAAACGTAGTCTGAATCCTTTGAACCTTTTCTGTGCTAATGCAAATGACTAGGACTTTTCTTCTTGAAATCTCTAGTCGAAAGGCTTTTATCAAATTTTCTTTTTCTGCAGTCTGTAAAAGTTTTGCTTTAAGTTTCTTTCTCCATACAACAGGGAATATGGGGAACATGCTCCTTATTATAATCCCAGCTGTTTGCAAAGAAAAAGGAAGCCCATTTGGATCTCCTGAAGTATGTCATTCATACGGAATGGGTTATGTTTCACTTTCAATGGCGGTATGTTCCTTCTCAACTGTGCTGGATTTGAGAGCTCTTGATGCCATCAAGGAAAAAATTTCCCTTTTTCAAACCTTGTATAGAACTACATTGGAAGAAGTACACTTATTTATATGGCTATGGGACTTATTCATGTTTGCAAATTGCTTTGTTTTGAAACCTTAGATTGGAGCCATTTATTTGTGGTCTTACGTCTTCAATATCGTCCGAATATATTCAATCACGAGCATCAACGAATCCACTGTAAATGATTCCTCTACCAGCAAATATTTTAGGGAAGCATCCACATCAGATCAGGGGAGTTGCACTGAACCACTACTTTCTTCCAAGGATCTCTTGGTATCTGAAGACAATGAAAATGGATACATCCTGCCTTGCACAAGTTCTAAGGGAAAAGCTGAGGTTGTTCAGCTTGTGACACTACCAATCTCCTTTTTGCTTTATCAGTTCCATGACTTCTTACATCTTCCCTATTGGACATTTTCAATGTTTCTCTAAGAATATTTCATGTTTTTGTGAATGTCAACACAGTATGGTTTTCATGGTAATAACATACAGATTCCTGTAGCAAAACCCACCAGGAAACCTAGCTATATTTTTTTTTGATTGCTTGTTAAATTTAACAGAAAGGATGGGATCTTTTACATTAGGATTTGAGCTATTCTCCTATTTAACTATATTATTACAAGCAAATTGTATTGGCAATCTTTTTATTTACCTTGGCATCCTCACAAGGAGAAAAACTATCTTCATGATTGTAATATTAACTATGGCATCTTTCATGTTATCCTATTGCTAGTAGTTTTGTATCTGAGATATAGTTTTGTTTATTCAACTCCATTACATTTCATAACCATTGCAGTTTAGTAGTCTACCAAGTTTTTCATTGCTCTTTGAGATAGAAATCAAGTTTGCATGTTGAAGCATTTTAATGGAAGCTTTGATTGAGATTTGATTTTTGATTTTCTGAAATCTTGTGGCAGGCAAGATTTTCAAGTAAGATAAAGCAACAATTAAATATGATGATTGCTAAGATTAATATGAGATCAGTATTTGCCCCTTCAACAACTGGAGCGGTATGATCTTACTTCCTTTTATGTTCTTCATTTACCATTTTCACTTACTGGAAGCAAAAAGGAGAATGTTGTTCTCCCAGCCATATTGTGTTTTTCGTTTTCTTTAGTGCTAAACTTAGCTAAGATTTTAGTCAGATGGATATTCATCTAATGGATCTATCATAAAGAATCTAACAAGCTAAGACCAATGGAAGAAAACTCTATGCCAAGTATCCTTTATGGAAGGATGCTTTTTGCATGTCTCTGAAGCACAAGATCTACTATTCATTGTGGAGATCAATACAGGGTCTGAATGAATATACATTCATAATATATGGATGAATAGCATATAATTGAAGTATGAATTAAGTTTCTCTACATGTAATACAAAATTCATGCTGCCTTGTTGTCCTGTTTATATATTTTGAGTCATTGACTGACGTGTGCACTCTTCTCTTGTATAGATTGTTGGATTTGTAATTGGACTCGTCCCTCAGATTAGAAAATCAATGATAGGTGATGGTGCTCCTCTTCGTGCGATTCAAGATTCTGCTTCTTTAGTGGGGTATAGCAACAATCACTGTTTTCAAAATGACCAGGATTTTGAAGACTCATCATCAAACAACATCTCTTTTATTCTCTGCTCATGAGGAATACAATTTCATTTACAATCGAAGTACATCCAGTTCTAAATTTTGGTTAATGGAATCTTGGCTGTTCTCTAGCCACACAGCTTCATCACTAATGGATAACTCATCAAACACCATGATTCTGTAACTGATGATGTTTACAAGTAACATACATTTGACCGTGACATTTTGCATCTCCTGTCTGGTTATATATAATCAGCCATTTTCATATTTTTTGATCTTGGGGCAAATATCTACCCTACTATTCGTTCAACTTCACAAGAATTCGTCAGACCATACTTATGCCGTATCACATCTCAAACTTCTGCTCATTTTGTTTCCATCCTAATTAGCTTATGAGTTTATGTTTCTCAATGCAGTGATGGAGCCATCCCAGCTCTCACCCTAATTGTGGGAGGTAACCTTCTCAAAGGTACTACTAGCTGGTAAAGATTGATTTGTTTTTTTTTTTTTCAAGGCTAATATTAATAGCACGGTTAAGCTGCGTATATGTTGAATCTCCTTTCATGCTGGTGATTGGCAATGGATGGCTGCTTTGCAGGACTGAGAGGGTCAGGAATTCGCAAGTCTATCATTTTTGGCATCATTGTTGCTCGTTATATTGCTCTGCCTCTCATTGGTATTGTCATTGTTAAAGGAGCTTCTCGTATTGGTTTTGTTCAAGCTGATGCACTATATCAATTTGTTCTCCTTCTTCAGTTTGCTGTTCCACCTGCAATGAACATAGGTATCATAATTTGTTCAATTTGTTCTCCTTGTGGATTTCTGTCTTAACTCTTGTTCCGCCAGAAACTAGTGATCCAAATAATTGTTTGTTTATTATTTTTTTAATTCTTGCACAGGTACAATCACTCAATTATTTGGAGCTGGTGAGAGTGAATGCTCTGTTATCATGCTCTGGACTTATGCCTTAGCCTCAATTTCGCTTACCTTATGGTCAACATTTTTCATGTGGTTGGTGGCCTGAATTCTGCTAAAACAAATGTTTCTGGAGCAATATACCAGCAAAGGATGCTGTAGGTGCTGCTACCGCTTTTCTTTTTCTTTTTTATTTTTTTTTTTTGGGAGGATTAAGAACAGATTCCAAACTCAGGACAACAAATGTTTCTCTTTTCCAAAAAATACAACTGATGCTTTGGAATTTCGGCGCTGGCCTCAAAACTCTCTTCACACTTGGCCTAGTTTCATGTCAACACCATGGTTGCAACAATGTAAACAAATTCCACAGTAAAATTGTTCATTGACCAAGATTCATATGTGATATATTCAACACGTCAATTCTTCATTAGACATTAACAAAAAGTAAATTTCAGCAAATGGAGAATTTGAGCGATAAAGTCATTTCAGAAAGCAACAAGTCACAAATATTCAGTAAAGATGGAACTAGTATGCTTGAGAGAAGCAGATGGGATTGTTTCTACCAATGAACTCCTTCTTGCTGATCTAATTGGGCAACGACCACCTCTGTGCTGTTCAAAGATGGGCTTTGTCGAGATCGGCAAAGTAAGGGTGTTCCATGGCTTTCTTGGCAGAAATGCGCTTTGAGGGATCATATTGCAACATTTGCTGCAAGCACCAACAAAACATTTCAACTATCAGCTATCAGATGTTGTGAAGAGGATGGTTTTTGATAGTTGTTATGAAAATAAGGCTGTAAAAAGTCAAGGGTTACCGATAAGAGATGAAGCCCATCATCATCCAAATTAGGAACAGCTGATGACAGCCCCTGAGGGCTCCACTGGGGGTAATCATGCCAGTTTGGCAGCAAGCTGACTCCTGGCCACACTTGTTCATTTGGAGTACCCAACAACCTGCATCCATGAAGAAGATATCAGAAGATAGAAAAGGTTTGAACGGGACACCAAGACAGGGGATGTAGAGGCATAATGGACCTGAAAATATGAAGGAGCTGCTGCAGTTCAGAATCTCCAGGGAACAGGGCTTGTTTGGTGACCAGCTCGGCTAGAAGAGAAAATAGAAAACGGAGAAAAGAATAAAGAGGTTATTTAGCAGAACAAGATCAAGAAGATAGCAAGTATGAATATGGAAAAAGGAGTAAGCAAGTACCAAATATACAGGCGACAGACCACATATCCACAGCAGTTGAGTAATGAGTAGCCCCCAAAAGGACTTCAGGTGCTCTGTACCATAGGGTCAATATCTGAAAATTTACATTTAGTTCAATTAGGGAAAGAGGCAGGAGTGAAGAGGTGATGCAGAAAAGGAGTGAAGGTAAGTAAAATAAGGGTGTGTGAGTAACCTCGTGAGTGTACTTCTTGATGGGAAGAGTAAAAGCCCGGGCAAGGCCAAGATCAGCTATTTTAAGCGTCATGGTCTTTCTATCCATGAGGAGATTGTGAGGCTTAAGGTCCCTGAGTTAATGGAAGGGAACAGTTAAAATACAGGAAAGAAATAAGCGTATTTAACATCAAAATGAAATGGGCTTCAGTAATTGATCTAAAAGAAAAGTAAAGAGAGAAGAAGGGAAGGGAGGGTTAACCTGTGTAAAACGCCATGGCCGTGGCAGAAGGCAACACCTTTGCAAAGTTGGTACATCAAGCTCTGTTAACATAGATGCATCCTCAACCCAATCAAGAACAAAGAAAGAAAGAAAGAAAAGAATGAAGAGAGAGACAGAAATAGGGGAGACCTTGACAGTGTTAACAGGAATCTGGTCTCCAGATTGGCGAAAGGAGCGGATGTATTTCTTGAGATCAGTGTCCATGTACTCAAAGACCAAGTAAAGAACCGTCTTTCCCTCTTTGTTCTGCCCTTGTTTCACATCCATCAACCTGAACACATACAATTATATGATTATCATGTTGTTAGAGTTGGAAGAAACCAGAAAGCTGCTTATCAGGAGAAAAAAAAAAAAAAGATGCGTAGGAAGCAAAGCAAAGAAATCCAAAGAATGAAAGACCTGACAACATGGGGATCTCTGGAGAGCATGCGCAAGATGGAGACCTCGCGGAGAGTGGTGGGAGGAACGCCTTCGTCGTCCTCGTGAAGACGAGTCTTCTTGAGGGCAACAATCTTCCCAGTCGCTCTCTCTCTTGCTCTGTACACCTTTCCGTACGTTCCCTCCCCGACCTTCTCCAACTTCTCGAATGCCTCCATTGCTGACGATGATACCGCCGCCGTTTGGCTTTGCCTCTCCATTTCCTGCTTTTTCTCTCACAAGTCACAATCGCAATCCCAAACCCTCTTTCTTCTATTACATGTCTAAACCCAATCGCTATATTCATATATAACCGTTTCTTTTGCCTTTAGAAACCCAAAAACAGTCGTTGTCCAACGGAAACTTTTCTTTTTGAATTTCAAATTCCCCGATCCAGCGCCCCCACCCCCCATTTCCATATTTGCCCCCTTCCTTCCCTTTTGCGTAGAAATAAATAAATAACCCCAACGGGCTTTTTCCTTTTTCAGAGACCCAACGGTCTGATCTTTTCTGTTCACTAGCCCAGCCCAATTCTCTTAGCAGGCCTAGGCCCTTTTCCAATTTGTTTTGGTAGTACATTTTCTATCAAATCTCATAGAAGTCATCGGCTGCTTGGCTTCAACTTGAATCTGGGGGCTGCCATAATCATGATTTCCTATATTAAAAAAGAAAGCAAGAAAGAAGAAATACAAGGCTCTATCTGTACTAAACTGGAACTAATCAACCTTTCCACAGCTAAAAATCCAAAGGAGAAGAAAGTCTGCATTTTCTGTACATTGCAAGCAACCGTGTTGTGGTTGTGGAGTCAGCAAAGGTTGATAAAGGAATGCATTCGCCAATTGAGTGACCTCTCCCAATCTAACCCCACCTTCTTAGTTTTCACTAGTTAGTTAGTTAGGTAATTTACATGAACCCCGGGCAAGACCTCCACCATCAACCCTCATGTTTTATTTGTTCAGTCTTTTAGAATAAGCCTCACATTCTGAACCTTCACTGACATCTTTAGCTTCTGTTCTTCCATATCTTTCAAAACAGCTGCCAGTTTTGCTCGATAGCCTTCACACCGTCGACTTGCGTCTTCCAACTCCACACTTAGTTCCTGGATTTTCTTCTCCTGGTTCTGCAGCAAGGCAGAGGAATAAGATTATGACTCCTTCGAGATGTAAAGGGTTTTCATTATGGGGATTGATTGGTATATAGTTTCCTAAAAAAACTAGAGCTATTACTGATGGTTATTTAAAAGCAATTCAGCAAATCTTAAACCGGTCTACAATGCCCTGATTCAATGTTTAGACAGATATTGCAGATATGACCTAAAGTATGAAGAGCAAAAAGTGAAGATCAATGATACAATACGGAAGTCAATTAAAGAGAATATATCATGAATAAAGGAACTTTACCTCAGAGCCAGACTGAAGCTGCTGGCCAGAATTAAAAGGAGAATTTTTTATGACTGCAGAATCATTCTTCTTTGCAGCAACAACCTTCTTTGCAGCCTCATGAAGTGCATCCATTGCGACATTAAAAGTATGTATTGATCCTGTCCCTTCTCTCACAAATTTAATAGCTTCATGGCATAGATTGTCATAACGAGCAGCATAGGACTCCTGAATATTACTTGGCAATTCCACAGTGCAACCATCCACTGCAGCCCCACTTTTTGCATTTCTTGTCCACCGTTTTAAGATATAATGAGATGGCAATGTCAGAACATTTGTTACCCTGAAAACTGCTAATACATGCTTGCAAATAATGCCTGAAAATTCAAACATTTGGCAGCTACAACTAGCTTTCTTTCCGAAAACATTGAACTTCACAAAATGTGCTTGATGGTCTTCTCCAAATTTCGCCACCCGATACGTTACTTCTAATCCTGAGTCATCAATTGCAGTTGCAGGGTAAGCAAGAGTCTCAACTAATTCCTCCTGGAATTTCATAAAGATCTTCCTTGTGTAAAGGTTGGCTGCTTGTTTTTCCATAGGAGACGGAGTTTTTAAAGCTGGTGCTATATTTAATGTATCATAATCTGCCTTTACTTCCTTTTCATATCGATTTGCAACTGCTTTTTCATATTGCTTAATCAGAACCTGGGCATTAGTTGACGCATTTATATAACCATCAAAATAAGAGTTTATACTATCACTTCCTTGATTTATGGACATCTCCCCAAAGAATGTGTCCCGAAGATAAACTGGTACCCAATGCTGTCGAGTGTTGTACATTGACTGAAGCCATTCATTATCTCCAAGACTGTACCTTAGAAGAAGGGACTCCCAACATGACTCAAACTCATCAACTGTCTCTGTTACATTGATGCATCTTTGAATCTCTGCTTCAAAAGTCGGGTGTGAGTGATATACATCAGAAAGCTTCTCCTGAGCTTCCCTAAACACATTCCATTTACAAAATCGGTGGCGGGTCCCCTGGAAAACTTGTGCAACAGCTGCTCGTATTATCCTATCCTGGTCTGTCGTGATTGAAATAGGATGGCGGCCTGACATTGCAGCTAGCCAAGTCTGGAATAACCAAACAAAAGAGGACTCTGACTCATTGAGAAGCAAAGCACATCCAAACAACACAGGTTGTCCATGATGATTCCACCCAGTAAATGGGGCAAAAGGAACACGATATCGGTTTGTTCTATAAGTTGTATCAAATGCAACAGTGTCCCCAAAGTGATTATAATTCATTCTAGAATGAGCATCAGCCCAGAAGATGTTTCCTGTGGAGTTACCAAAATCACCTTGGACAGCATAAAAGAAAGCAGGATCCTCAGTTTGCATTTGCTTCAAGTAGTCGAAAACAACCTGACCCCCACTCCCAAGTGTTCTCTGTCGACTACTACTCATATAATTCTGGCAATCAACTTTAGTAAAACCAACGTTATTAACTCCACCTGATTCCTTAATCAACACAGACATCACTCCACTTGGGCCCATCCCAGCGGCTTGAAGTGTATCAATGAGGCTGCGAGCAGGACCAGAGACATGCCTGTGAGAACGAAGGCAATGCACCTTATCTGGTGGCACAAGCTCATGGTTATGGTCTTTAACAAGTTTAGAGACAGCCCACTTTCCAGAAGTCTGCTTCTTGACAGTGATTTGTGCCTTACAACCAACTCTAGTGATGGTACGCTGGCGCTTGGAGCTATTCTGACCGGCATCTCTACGAAAGCCCTCCCGGGAGCAGACAATTTGGCGGCATATGATGGAGCCATCACGACGTGAGCGCTGGTAAACACTAACCCGAGTGCTAAAACCAATGCGGCGGGCATACGAATTGTAGAAAATGCGAGCTGCCTGTTCAGAATCAAATTCCATACCCTCATATGGCTCGAGATTGGGATCCCCCAGGGTGGAAAGAGGTTGGGCCAAGGCGGGATCGTAATGATCAAAAGGTAGTGGGTGTTCCAAGTCAAGGGCAGTAGTGTCGTCATCAAACTCAATTGCAAGATTTGGAGGATGAATATCCATTGAACTAATGTATTATCTGACTATTGGTCTGGGACTCTGGTCACCGCTGTACGATAATCATGTATATATTCTTTTTTCTCTTTGAGGGTTTTGGAACTTGGAAGTGACAATCATATTAAAAACCATAAGTTTGCAAATTGAGTTGTGGCCATTGGGTTTGGTGTCAATGTTCAATATTCATACATAGCATTCGAAAGTCGAAAGCTGAAGGATTAGTGGGAAAGGATTAACTGACCAGAGATGATGATGGTATAGAGGGCGGGTGCTGCTGCTGCTGCACAGAATCGGGAGCGCGCAGAGTAGTTTCTGTTGGAGCAGAGGAAGATAGGGAAGTATTTTCGTGGGGGGGCTTTGAGGGTTTTCACATTTCAGTCTGGGAAAGCTTTTGGGTGTCATGTGCAAGTGCAAGAGGGATGAGAGCTTAGCTTGGCTTCATCTTGTAGTTACCATTACAAGCTACACAGTACACGGACGGGATATCTTTCCACTTCACTATTTGCCCCGTAAAAAAGGGTGCTATTACTCTGTACGCAGCCCCTGGTGATTTCAATTACAATTACAGACATTTGTTAAAAGTTTATTGGAATTTATCTTTAGGTTACAATTTAAGAATGAAAATTTATTTCATCAATGCCCATTAATCTCAAATGAAAATTTAAGGGATGCTGTTTCATTTGCTGAATTTTTTACAGTTATCCAAAGCACGCAATTCCCTCCTAAATCATAAACTTTTATTCTTTGGTTTTTTTCCCAATATTTAAATAGATAAATATTCGAATTGAAATGCTTGAAGTTTTAAGTATCCGGATGTCTTAATCGAAACAGAACACTGGGTTTCAATAATGCAATTATGTGCGTTCTTACTCATTCATTTAGTAAGCACGTAATATTAGCTCCTTCAAATAAACAAGATCCAAGTTTACGGCTAGAATTAATGATTTCGAATATCCTCTAAACCCGAAATTCCCCACTAACCTGAGCCCCTTTACTGGTGAGTTGGTCTTTCTGCCTTTATTTATTCCATTTATTTGGTCAATCCTCATCCAACCTCAATTAATTTAATGTAGTTGCTGTCTGCACTCACACTCTGCACAAATACTAATCAAACACGATGACAGAACGCGGTGATGCTACTTTTAACGTAAAAATCTGCCACAGTAAACCATGGTTACCATGCCATCATTCCTTCCATAAAACTTTTAATCTTCCAAAACTGTTAAAGAGTACATGCTATTATCATCTCGCCCAAAACAAGAAAACAGGGGGAAACTCAGTTTATCACACATGCCCAGGCCTATAAGTTCAGGATAATTAAGAAAATTGATATCATGAGTACAATAACTGGCATGTTCCTAAGTTATTGTATCAAAGGGTTGTCTGTCCGCCTGATGACGACGAAGACATCACAGAGAGAACCTCTGTCACAGATGCCATTACGCTTAAAGCCGCTTTCAGAACTTCTTGAGAACACCCTGGCTTCACAATGGTACGGACCTGAAAAACGTGCACATAAGGTGGTGCCGTATGAGAAAAATACAGCCATAGCAGTTGCAATTGAACAGAAACCAATATCCAAAGCCAAAAAGATATATTTCATGCACAAATAAAGATAAAATACCTGTCGAACGAAACATGTGAAATACAAGAAAAAAACAATTATACACAACTGAAAGGCAACAGAAAATTAGGCACCTTTTCAAGATATTCCTGGAGTTTCTTGATGCGGCCCATGTAATCCTGGTCTTCAACGCACAAGGTCACAGCCTTAGCATCAGCACCAGGACCATCAAACTGAAGGGGTCCTGGATTTCTGTAGATATCATCCAGCAAAAACCTTGCTGCGTTTTGTCTCAGCAGCCTGCAATCAGACATACAGAAATTAGAATGAGTGCCTATAAAACTAGAATCGACACTGCTTCACTTACAACATCTTTTAACAATGACACTTACTCGTATGCTTTGCCTTTCAAATCCACAGTAGCTGGATGAATAGCAGGTTTTCCAATTGACAAGGCATTGGGATTCTGAGACCAGCGCTTCACACTCATCATTGCCTGAGGTTAAACAAAAAGGCAATTAAAGTCGAGCCTTATAGAGAGAGCATACATAAGGAACCAAATGGCAAGGAGCCTTTAAGAAAGCACAAAAGAAAAGCATGAAAAATCAAAAAGTAGATGAGAGGGCAGGGTGTTCCCAGCGAGGGAAAGGAAATGATGATTAAAAGTTGTCAAATTTTGATGTCCATATCATGGATTATGGTAAAGAAAATGAAAACTCAACTGTAATAGGTGCAGCACCACAGCGCCACTTGTTCACTGGATTTTTTAGGTTAGTAATAGTTGCCATGTAACCATTTAAACCAGCTGCAAGAATATGATAGCAGATATGCCCAAGAACCTGTGAAAATGTATCATTATTATAAAGGGAGCATATTAACAAAGGCAAAGGAGACATAATAACGTTTTAATGATAGCATACATAGGCATAGTCACAGTCGAATTTTGATGGTAAGGATCCACGAGCCTGATACCCGAAGAAGTGGCAGATAGCATTAAATTTTTTCCCCTTGTAAGTACCTGCTTTCTGCTCAAAACAACATGAGACATCAGTGAGTAAAGAATCTTAACTTGGAACCTACTAAGGATATATGGTTAACTAAAAATGATTCAAAATAAAATACTACTAAAACATTCTGGTGGATGCTGGGAGAGAGGCAGAAGAACTTGTTATCCGAAAAGTGCACTCCTGGGGAAAAGTTATGGATTTTCTTTTTTGTACCAACCACTAAATGTTTTGAAAAGTTTAGTTCAATGTCAACAAGAAAGAAACAATAAGAGTGTACAAAACAAAAGGAGAAAACTATTGCCTACCAGGCGCTTATTAATTTCAGTCTCTACAAGGTGCGCCAGAAGTTTCTCTGTCTCAATCTGGAAAGAAGGCAGAACAGATATTAGTTTTGGAAAAATCTGATAACTTCTTCTTGTAATAAGAAAGCATATCTCATCCTACTGACCTGTGACAACTGTGCAGAATCATCTGATTCAGGATGGAGGAGAAGCTGTGACATTGAACATCACATCGTCACTCATTAAGCTGATTAATCGGTATACATATACCTTTAAACATGATGAATTAAAGGAAATCTGAACCAGAACCTGTCTCCTTATAAAAGGTGGCAAAAATTCAAACAAAGCTGATGCCCAAGGTGAAAGTTGAGAAGAAATTTTTTCAGCAGAAACACCTTGCCTGAGCAAACTGTGAATTTCCTGAAGTAAAAATCATCAATATAAGCACAGATTAATGTCACATTGAAGCTTCAAATGTAAAGAAACATCTCTCTTTGGGAGCGAGAGGGATGTGAAGAAAATTAGAGGAGTCATTGTTTAAAATTAGTTACCTTCAACAGAGCATACACTTCAGGAATACTTTCTATAAGCCCTTCAGGCAGAAGGATGACCCCGTGGTTCTTGTCTGGTCCAAACACACAAGGTCAGGAAACAACAATGACAACTAAGCACTGGCCAACACGAAATAAAAGCAACTTGAAATATTTGACCTTGCTCTGCCCTGGCTTGAACCGCATCACATATTTGCTTTGTTATGTCAAAAAGAGTAAGCTTTGACGCAGCCACCTCCTCACCAAGAATTACCTGTTAAACATATATCAAATGTTAATAAGTGAAAACTCAAGAAAGTATATGTAACTAAAATTAGAATTAGAAAGCAAACACTGACCATATTTGGATGAGATTGGAGGGTGCATTCCAGTGCAACATGCGAGGCCTTCCTTCCCATAAGACGGATAAAGTAATAATACTGAAAAGAAAAGCAGGGGTAAGGCAACAGAAAGGTATGACCATACTAGTCTACTGCTCTGACTGGCTTCTTACACAACTTTCAATAACCTCATGCCAACAGGATTGACGTAACCACTCATACAGGAGATACCATTTTAGGATGTAAACCACATACCTTTTCCGCAGAGAGAGCATCAGTGCAGACATTGCTGATGAGCTGGGAATTGACCTGTATGTAATGTGAACACTTTTAGTAAAGGTGATGTTTTCTCCTTAAATTTGCTTTAACTACCATTTCAAATTCCCAATGTTAAACTCCTAAACGTTTAAAATAATTATACCTTGCATATTGTATCAAAACCAACATTAGCTTCCACAAATTGATTCTTGAGGTCTCCATTCAGTGTAACAGGAACACCAACCACCTGCAAACATTAGACAAAATTCAGAGTGCTGTGGCAAACTCACACATATAACAGTGACAGAAGCACCTAACTGACTCTTATGGTAAAGAAAATCTTGTCATGCAAGTTACCTTTGTTTGACATTTAGCTTCAGCAAATGTTTCAGCAAGTTGAGCAGCATCCGTGTTTGATGTTACACCTACAAGCCAAACAGAACTATTACTTAGTAACTTCTAATTACTTATAATACCATGTTTGCAAACAATGATAATTAAATTCACCTCCAATAATGACAAGGCCATCCAACTTCAAATCATTGCATGCAGTTAATGCAGCATTAACTTGTTCAGTCGTTCTAATTTGATCTTGTGTTCGTCCCAGCAAATCATAACCACCTTGTCAAGCCAACACATTTTAAAGCCTGTTAAATTACAGAACTGTATGAAATCCGAGCACTTGGACATAATATTGCCTCATGAGAGAACCTACCTTGATTTTTGTAGGTTGAAAGAATGTCATCTGTGATCTCTAAAGTTTTCTGTGCAAATAAACCTTGAGTACCACCTGTTAGCAGAAGCAGAGAAAGAAATACTTGTCACATAACGAAAGAAAAATAAAAATAAAAATAAACTAAGCACACTACAACATGTAAAATACATAAGGAAAGTAATTACAACATAGTATCAATAAAGAGTATTATTTGAACAGACATATACCCGTTCATGCAAGTGTGCCTACTGCATATGTAGGTGTGTACATGAATCTATATGTGACATCTTTAAACAAAGAATGAAGCTCACCCAAAAAGCCGAGCAAAGTGCTGTTGGGGTTGTGGATTTTGAGAGCTTTGTGAAGGCCCCATATGACATTATGCCCACCAGGGGATTGTCTCCCACAAAAGACAAGACCGACCCTGTAATGTGAGAAGGTTTGGGAATTAGACAAATAAGGATTTATTTTCATATATACAGCATGCCACCATGCATTAATGCATGGTAATTCCACAGAAAGATGAAAGGATGAAGAAAATGGTACAACAAGCAGAGCCAATTGCTTTTAAAAATGTCCTTAAAAAGTAGAAGGGCAAAAATCATGAAGTATGATACGATGAGCACCTCATAGCTGGATGCTCCGTTATAATCTGAGCATCAGGTACTTTTGCAGTTGCCCTGAGAAAGTGAGCCAAGGGCTGACCATAAGTGTGTGGAAAAGCACGAGTAATGGTATGGGCATCAGCTGGGTCTAAAGCTGTGGTGGCATCACCAAACTCAACCCTGACAGTAGTTCCCTGAACAATAGCAGAGCATCAACTGAATTGTGAGTCATCCAATCTATGACATTGAAATTAAATAAACAGAGCAAAGAAGAAAATGAAAGCAAGTGCCTCTCTGCTTGAACGAAAGAGATGCCGTTATAACAGTAAAGGATACAGCTCAACAGTCAACAGCTATTGCAATATAGTAGTACAATGCTAAAGGCAGATGGATGATCTCCGCTAGGAAAAAGAGAAGCCAGCATACGATATGATATGAGTAAATCTAATCAATTCAACCGCACATGCACTGTAATTAATCCAAAATCCAAACGAAAAAGAACCCACAAAATTGTTTGTCGCAAGCAAAAGCATGGATTGGTAGTACGCGGTATTTGGCCCCCAAAAGAAATGCATGCACATGACTCATGGGTACTGACATTACTTACTAAAAGATCCTGTATATGAAATGAAATACTATGGTATGAACATAGGGACAAAACAAACAGAAATTACAAGTGCAGGAACACTGATAAGTAAAGAAAAAATCTAAGATTAGAACGATGCGATGCGTGATTAGCAGGAGAGAAATTTGAGATCTGTTAACATATACAAAGTATTGAATGATAAACATGGAAAGATCTAACTGCAAAGCAGCAAAGCAACAGAGCTGAGAGAGGAAATCTAGAAGAGGAAAAGAAAAATGAACCTCGAGGCAAGGAGGGAGTCCTGGTTGGTATTGAGATCGGAGTTTCTGAAGATCGGAAAGTTCTCTGGGAATGCCGAAATCAGAGTCCATTTTTGGGTATTGGGAGAGTGGTGATCGGTTTGGTAGTGCAAGTAAGGAACAAGGCTTAAGCAAATAGCAATAGAGCAGTTGTTGGCAGTAGTTGGCTTCTCTTGGTTGGAAATGGTAGGTAGGTTAGTAGTGTTTGATTTGGTTGGGGGGGTCTTTTTGCTTCAAAACTCTGCTTTTATATCAGAGACCAGTGCAAGTGCAGATTTCGGACTGGGCGATGATGCGGTTACTTGCGATTGGGCGATACAACCAAACCAACTTCCCTCACCCTTTGCCCTTAATCACCCCATTTCTCCTCATTATTACACCACCTGCCATCACTTTCCACTTCCTAAACCAATGTTTGTCTGCCATTTGTCTCTGCGGATAACTTTTTACTCCTAATTTTTCATTTCAAATTCACCAGTACCACGAGCGGGCGCAGCTTGATTTGCTTCAATCCAGTGCTCCTAAGCTTTCTAAAATGGAATTTTACTTACAACTACCCAAGTTTTCTTTTCTCTTCACTTATCAGATAATATAGGATTGAAATTACTAATAAAAATCATTTTATCATTTCGTGATCATCATATATTTGAAATTTAATTAATTCGACATCGGTAAGTAAGGGGTGGTATAGAGATAGACCCACTGCATAGCCATTGAGTGACCAAAAAGTCAATGATAACAGTGGAAGGCCAAAGGCAGACCGCAGGATAAGATTTAGTTAATTCGCTTGGAATATGCTAAACAAGTAACAAAGGATATTCTTTACCCAAAAACCTTAAAGAGAAACCAAGTAACAAAGGATATCTTTGTAAATTCGCAGGAGCCCACTGGCTCAGTCAGCAACCACGGGACACGCCCAAGGACGTACCAGTTGTACACCCCCACCTAACGCTCCCATCAATCCCGATTTCCTTCTAGTAATTTTTCTCTTATGGCATGAATATGGACATGAATATCCAAACAAGCGGCCTTATGCCATGCCGAGGGCCGAGGCAAATGGTTTTTAGAAATTCCAATGTCTCTACAGCAAAACCCAACAGCTGTTTCAAATAATTCCAACACTTGTGTCTATATCAAACCCAAACCAAGAAAAACACATATCGATCCTTCATAATCGTGATAATGATCTTTAGGTCATTTTTAATCTAGTCACGGCCCCGAACGACATACACCAACACCATTCGGTCCCATTCGCCATTGCCATTTATCCTTTCCTGCCACTCTTGCTTGTTTACAGAAATCCTGTGATTTCTCAGTTCTAGCTTCTTGATCAGTGCGCCATTCTCCTCAACGACACTTTCTTCCCTGTGCAGCATAATCCTCAACCTCCAATATACTGCCGCTCTTAAATGAACCTTGTTCCAAGTCGATAAATATATAAATGGAAAATTTTAATCATAAACAAGTGCGGTTCAAATTCAACCTTAACATTCTATTAGAGACAGGGCGGAGCCTCATAGAGTTTTGGGGTCAAATTTTAAAATAAATTTTTATATTATATAAAATTTTTAAAATTTTTAATATATTTTGTTAATAGTCTTTTCAATAATTTTTTATTTAATAATTAATACAAATAAAAAATAACAAAAAATATTTCACATGCCTCATTCAATTTTAAAAAGTTTTTTAAATTATATTATTATTATTATTTTATACTCTTTACTCATATTAACTAAGTTTCTATAGATTTGTTTTTCCAAAAAAATACGAACCATCAATTATATATTTTTTTTATTATGTCATATATGAGTTTCATTTTTTACTTGTTATATTCATCCTTTTTTTTGCTCTGTGAATTTTATTTTTCATAATTTTAATATTTAAAAATTAATAAGTTATTATATAATTTTTAAATATAAGTTATATTACACTGTTATTTAAAATTTTATCAATATATTATTTTTTAATTAATCGTAATTATGTAAAAATAAATTATATTGAGTATATCTTTTTTATATTTTTTACATTTTATATTTAATTTAAAAGAAATTATCTTAAATGTGTAGTCTTTAAACAATCTTAATTATATAATAAGAAATTATTAATCTTGTATATTGTATTTAACTATTTATATTTTATACATTGTAGTTTTATATTTAGTATTATAAATTTAATTTAAAAAAAAATAAGAATATTGAATGTTAAATGTATTAATTTTGTTTTCAAGTTTGACTAAAATAACAATAAGTTGAAAATAATTAACAAATTATTTAAAAAAATACAAAAATCATCTAAATGATTCATCTACACTTACGCCATCAAGCATCAATGCTCAACTCATGAACAAAACTCATGTGAATTAAAATATCTAATATTCAATTCTTAAAAAATAAAAATTTTCAATACATAATTTTAATTAAGAAAATATAATTAAATACAACTTTCTTAAAAATCTATTATAAGTTTTTCTTTTTTTGATTTATATGTTATATAACATTATTTTTTATTAATAAATTTTTTATTATTGATTTAATTCAATATATTAATTTTTAAAAATTTTAATCTTTATTCGTCTGTTTCTAGACTTCAAAAAAATTAACTAGCTCCGTTATTGATTAGGAACAAAATGCACTGGACTGGACTTTTATAATCAACAAGTAAGAAACTGCAACAATCTATAAAGTTAATATTTCTAAGGTTTTATTTATACAAACAAACTAAACGCTCAATAGAAGAGTTTTGAAGGCAAAAACAAAGACCAAGACTGCTTATGGGCCATCCCACCAGCAAATTTGTGTTAAACCTGTTCATCATCCCCTTAACCTAAAATGGAAAAACCAAGGAGAGATGTGAACCACAAGCCCTTGCTAAAATTCCAGAAACATGAAATTCTTTAATTCTCGTCTTTGAAGCCTTGCATCGCCTACTCTTCACAAAAGATTGTCCCACCAGGTTACTCCCTGCCCCTCTTGGAGCCACTCTTTCTGGACCTCTCTTTTCCTCGTTTTCCAGCGGAACTGCCTCCGGAAGAGACTTGGGCAGTGTTGGCAGGGTGAACAGGCACATGATGCCCAGGAACCAAAGCAGGGAACCCAACAGCAGGGATTCTGCAAAGCAACAAAGATACAAACTACTCAACAGGCCTGAGAGATTAAACCATCATATGTAGCCACACTATCATAATAGGCAACACGAATACAAAAAGCATCAAGTTTCTCCAAGGCCAGAGAAGATCATTTAAGGCTTCAATCTTTACTGGATAAGAAGCACACTTAGCCACAAAACAGCCCTCCTCTTTAAATCGGTGTACTTCTCCACTAATAGGAATATGCCAGTAGGAAAAAGAACTTCAAAGGTAAAAACAAATCCAATTGTGTACAATTCTTATTGACTATGCTAGCACTCCTATTCATTTGGTTTTGGTTCGTTGATTCATAATGCAGACATTAAGAATATTGGCATACAACACTATAGCAGAACAAAAAGTTAATCAAGCTTCAACAATATCGAACATTCCCCAAGCCTATTATAAGTTCGAACTAGAAGAAGTATAGGTTGGAAAACAAACTTGGAGAGGCAGTCAACCACCTTCAATTTGTCAAGAAAAGAATGCTGCTACTTTCTTTCTTCCTATTGTAATACAAGTAGAATACAATGGAAGTGAGGGGAAAAGATGGTTTCGTGAATCATACCCAACAAGAGCACAGCAGACTCCTGCTTGGCCGAGGATGCATCAAATGCACAACCCTTATGCAAAGTAAGACGAAGAGCTTGATTCTCTGCAATGAAGCACTGAAGCATGCGGCTCAATCTCCTACATTCCCCCTCTAAATACCTACTCTTCATCTCGAGATCCTTGACATGCATCTTCTTCCTCTCCCTTGATCTCACAGCTGCATCTCTATTTCTCAACTGCCTAAAAAACGAAGATCAATCATTACACTACAACCCTTTTATTGTCTTCAATTAGACATACAGCAGAAATTTCAAATAGAACTTACACATATAATTTAGTTTTTCCAATTCAAATTAAAAAAAAAATAAAAACAGAAAAGGGGAGCATTGATCAACCTCGAAAATGCACAATAGTAGAAGATAATAAATTGATAATAGGGCAATAAATGTGGGGAAGAAAGGAGAACGAATGTCCATTAATACCTTCTCCGTTTCTTAGCAATATGATCATCGCTATGGATGTTGTTGTCGGAGTCGTTTTGTTTGAAGAAAGAAGCATCAGCAACATCAGCAACATCAGCAGCATCAGGAACATCAGCAGCAGCAGCATCGATGACCTCACCGCCGCCACTGAGAGGTGAATCAACCAGTACTTCTGCCAAAAAATCATCAGAGACAGACTGAGTCTGAACCTCTTTATCAAAATCATCGTCCTCCATCAAAACCCTCTCGATCTCCCCGATACACGAAGACACCACCGCATCTCCATCGGGAGATGGGGTGGACAAAGGCTGAAGAGGTTGTGTTACTGGCTCTGGTTCATTGCTAGAATTCTCAAAGATATTTGCAAAATCGGAAGAGTCAAGCTCAAGAAACAAGGTATCCCAATTGATTTCACCGATCGTCTCCAAATCCCCCTCCATAACTACCCAAAAATTAGGAAAGGGAAAGTCGAAAGTTAAGCAATATTTACAGAGGAAGAGGATTAAAAATTAAAAAAAAAAACAAGAGAAATATCATGTACAAGGACGAGAGAGGAGCGGCCGAGCTTCAATAAAAAAGAAATCAAACGCCTTTTCTACTCTGTTTCCTTGGAGACGAAGGGATGTCTTAGGTTTGACTCATTCGCTACCCGACGTCGTGCTCTCCTCTTTTATATATTAGATATTCTGATATTTAATATTAATATTTGTAGTTTAGAAGATGAACGTGGACCAATCCTGTTGCATAGGCATCAATTTCATGCGTTCGCGTCATCCCACCAATGACAGTGGAGGATGAGTCCATGTGGACTCATTTCTCCATTTAAATTATCATAGGTTGGGCCTTTGGGCCTTTCCTTCCTTGACTTCAAATCTCTACCCAATAATATCACTAATCATCCTGGAAAGAAACAGTACAAAGGTGATGGGACTGGTGATGCCTTAGGAATGCGTGGAGTTTCGTACGGATTGGTGCTTAATTAGATGGAGGTTGCAAAGTTATCAATCACGTTGCCTCTCTTCTGATCTGTTCGGTACGCTCTCTCTGCCTTCATTAAATTACCTCATCAGTGATTTATTTATACTACACGAATAATACGAATAATACTACTCGTAATAAGTAAGTGACAAGATTTTGTGTCAAGAGAGTACGTAGGGTGTGGACAGACATGTTACATGACGAGCGATGGGGTGGTCGTTTTTTGAGTGAATTTGAACCTCTTTCGTACAGCCACAGCTGGCTCCTCGTTGTCCTTTACTGCCATAATCCGACGGCACGCGTTGCATGTCAGCACCTGCCACGTACTACCGGTACTTGTTATCACTACGTATTTATTTTCCCCTTCAGTAATCATCATTTCATCACTATCGACTGGTAATTGGCCAAAATTACTATTACTAGAAAGATATCCATCACTTGACTTACTACTAATAGTAAAGTAAAATTAAAAGTTCAACAAAGTATTAGTTATCGTAGCAATTGCGTAGGGGAGGGAAAGTACGATATAGCTAGGACAAGCCGTATGCTGTGTTAGGAGTGATCATTTGGATGGTTTTAATGATTTGCCCGTCATATCTTAAGATAATGGATAAAATATCTTCTAACAATCGATTAAAATTAATTAAATATAAAAAAAATTAAATCAATAAAATATCATATTGATTTCATAGTTCCTTTGTAGACTAATTAATTAATTAATTTTTTTATTTTCACAAATTATAATATTAAAATTTATAAATTTTATTTATAATTATAAAATATATAAATAATTTAAACATAAAAAATACATAACATTTTTTTTATAATTGGAGGAGGGGGATTTGAATCCTATTCTTTAAGTAGAAAAATCATGTACCAACCAATAAGCTAAATGTTCGAGTGCCATAACATTTATTCTTTCACTCATATAATTATATCTTTTTATATAAATCATTAAATTAACATTCACTATTCAATATAATAAAAAGTTAAAGATAATAAAATTAAAATCCACAAAATAAAATTATGTAACACGAGACCATTAATTATCGCAAATTATCAACTTAAATTTCTTCCATGACTTGACTCTTCATATTTGTTCACATAAGCTATCTAACAATTTAAAGAAAAAAATATAATTAGTATAAATTTATTTTAGTAACAAAGTAAAAAAATATTAAAAATAAAAAAATTATGTAAAAAAGTCATAAAATTTAACATTTACCTCGATTAAAGTGTGAATAATGCATTTATAATCTCTTCACTCGTCAATCGTCAAGATGATAATGGAATTCATAATACCAATCTTTGACATCTCTAAAATGCATAAACAAAAAAAATAAAAAAATAAGAATTGAAAATATAAAAATGAAGAAATGAAAATATTAAATGTATATTATATTTTATATAAAATTAAAAAAATATATATAAATATTATATATTAATATATATAATTAAAATTTATTTTTTACTCAATTTGATTTAAAAATTAAAAAATCAAAAACCGATAAAAACTAATTAGACTCAACATTTTAAATCAATTGATTTAATAAATGAATAAAATCAAACCGTTTTACCTAATTCACATTTAATTTGGATATGTAATTAATTTGATCTGATTTTGCCTCACTTATATGTTGTATACTTCTATCCAATATCCTCCATCTACTCTTTATTTTTTAGATATGTCTACAGTTTACTAATATATATATTTTTATATTACACTATTAATTACTTTTTGTGAGTGACTATAATTAATGTCCCCCTCCTACTTTTACAATTTTTAAGATTAAATAATCAAAGTAATTTAAAATTAAGTGAGAAAATATAATTTACTTATTTTTTACCACATAGTAATGTTAATAAATGTTAACTGTGTGGCTTAGTTGTATGTGTTTTATTCCTTGATAGGACTGTAAGAGTGTTTTGAAATGTATATTTCCGTTGTGTTTGCCTAACATACAAAATATTTAGAGGGAAATATGATTATTCTTCAATTTATTATTTATTTAAAATATATTATTAAATGTTAGTTAAAAAAAATGTAAGCCCAAGCTGGAACTTGGAAGCAAATACCGTTAGCCTTGTTGCATGCGGAGTTAGGATTTGCGAGTTGGGACCACTCTCGTTTGCCCGAAAACAGAAAAGTCAAGCGTCTCCCACTCAGCACTCAGGAGTCAGGACCACTTCCAAAGAGGTAACGGGACGTATATACTCTTAAAATAAAATAAAATTATAATGTCCACAACCTTGATTAAAATGCGAGAAAAGAAAAAAGCAGATTATTTATTATTATTATTTTGAGAGAGAAAAAAATTTGAACCATATTCTTTGAAAATAAGAGTATATGTCAACGATTGAATTAATTAATTAATTTATATGATATTTCTATCCACTAATGTCTTTGCTTCAGTGCGTAAATATAAAAACAATATTAAATTTTATTTCATAATAAAATTTGCTTCAAGAAGAAAACATCAAACTATTTATGTATTACATAATGGGTAAAACATGAAGTGTTATGCAGCACCAAGTGTGTAGTCCAATTCCCAAGACCCAATTGGTTTGAAGAAGAGATAAGTTGATCAAGGCTTGGAATATTGTTCACCCGTTAATACTCTATCATGTGTTAATTTATTAAAACACATTAACTCCATAATCAAATATAGTTAGTGATTCATTTATTTGTACTTAAATGGACTCCTTACTTGTTTGTACATGTATCAAAAACTTGTTGTCATTTATGAGTTCTGGAATTCCAATGATAATAGATAGAATAAAAATTACTGGATTTTATTTTCGATATTAGCTTTCTATTTATTTATTGTGAGCACATGTTCCTTTCCATTTTTATCTAACTAATAATAATAATAATAATAGTAATAGAAGAATATAGAAGAGAAATGATAGAGTGATAATAGTTTAGATTTCGTAATGGGTGGACATATCCCATAGGTTTTAGTATGGTATACTATGGAGTGAATGACATGGTGGTACTATAAGAAAAGGAAGTGGTTTGGCAAAAGTCACAGCGAGCGACCAGATGCATCGTACTTATTAAACAAACAACAGCTGGTTCCCACACGTTCCAGTGTCCGGACGATAGCACCACACCACCACCTCCACCTCTACCACCACCACCACCATCTACACGCGCCATTCCTCCCCACTAAACTCTACTCAAATGCATCGGATCATTTCCCTTGCCCAATTCCTTTAACAGGAATAGCTTATTATCATTAGGCTGGCGTTGCTTGTAGTGTGAAACTTTCATGGAGAAGCCTCTTTTTCTTTCTTTTCTTTGTGTCAGACAGTCGTACAAATTAAGGAGGCAAATTAAGTTTACCTTGTGTGAAAATGTGGACTTGGGAGGATAGGATAGGATGATTGCGTGACGCCGACGACACCGAGTACGCGCTTCACATCGGAAAATTCTGGCCATTATTATGCCACTTTGTTGACGAATTCACCCAACCCTTCAAGGATCAAGATGGACCCCCTTTTTTTTTTTTAAATTCAATGTTTTTGAAGTGTTCATTTCCTTGGGTCCTGCTGAGGTCTGATATATTTGGCTTTAGGCTGCTGTATAGTATCATCTTCGAAAATAATGTGGACTAATATTAGCATGTTGTTTAACTACTCCTTCCAATAGTATACAATATGTTCTCGGCTTCATGGAAATAATTACTATGACTGTCTTAGACTAGAATTTCGAGGATACAAAATAGCACATACATGTATCTCATTTTACATGTAAAAAATGTAGCGCGGAATCATAACATGTGACATGTGAAGGGTGCAGTCAAGCACGGAAAAAAATTGATGAATTAAAAAAATGATGACTGATTTGCATTACAAGTAATTATTCAATTTCAAATATTTCGACTCCGAATTCCGATTCTTCAATTCATTAGATAAAACGAAATAAGAGGGCCTACCTTAGGGGTGAAACACTGAAATGGGGAAATTCATTGGGGGATTGGAATGGATTCAGACATACTTTATTGACCAAAATTACATTAGAGTAAGTTGTAGTATTTTTTAAAATAAATAACAATAAAAAAGTAAAAGGTTAAGAGGTAGGAATTGTTGGTTGAAAATGTCAAAACATCAAACATCAAAGCGTAGAAGGAAGACAATGACTTGTAATAGCACGTTATTGATTAATTTCGTGTTCCTACTTTTCAACCTTTTCGTTCTGGATGTTATACGGGTTTCCAACCCGACCCGAGCCCAAGTAATATTTGTCCAAGAGACGGGAGGGTTTTACTTTTGAATGGTGAAAGAATGGACCAGAGAGGAGGCAGCAGGGAAGGGAAGATAGGATTGTGATTGTCGGTAGGAATAAGAAAGAGGCAATTAAGAAAGGACGTATCAAAAGTACTACAGAGTGAGAGAGAGAGAGAGAGAGAGGAAAGTGGTGTTAAATATGGTACAAGCATGAATGATTGTACGTCCTGTCTCTGCCTGCGTGATATCAATATGTACATCTTATGTTGGTAATGGCCTCATGGGGATATGCCCATAGTTTGTGTAGTCAATAACGATACAACTCAACAAAGAGGAGGAGTTATTATTATAATTGTACCAAAGCACACATATAGTCGTACGACTTACCCAATAGTAAATAGGAATAGGAAAGGAAGAGTCTTGGATTCTTCCTTGGCCCCTGGGCGGCCATAACTACAACCTCAATCTTTGCTTCAATTTACGGTTTATGCCAGCACCGAAAGAAAAAAAAGTTTGTTACAAGGCAAGGACAGCCAAAAGTAGAATTAGAATACTACATCTGCAAGGTTTTTTTTTTTTTCTCTTCTTCTTCTTAGAGATATAGAGAGAGAAGAAAAAGTAAACCAAAGTTGTGGAGCCAAACCCAAGTACCGAGTTGTTTCATCATCATCTTCTCCTTCTTCTCGGATCTCTTACCGTCAACAACCACTTCCTCCGATTGCTGCTTCTCTTTCTGTACTAGTCCTAGACTAGATTCCTATATTTTCGTTTTTGATTGATTCGTTTTTCATCGGAAATTACCGTAATAATATTATAATTATTAGTTAAGAGAGGGTAAGCCAAGGACGAGTTTAGCCGGCTTCCAAGTTGGATGGTCGTAATCGTGGGACAAAGGAGAATTCAGATCTGCGACTGCGATGAAGTAAAAGGCAAAATACGGTGGTTGCTTTCTCTTTGGCTTGTTTAGAAGAAAGCTGTGGTTTTGGTTGGAGAGATGAAGACTGAAGCAGAGATTTTTTGAAGGGTATGTTCTAAAATTCGCGAGATTTCCTTGCGCCTATATTTACTCTTTCTCCTTCCTTATGCTCTGTTCTATTTAATACTAGTACTGTTTTTTTGTTTATATACTATCTCTCAGTAGTTGAAGGTAATTTTATCAGCTCCAACAAAGACAGCATCCCAACCATTTCTACGTCCCAATCTTTGTGTGATCTAACAATCTGCCGTGAAATTATGATCTAAAACAGTTCATATCAACCACTTTTAACAATTCAACCTTGCTCTTTTGACTTTGGATGGGTTGAACCTCCTTCTTGTTACTAGTTATTCCTGTAATCCCACATAAAGCATCAAGAATACGCATTTATCTTCATTTTTTTTGTCTAGATTATTGTGTGTCCGGACTCCGGAGTACCAAGTTATTTTCAGACACATGGAGGAGGTAGGCGCGCAAGTAGCTCCTCCCATATTTATGCACCAGGCCCTTGCCAACCGGTTCTGTGAACCACCTTCCTTACCGAGGAAACGTGATCTTTCTTGTCAGACCCCAGCTTTTCAGTACCAAAACCCTTCCCAACAGCGCGTTGCCAACCCCAGGGACTGGAACCCTAAGCTATGGGAATGGGACGCTGTAAGATTCATTGCCAAACCATTGGACACAGAGATTCTGCAGCCGGGCACTTCCACAGCAGAACAAAGAAAGAAAGAGCGTGTTAATGGAAATGGGAACTCTATAACGTCCAAAAAGACCGCTGCGGTCAATGAGGATGATGACAACCTGCAACTGAATCTCGGTGGGAGATTGAATTCCGTGGAAGAGCCTGTGTCCAGGCCTAACAAAAAGGTCCGCTCTGGATCCCCTGGGAGTACTAACTACCCCATGTGTCAGGTTGATAATTGCAAGGAAGATCTCTCTAATGCAAAGGACTATCACCGTCGGCATAAAGTGTGTGAGGTCCATAGCAAAGCCACTAAAGCTCTTGTTGGAAAGCACATGCAGAGGTTCTGCCAGCAGTGCAGCAGGTTGCTACTTGTTCCTTTTTTGAGTAAAATGTTCCCCTAAATTAAAATACTGTCCTTTGAAAATTCATTTGTTTTCTGTTTTGCTGTTTGTTTGAACCCACATCATTTACAATGCTTTTCTGCAGGTTTCACCTTCTTTCTGAGTTTGATGAGGGGAAGAGAAGTTGTAGGCGTAGACTTGCTGGGCATAATCGCCGAAGAAGGAAAACGCAACCGGAAGATGTGACCTCACGGCTTTTACTCCCTGTAAACAGAGATAATGCAGGGAATGGAAATTTAGATATTGTCAACTTGCTGACCGCCTTGGCTCGGTCGCAAGGTAAGAAAATTGTTCTAAATGGTGTTATTTCAAATTCTCCTCTTAATTTGAAGCTGAAGTTTATGTGCTTTTCTATATAGGTAAAAATGAGGACAAAAGCATTAATTGCTCATCACTACCAAACAAAGATCAACTCGTTCAGATTCTTAATAAAATTAATTCATTACCTTTGCCAGTGGACCTGGCTGCAAAGTTGCCCAACGTTGGAGTTTTGAATAGAAAGAACCAAGAGCAGCCTTTGGTAGGCCATCAAAACCAATTGAATGGGAAAAACACATCTTCTCCATCTACCATGGATTTGCTTGCTGCCCTTTCAGCGACATTGACATCATCTTCTAATAATGCCCTCGCAATTTTATCTCAAAGAAGCACCCAGAGCAGTGATAGTGAGAAGACCAAGTCGACCTGCCCCGATCATGTAGCTGCTCCCAGTATGCAAAACAGAGTTCCTCTGGAGTTTGCTTCAGGTGGAGGAGAAAGAAGTAGTACCAGTTATCAGTCTCCTGTTGAAGATTCAGAATGCCAGATTCAAGAAACTCGAGCTAATTTACCATTGCAACTATTTAGCTCTTCTCCTGAGAATGACAGCCCACCAAAACTGGCATCTTCTAGGAAATATTTCTCTTCTGACAGTAGCAACCCAATGGAGGAAAGATCTCCAACTTCATCTCCAGCTGTGCAAAAGTTGTTCCCAATGCATAGCACAGTAGAAGCTGTGAAATATGAGAAAATGCCAATTGGCAGGGAAAGTAATGCAATTGCTGAAGGAAGCAGGACTCATGGTTCTATTCTGCCGCTTGAGCTCTTTAGTGGGTCAAAACGAGGAAATGCTCATGGTTCATTTCAACAGTTTCCTTCTCAAGCTGGGTATACGTCTTCTTCTGGGTCGGATCATTCCCCCTCAAGTTTGAACTCTGATGCTCAGGTAGCTTACCAGTAGTACCTATTCTGATTCATTTATTTAGTTATGCTTGAGTTTGCTTTCTTTCTCCACACACGTGCCTGGCTGTGTTGTATTAACATTTTTAATGGTTGAATGGTTCCTGAGCAGGATCGCACTGGACGAATAATATTTAAGCTATTTGATAAGGACCCCAGCCACTTCCCTGGGACACTGCGGACCCAGGTGAGCAGTTATTTGCGAATTTTGGCCTTCTCCGTTACCTATAATTGGATTTGGAGACGCCATTAAGGTCTTTCTTGGAGTTGAATATAATGATGATACTGACTGCTCATTTTACAGATCTATAATTGGCTTTCGAACAGTCCGTCTGAAATGGAGAGCTATATAAGACCTGGTTGTGTGGTTTTGTCACTCTATGTGTCAATGTCATATGTTGCTTGGGAGCAAGTGAGTATGCTACTACATTCTGCATTACAAATTTTCCTCGTGTGCAACAATGAACTGACCATTTGCAGGGTGCATATGTTTTTTGCAGCTTGAGGGAAACCTGCTTCAGTATGTTAATTCTTTGTTGCATTACACGGATTCAGATTTTTGGAGAAAGGCTAGGTTTTTAGTTCATACAGGCCAGCAATTAGCATCACATAAAGATGGTGAGTGCAAATGGAAATTGCAGTTTTTATTTGCTTAGCTTCAAACTGTTTACATATTATAGGCATCATTAGTTTATTTTTACTCCTTGGGATTGTCTTTATCATCGCTGACTATGTTTGGATGACTTCATAGATCATTACTAATTAGTTGATTGATTTGGAGTATGAGGTTGGATTACACTGCAGTGATTATAAATTGTTTTGATAGTTTCTATTTTGTTTTTTTAGGAAAGATTCGTCTATGCAAATCCTGGAGAACATGGAGTTCCCCTGAGTTAATCTCAGTCTCTCCGTTGGCCATCGTGGGTGGGCAGGAAACTTCTCTTCTATTAAGGGGTAGAAATCTGACTAATCCTGGCACCAAGTAAGCAGAATGTGCTTTTTATTTGAGAACTATTCATCTGTTCCTTCTCTTTATATATCAGAAATGTAAATTTGAAATCTATGCAGGATTCATTTTGCATACATGGGTGGATACTCATCAATGCAAATTAGTGGGTCAGCATATCAGGGAACCACATATGATGAAGTTAGCATGGGTGGTTTCAAAGTTCAGGTTTCTTCACCGAGCGCTTTAGGTCGTTTTTTCATTGAGGTAAGACTTTAAGTCAATCAATTACTCTGTTTGGCTCACTGGAGGGTACTCACAATTCTGAAGGATTCTCAAGCAGTTGTGTTTTAACTTTTCCCATAATTTTGAACAGGTGGAGAATGGATTCAAGGGAAACAATTTTCCTATTATAATAGCTGATGCTACCATTTGTAAAGAATTGAGACTTCTGGAATCTGAACTTGACATAGAAGCTAAAGCATCTGATATAATTTCTGAAGAGCATGCTTATGATGGTCGCCGTCCAAGGTCAAGGGAGGAAGTCCTGCACTTTCTGAATGAACTTGGATGGCTATTCCAAAGGAGAAGCACTTGTCCCTTGCCTAAGAGTTCAGATTATTTGCTTTGCCGGTTCAAATTTTTGCTCATATTCTCTGTTGAGAGGGACTACTGTGCTTTGGTCAAGGTACTCCTTGACATGCTGGTGGAAAGCAATTTGTTTATGGATGGCCTATCCAGGGAGTCAGTAGAGATGCTGTCTGAGATTCATCTCTTAAGCCGGGCAGTGAAAAGGAGGTGTAGGAAGATGGCTGACTTGCTCATACATTATTCTATTAGTAGCATTGATGAAAGCTCTAAGAAGTATATCTTCCCACCAAATCTTGAAGGTGCTGGTGGAATCACACCTTTACATTTGGCTGCATGTACTTCTGGTTCAGACGATATGGTGGATGTGTTGACGGATGATCCACAGGAGGTATGAGTTTTACATCATCATAACTTCAATTATTACTTATAACCTGGTTTTGAGGTTTAACTTAAGGAATTGGAACTTTTTCTGCATGATTATCCTTATCTGATCATTTTAGTTAAACATTGTCCATATCTGGCATCCTAGATTAAAAGTGCTTTTCCTCACTACTGAAACAATGTTGATATTATTCTGAACATAAATGATAAAACCATGTTTATTCCTTTCACTCATTTTGTGAAAAGAGAGGGGAGGTGATGGGTTTGTTACTTCTATGCATACTAGGTTGCCAGAATTATGTTTATTTGTAGCAAGTTTTTAAAATTCTTGACTCTATTTTGTAGATTGGATTGGCCTGCTGGAATTCCCTTCTGGATGCAAATGGGCAGTCTCCATACGCCTATGCTATTATGAGGAACAACCATTCTTACAACAAATTGGTGGCTCGCAAATATGCTGACAGAAGGAATGGTCAAGTTTCTGTGACGATTGGTCAGGATGAGCAGTCAGGATTGACTGCAGTGCAATTGCATGAGATAAGTTCCAAGTTCAAACAAGACCGTAGTTCTTGTGCCAAGTGTGCAGTTGTGGCAACAAGGTATAACAAGAAGTTTCCAGGTTCACAAGGCTTGCTTCAACGTCCTTATGTTCATTCAATGCTTGCCATTGCTGCTGTCTGTGTTTGTGTCTGCTTATTCCTGCGGGGTTCACCTGACATTGGCAGTGTTGCTCCCTTTAAGTGGGAAAATTTGGATTTTGGCACAATTTAGTTGCTGTTGGTAAATCATTGTGAAGCAAGTAACAAACAAGGGGCAGATTCCTCATGGTCTTTGGAATGGAAAATTGATTTGAGCATAAATACTCAGTAAAGGGAGAATTTATGGATAGGACAGGTTGTGCATTGGCAGACTCCGTATGCTGCTGATTACTTCTGAGCAAACCTGAGATTTGGGATCTTTTAGGCTATGCCCTTCTTCTGGCCTGTCTATATTGGAGAATAGATGATGATTTGTTTTGGATTGTACTAATTTCACAGATCCTAAGACCTTACAAAAGGTTCCTGGCATTTGTTGAATGTCATAAGGAGGTGAGGTGGTATACAGCAGAAGGTTGAATGAATGTTACTGATAAAATTTTTCAGTGGAAATGAGAAGCAAAGGACCCGGATTGACAGAGGAGGCAAGAAGATATAAGCAATCATACAATTCTGGGAAATTAAGTCAAGTTTATGTGCTTGTATTTTTCACTTGATTCCTTCAAAATTCATGGAAGCTACCAAGTCTGAAGTATTACTGACTTTTGTATTAATTTTCACCATTGTAAAGTTGATCAGCAATCTGTAGGATCGATTATAGAGCTACAATGTTGTACGTTGATATTTTCAACTATATTTAAATCAAAGAGGCATCACCCTTCCCATTCTCTGCTGGCTTCTTGTGTGCGAGCTCTCTGGCGGCAGTGAGCAGTAGCTTTGGGACTTGGGACTAGTCTAAACCGATGTCACCCTAACATAAAAGCCCAGGGGTGCGAGGATATGATTGCAGCTAAAAACAGAGATTGATTGGGCTTGGACTTGCGTTGCATGAGTGAATCAAAAGAAATGGGCCAACACAACATCCCAAGCTTTTTCATTTGTAGGTAGATGAAGATGTTTCTTGGACGGCCGAGAAGATAAGGTGGCGTTTGCAAATGGGGCATATGATGTTTGAGAAGCATGAGGTGGAAGATATCCACCGCAAACTCTGACAAGTGTCATCTTTTGGGATGGCAAATGTTCTTTCCTTATCTATTTACTATACTTGCTACATAAACAGAAAATACACTGTCTAATTATACCAGAACATTTGATTCATTATTTAGTAAATAATTTTTTTATTTAAAAAGTAATACATCATTTTGAATGAATAGAAAATTACATAATTATACATACACGTATATTAGAATAGAAAATTAAAATGCTACCATGTTTGATAATAAAATAAAAATTAATGATAACAATCTCTATTATTCAAGTCCTATCAATTCGGTCCTGCAATAAAATTTAAATTTAAATTAAATTCTGGACACTCTTGTTATTATAATAAATAAAAATTAATTGCAATTAATTCTCGTTTTTTGAATGATGAAAATAATAATTGAAATATAATAAGAGAGTAAGTGTGATAATATTCATGTGCTAATAATAATAACACCTACGCGAAATAATTTTCTTGTTGATTAAGTACGATTACCTTAAAATCCCACTAGAAATGATTAAATTCAGACAAAACACCACGCAACAGCAACGGCAGCAGCAGCAATAACAACAACAACAATAACAACAATAATAATAATAATAATAATAATAATAATAATAATAATGGTTTACGTGCACTGACTGCATCGCTGACCGCCTTATAAATTAGTTTCCGAGTCTGCATAGGTTTGCCCCCTAGTGTTTCCCCGTGTTCTGCTTTTGTTCAACTTAGGGCTGAGCTTCTGCATAGGACTTTAGCATATATAAATATATATCTCTTCGTTAATACAACAGTAGTATTATTGGTCTGCTCCCTTATTCTTTACCAGGCAAAATTCCAACTATACGCTTCATTTTTCCAGCTTCATCTTCTCAAAGGTTTCTTCCGATTCTACTTTCTTATCTACTGTGTTCTTGTTTGCTTTGCTTTGCCTAATTCACAGAAATAAGTTTTTCGCAGATTTCATCTTCAATACTACTCAGGATACAGGGTTTTCTATCCGTTATAGTGGAGCTGGACAAGCTGGCCATTGACAATCAACACCAGCAGCACCACCACCACCAGATTTTTGGGGTCGTCGAGGCCAGCCATATCCATAAGAAAGTCATGGTGCTTTTCCTTTTTCCATCCCACTTCTTACATAATACTAGTAATAGATAATAGATTAATGTTTTTTTTTTGTCTTGATCTTTTCCCTTCTCTCTCTCTCTCTCTTTTTGTCTGGGTACCCTCTCTATTTGGTACTTATTCACTAGGATTAATATATGTCTTCTTCTTCTTTGGTATATTCATGTCTTTATGCATATGATCAGGTTAGCCCCATAGGGCGAATGGAGGAGGACGATATGGGTCCGCCGTGGTTGGTACCAATGCTGAGAGCAAGCTACTTTATTCCGTGCCCAATTCATGGGGATGCCAATAAAAGCGAATGCAACTTGTTCTGTTTGGATTGCATGAGGAATGCTCTGTGTTCTTACTGTTTGATTAACCACAAGGATCACCGGGTTGTTCAGGTGTGCTTGAGCTTAATTCTTTACTACTAGTAATAGTAATAATCACTTGACATGTAGAATGAATGGATGAATGAAAATGAAATGCGGTTGCTCTTTGGTGGGTGTAGATAAGGCGATCCTCTTACCATAACGTGGTGAGAGTTAGTGAGATACAGAAGTTCATAGACATATCTTGCGTACAGACCTACATCATCAATAGCGCCAAGATTGTCTTCCTCAACGAGAGGCCCCAGCCAAGGCCTGGAAAGGGGGTCACCAACACTTGTGAGATTTGTTGTAGAAGCCTCCTTGATTCCTTCAGATTCTGTTCTCTTGGTTGCAAGGTTGGACTCAATCATCCTTTTTCTTTTACAATTCAATGACTCGTTTTTTTCCCTTGAAATTAGGTCTCTTCTTCTCCAAGATTAAAAACTCCTAGTGTCAACGAGCCCTGTTTTTCCTGTCTCAACATCATGCCTCGGTTGACTTAGTTGGTTGTTTCTCTTGTTTGTCAAATTTGTCCAAGTACCGTATTTTGTTTATTGAATGATTTCATGTCTTCAATTGTGAATTAACACAAATATCTTTCCTCTCAATTGTTAATTGGGTTATGAGTAGTTCAATTTGCGTTTCGATGCTCTGCTGCTCTGTTTATATCATCTACCCTGTTTCCCTGGGTCATATGTTTCTTCTGTTATACAATCCAATTTGATCCAATGATAATGAGTTTGACTGAATTTTTCATTTCTAACTGATCAGCTTGGAGCCATGAAGAGGGGTGATCCAGACCTCACATTTACTTTGAGAGCAAAGCATACAAGGGATTCGTTCTATGGTGGGTCCGAATCAGATGAATCGTCAACCCCAAAGAAGATACGAAAGACCCCTCTTTTCAATCGTATGATGGATGGACTGCCATTGTCTTCTGACAGCCATAAAAACGATGGTCGAGAGAGGTACTCTAGTTCTGGAGATGAGGCTAATAATACCATTTCTCCAGCAACTCCTCCCATTTTCAACCACCACAATGCCAGGAGGAGAAAGGGTATACCTCATCGCGCTCCATTTTGAGATTTGACAACGGACTGCCAAATTTTTTGTTTTAAAAAAGACACAAAATTTCAGAAGAAAAAAGGAACCCCAAGAAAAAAAAAGGTTTGAAAGGCTGATATGAAATTAGAAGAAATAAAACTGAAACGAAAATATCATTTGTTTACAATCAGGAATGTGAAATGTGGTATAGGAATAGCATAGTAGGACAGTTTCTTTCTTGTGTAAATACTGGAAAAAAAAAATGCTGAATCAAGCGTTTTATCAAGAAATAGTTGGTGATTACAGTGGGGATTATACGATGGCCATGTATCCATGTACATAATAAACGTTATATGGGTCTTCCTTTCTCTGTTTTAAAAACTGCAGAAGGCCATGTTAATTGTTAACATTGTGCATATAAATGTAATACTATCTTTTTAAAGTTATTATGTGATTCTTGGTTCATTTCATCAGTTGCAATGTGCATTGTGAGTCACGTCCATGTTTTGACGTTTCCCTGTAAATATCCGAGTATTAGATCTTTAGGGAGTGCCAAAGATAAGACCAGGTCTGCCTTTTTCTTTTTTTGGTGTTTGTGGGCATTAATTCTGCCATATTCCGTTGATTTGGTTGCTTTTTAGTGAAAGTGGCATGTATGGGTATATAATATATATTAACGAAAATTTTGTAGGATGATAGACTAGACTTGTGTGTGTCATGTGGTTTCTCGATATCTTTGTATAGTGACTATAGTCCTTTTCTCATTCCTATTCATCCACAATTTACCATTCTGGTACCAAGTACTTACAGACAGGATACAGCATAGGGGGAGAGGTCTTGGACCATGTTCAGGTAAGCTTCGTGAAACTTATCTGGGATTCACACAACAGTAGTCATGGGAGTTGAACATGAGATCACGATATGATGGCAAATTAGCTTTGTGTTCCACTTACAAGTGGATTTAGTTCTGACTTGTTATCAGATATTCTTTGAGTTTCTGCCTTTCAGGGAGACTAGTCGGATCATTAACCAAGCAGGGTTCTCGTTTATCTGATGATATTCTTTCTCTTCTTATTTTATTTACTCAATTCATGGTATATGTGCTCAAAGTTGTCAATCGCATAATTATATGTTAAAACAGAAGCAATTGGATGAGTGTCGATAGGCCACTGTGGGAGTCCAAATCATGGAAAAGCTAGGGAGACACGTTAACCCCACCGTGAGACAAGGACACCCCTTTCCAAGATGCTCTCAAATCTGAATTTCCCCATCCATTTTTCTCTCTTCTTATTCTATTACAGTATTACTACTTTTATTAAAAGCAAAGCAATCAAGCACAAGTGGGATGATCAAGAGCCGTGAGGAATCTGGAAGGCTGCGTGACTGCACCACCCTCTTCCATCCATTCATGCCTTTCCCTTTCTTATCTTCTTTATTATTATTTGCTTAAATTAATTACGATAGATGCTAGTAAATACTTAACTACATATATTTTAATAAAATTTAAATAATATATATATATGGCTAAGGACAGTTGCGGCTTCTGTCAAACTTAAGTGTTTGGCGGCTTTTCCAAAGTGTGAGACATATCTGCAACCTCAACTCCGGTCTTTGTCTGTATGCTAGATGCTTCGGTATGACATCATCCTGAAATAGTTAGGGAATAAGCGAGGCAGTGCCACGTTCCATCCTTCCCCGCTCTTGCCTCGACACGTTTATTCGGTATTGAGATGGATTGGGGCAGAATTTATCCACTGCCAGGAAGGATTAGCACGAGAAACATCTTTCAACTTTGATTTTTTTTCATTTTATTTTAAATACGTTGTTGATTTAAGATGTTAAGAATTGATATATAATATAATTTAATAAATTAATACGATTAGTGCAACATTATAAAATTGTAGAGTTGTAAGAGGCTGGCAGTTGTTGATAAGGGAAAGGGACGGGTTGGGCCGACAACATGTATGTGCAATTGTTGGTCTGGCATCAGACATGTCGTCATATTTTGTTGATAAGGTGCTTATAAGTTTATTTTTATTAAAAATATTTTAATAAAATATTTGACAAATTTTATGTTTATTTATAAAATTCAATGAATTTTTATTTTCTTAAGCTTGTTTTGACTTTGAGTTTTTGTGCCAAACCTAAATAAACATCAGGATTAAGAGATGGATTATACATATGTGCAAAGAGCATTTAAATTTCTCTTTTACAAATTAAAAAAAAAAAGAAGAAGAAACTCTTGCTAACATAGTGTTTGGCTTCTACAGTGTGCTTTTTCTCTCTATGTGATACTGTTGTATTTTTCCCTAATCAACACTCATCAACATGCTGACTTCGACGACCCCAATATTTTGACCCCGACACGAGAAGTCAAAATTAACTTTTTGAGTAAAAGATGAAGCCGGATCTGGCTATGGCTATGTTAAAGGATCTTTACTTTCTCATCTCTATTCATTGTTTGTTGTTCATTGTTTCTCTTTTTCCACTTATGCTCGGTGACTTAAAAGGCGAATCGAAATTAAGTAGAAGAAGAAAAACGCACAGGCAAGAAAGACGCAAAGAGAAAACCAAGTACCTTATCAGCAAAGAAAGAATAGGGGAAAAGTGAAAATCCTTACTCTGTCTGGGTGGATTGAAAATTGGTTTTTTTAAGTTTATGGCTTGGGCTCACTCCATTGTTCAAGCGTTAAGGACTTCGGCCCATCAATACCTGAAAGGTAGCTAGCTACTTTGGGCTCTATGCTCAGAACCACTATCACAGTATTGCTACTTTTCTCCTACACGTTTCTGTCAAAAAAATTGTGATCAGCAGCAGTCACGTCAAAGCCTCATGATGTCTGCGGGGTGGGGGTTTCCGGGGTCTATCCATGGAAAAACTTGGTAATTTCTTTGCTTTAGTCAAAAAGACATGTATATGTCATCGATTGCGTGGGCCTTCAAGTATTCTTTGTTGCTAACGCATAGCTGAAGGAACCGTAAAATCAAATGAAATTTTCATCATTCGATCTTGAGCGGTGACGATAGGTGCATGACACGTAAACTTTTGTATCTACTTCTTTTGCAGGATAAGAGTTGAACATAGTAGTCTTCGCATGGCTGACACAACCCAATTGACATTTATATTCAGTGAACAAGTTGTTGTAACACGCTGCTATACGCAAATGATAGGGGCCAATGATGGAATACACTTGCACATGGAAAAATCTAGTGAAAAGGTAAAGCAGATTTGGTACAGGCCATTCTGGTACTAACTAATGGATACTGAAACCAGGTTTAATCCAGTGATTTTGTTTTTATTCTGTTTTAATTGCTTTCCCCTTTCTCCTCCTCCTCCCATGTTCTATTGACCAAATATATAGTTTTATATATATATAGAAATAAATAAATAAAGATTGACTTAATAAAAAAAAACATATACCTAAACATTTATCTCATTAATTAATATATAATTTTTCTACTTAAAATAACAGAATTCGAAATTCTCTCTTTCAATTGTAAAAAAAAAGAACGGCTGCTGGTGGTGTATGGTCAAAGCGGGTGTGTTTGAACAAAACTGTACTGCATTAGTTGCGGCTCCTAGCTGAAGTCCTCTGCTTGTAGCCCAAGTCATCTCCTTTACACTCCCAAAACAATCGCCGTCCGCGATTGGATTTCGAAGCGCACGAGGCGTCACTGCTGAGTCAGGACTGAGGACTCGGTTGTTTGTCTTAAACTAGCAATTAGCAAAGCCCGAAAGTCAAGGTTAATTGTTGGGAGAGCCCAAAATTAACTGACGTCACCCCAAGTCAGCATCTGTCAGCTGTTCGCCGGTTTGTTCGAAAAGTACAACCGTGACATCCAACGGTATTTCGTCTCCCCGCGTGACGGCTTCGCTCACGTCACCATTAACCAACGTGCGTTCTCGTTCATACATAAATCATGATTCAACTCTTTTTAATATCCCTACAGCTCTTGCTCCCCTCTTTGCTTCCAAATTCCAAATCTCTTCCATTTTCTTTTCTGCTTCTCAAACTGTCGACCTAGCTAGTGCCTGCAGCTTGAGAGCAAAGGCTTAATTAACTAAAGCTACCAACAGCCTGGAACTCCTTCATCCATGGGAACCTGCTTCTCTTTGAATTCTCGAACGGCACTGTCTGAATCTGCGGCGCCCCCAACTGCTCAAGTTGTTTCCCTCAACGGCGATCTTCATAAATATAACATTCCTGTGTTGGTGTCTCAGGTTCTCCAGGCCGAAGCTGCTGCTTCTTCCTCATCTTCTTCCTCTTTGCCATCCTCTGCCATCTTCCTCTGCAATTCTGACCGATTGTATTACGATGATTACATTCCGGCCTTGGATATCGACCACCAGCTGCAAGCCAATCAAATATACTTCGTGCTTCCCAATTCCAAGCTTCAGCAGCGCTTGACCTCCAAGGATATGGCCGCTTTGGCCGTCAAAGCCAGCGTTGCCATCCAAAATTCCTCTAAAAACGAATCCCATCGCCGAAAGAAGGCCCGGATTTCTCCTGTTTTGCTCGTAGCTCAATCTCTTCCTGTTGTTGACAAAGATGATGCACCCACAGCACCCAAGTCCTTCGCCGAGCCTCGGCCTCGGTTGTCAAGGTCTGCTTCCATTCGAAAATTGCATAGATATACCTCTAGACGAGCCAAATTGGCCGTTCGTTCTTTTAGGCTCAGGTTGTCCACCATTTACGAAGGCTCCGTTCTGTGATCTCTGCCCGGATTCACCTTCATGAGCGCCAAAACTTTAATCCAAGCAATGATTTTTGTAACCTACTTGTATTCAAACTTTCCTGTATAAAATTAAAAAACTGAGAGTGCCAATTTTCTAAATTACTATTATTTTGAGGTTCAATGCCTCATTAATTTTTCAGGCTCATTATGGCTTTTCATTTCCAATTTCTGTTCAATCATTCATGTCCCCAACCTTCATATATATATATTCTTGACTTTTAGTTTTCCTTGTTGCTGTTCCGCACCCATACTAGTCCATCTTCTTCTTCTTCTTCTTCTTATTTGTTTAATTTGAAGAGGGGAAGAAGGAACAAAGAAGAAGCGGTGTGTCTCGGTTTTACGAAAACAAGTTTCCAAACCCAAAGGCAGAAATTGCCTGGTGGTCGCCGATTCTGGAGGCATCCAGAAGCAGAAAAACGGATGCGTTGGAAACCAATCCACGCGGACCGAATGGGAACTTACATTTTCTGTTTTCCTATTTTGCCTTTACGGTCGGCCCATGTGATGTCTCGACACTTTTTTGCTTTCCTGGTTGACCGCCTCACAACCGTCCAATGTATATATTTCCAGAATTTGTAATATTATTTCTTGTTAATATTACCACACTACTAACTTTTTCTTGTTTTTATGTGTTTAGTTTTTATTTTTAAATTATAGTTATATATCAATATTTATATTTTTAAATATAAAAAAAATTGAAGTATTTTAATTCATAAGTTATATTCAATTGCTATTTGGAAAAGAAATATTTCTTTAATAAAAGTCATTCATTGAAATTTTTATTTTCAAATTAAATAAACCTTATTAATATTTTTAATCAACAAAATTTTAAAATGATAATTTAAAAATATAATAAATAAATATATCTGTTTTCATCAATATCCATAGATTTATATTTATAAAGAAAGATTCCTTATTCATAACTTATGTAGTAAAATAGCGAGTGCATGGGCAGTCAGTGTTTTTCCTTTCATGTTCTCCTTCTCCATCTATTGTTGTTTGACATATTGGAGTCATATCTTATTACATAGATTAAGGATACAAATTTCAAATATAATTTGGATATAATTTGATATTCTATTTAAATAAATACTTTGATTAAAAATTTTGACAACATTTTTTCCATTCAACAAATGCTAACCAAAATATTTTTATAAATGATATTTTTAAATATTTTGTAAATAAATGTTCTTCTCATTGAATTTTATCAGTCCATAAATTTTAATTTTCGCAATTATTTTTTATTTAATTGATTTTAATGAAAAATTTCATACTTTACGTGAAAAAACTTTGCTTAAATTCGCTCATAAATTTACAATATAAAGAGAGCAGCCCCCTACGTGAAATATGTGATACTTCCTTCAACGTCAATACTTTTAAAGTCACAAATCGTTATTATTAAAATATTTACCAATGAAAGTGGAGTTACTTATTTCTTGCATGATAATCTAGGTCAATAGTACTTCCATTAATGGATGATTGAAACAAGGACGAAGCTTGAGAAAGATTGTTTGAAATATGATCGCCACCCTTTTCGAAACAACTTTAACATATTAATTAAAGTATAGTTTTTCTAACAAAGATTGCTTGCTTCACAAGTATATAGTTTAACAAAATCTTACTAAATATTTAGTTCTGACCTATAATTCATATACGTGTACGTGAATATGTGTGCATGCACGTGTAAACACACATACATATATATATATATATATATATATATATATATAAATATATATGAATATGATTTGAATGTTTAGATAAAAAAATGGGTTATTGATTTAATATATGAATTGAAAAATTATGATCAATTTTAAAAATTTACTAGGATGATTTAGTTAATTATTGTGCATGTGTTTGACTATCTACGAAAATCTTAATAAGAGAAACGCAAAGGGAATTAAAAAAGGATCAAATAAAAATTAAATTTGAAAATCCAAATGGATAGATTGAGAGACCTTATTACATAGATTAAGGATACATATTTCAAATAGTTTGGATATAGTTCAATACTTTATTTAAATAAATATTTTTATCGAAAATTTTGACAAAAATTTCACCCTTCAATAAATTTTAATAAAACTTTATGTATAAATGATTTTTTAATTAATTTTTAATATAAATGATCTTCTCATTTAATTTTAACAATCTATAAATTTTAATTTTGAAAATTGTTTATTCATTTAGTCGATTTTAACCAAAAAAAAATCCTACTTTACTTAAATTCTCTCCTAATTTCTTTTCTTTTTTTATAAATTTGTGATAAAGAGAAAGCAAACCCCCTGATATATGTGACACTTTCTTCAAAGTCAATACTTTCAAAATCACAGATTGCTATAGCTATAATATTTACCTACTAAATTGGAGCTACTTATTTCATGCATGATGTATAATCTTGGTCAACACTTCGATTAATGGATGATTAGTGAGAGAAGGATAGAGTTTGAGAAAGATTGTTTGAAATATGGCCGCCACCTTTTTTTCAAACAAGTTTTTTTTTAGTTTTTCTTTTAATTAAGAGAAAAGGATTCGAACTTTTCTCTTTAAATAAATAATTATGTACCCATCAACGAACGAGTCAAATACTTAAGAACTTTTGAAACAAACTATAACATATTAAAATATAACTTTTATAACAAAGATTACTTGCTTCACAAACGTATAATTTAATAAAATCTAACTTAATGTTTAGCTTTGGCATAGAACATATATATATATATATTATATGTTTGAATATATGTTATACGTTTGAATATGACTTGAATGTTTAGATAAAAAATGAGTAATTGATTTCATGTATGAACTGAAAAGTGATGATCAAGTTTGAAAAGTTTTGGAGATGATTTAGTTGACTGTTGACCTCGTGTTTGAATATTTATGAAAATCTTAATAAAAGCCACGCGGAGGGAATTGAGAGACGTTAGGTGTAAAATTCATTTTGGAGAAATTTCGATGGATTGCAGCTCGGTCGTATACTTTCTATATATCTTGACTTTTAAATTTTATAGTAATATTTATTGTGGTTAACGGACTAAATGGACTTGTCCATGGTTGAGATCAAGTTTGGGCTAAAGCTAGAAAATAGTCCAACGTTGCTTCAGGACTCATAATTTTAGTAGGCCTTCCAAATCCTCGGCCTTTTAAACGCTTAAACCTAACCCGCGAGGTCAGAATTAAACTACATGCTGAAGCCTGGATACACTCGCTGCTCAGGTCTTCAAATGCAAGAAAAGTATTCCCAAGATTTTGTCAAGTCTGTGGATGCTTTTCATTTATCAGTGTTCTCTTTTGGTTGCTTGTAAAAATTTGACAAAATATGAGCCTAGCTAACTAAACAAAGTAAAAACTTACCTATATATAATTATTAGCTTCTTTTGAAGATCTTAGGGCCAATGCCTGGGGAAAGGGTGATGTGATGCTCTTTCCCAGTGAGACTGTAAATTGAGGAAAAATTTCTGCGGCAACCATATTACCTGGGACATAGGCTTTTGGTTTCACTTATGGTAGGAGCAATGGAATGTGGAGTTGGTCTTAGAACTGAAATGCTGTGAGTTGCTTAGCACCGAATCGACCCAGCTATAATTCACACACAAAAAGAAAGTCGACCTAGCTAGGTACAAGCTAAAATGATGATATGTGCCCCGACAGGTTTGCCACTTACTCATTGACGACCCTAGTGAACAGGTCGAGATATTGTCAACTTTTACAGCAATAACTGTGACTGTCCCCCTTGCCCTTAGCTGTGTGAAAGTATATGTCACTCTCACAGAGCACTGTTCTGTGTCTCTGTGCCACATTCTGACGGCATGAGTGGTCATAATTTACAGCCAGCTGGTGTTGCCTGCAGATCTTGCTAATTTCTTCATCCATCTAATCCACTTTCTCCTGCACTAAGTTGATTGTCATATTGCTCATCCGCCAGGACTTTATTCAATCTTAAAGCAACACAAGGTACGTAAAGAAATATGAGTCATTGCATGAGGAAAGAAATCGAGTAGATAACTATTATCAGCAGCTAACAAGACTCCTTGCATTCATCCTAAAAGGTGGAAGATGATAGAAGGGGGTAGAAAGATTACTTCCTTGTCCACTAATCATGGGATATATGTGTAATCAGCTCAGCTGATTAGCACTAATCATATACAATCAAAAAGGAAAGTTGATATCTTGTTTTGTAAGGGAGTGGAAAAGCATGTTGCAAAAGCAATATCCTTAATTGAAAATCCAAAAGAAAAGTGGATCATATTCCTTCTTTCATGTACTATATACATAAAAGCCTTTCTTGATATGAATAGCCAACCCCTGTAAAAGAATCTTTCCTCTTGTATAAATATGCCCAGATGGCAATTTAGTTTCGGTTTAACAGAACTTTAATATTGCTTAGTTGTTCAATGATGCTGATAGCTTTCATTTATCCCAAAAAAAAAAAGAAGACATTCATGCATGGCTTTACCCTAAACCTCATAATTAACATATGCAGTCATAATAGATCACTGCAAAACATATGGATTCGGAGCATAACCCATGATTGCGACTCATTATAATAACTGAGACAAATTAAAGGGCTAGCTACCTCATCTGTTTGGGTTAGGTGAGCAGGTCAATTGGCCTTGCTTTTAAAGGGCTAACCAGCTTTTAGCTTTCGTGTAAAGGAAAGAGGACAATAGTGGATGTAATATTTTGTTTTCTTTCAGGTATGACTCGACACAAACATGTAGCCGGTCTGTCCTATACAGCAAGGCGCACGTTTTGCTCCAAGGGAATCCATTGGAGGAGTTCATTCTTTTTACAACACTTGTCAAAATTAATTGTAATAACACATACCTTTGGGAGTTTGTGATTCCAAATTGGAAAAAATATGGCATCCATTATTGAATAAAGTACACAACAAAGGTGGGGATGGCATGAAATCGTGCAAAAACCTAGTTCTATTGGTGTGGGGGGACCCAAAAGCATTTCATACATGTGTTGACGGGTGGATGCATTTGCCATTTTGGCTTATATCTCTTCTAACTTGTTATTCTTATACTTTATATATATATAGATATATATAAAGAATTGTTACTTTAACATTAATTTCTTGTTATTTTATTGAATTTAATTTAAGTTTCTTGACCAAACATTAATCATGTCATGTTTGATGTCTTATGCGGCATCTTTTTCACGATAAGCATAAAAGCAACTTTGATTTTGTTACATGAAAAAGTAATCAATTGATATAAAATATCACCCAATTACGCATTGCAGAACCAGACAGGCACCACACACAGGGATCTGAGGAGGGGGGAAAAAAAAGAGGATTTTTGCTTTGCTAGCGCTGAATGCATGCCCATATATATGTGGGTGTGGGGAATTTAAAAGTACTCGATCGGCGCAGTGATTTCAGTGAGTAATTAACCTAATTAGCTTTTCAAGTGTTTTTTACAAGACTACTGTATATTTAATTTGAGCACTAGATGGAAACACTGCCACATGAGTCGTCTCGTCCACGACAAACTAACAAAAGGGAGAAAGATGGACATTGTTGCTAAACTTGTAGACAAAGCTTTGCATGTGCATAGATAAAAAGTTTTCAACAGTCACTACTCTTTCATCTTTTAGAAACACAAGGAATAGGTATACTGTATATATACAGTGCCTTTAATTTGTTTCACGGATCTCAACTTAATTATGCATTACGAAATTGTAACTGTAACATGGAGTATAGCACATATGTTTCAATTACAAGTCAAACAATCAATTTAATCCAAGACATTGATTATCGAATGAAAATCTATTAATATATATATATATATATAGGTATGCTTTAATTAAGAGTATAAGTAGAGTAATTCAACATGATATTAATTAATTAAGGCTCCAATTTTTATCCTAAGATAAGCTTTTGACTAAATGACATTGGCGGGGTCGGTATCTGTGGACTGTGGGTAGCAAAAGCTTGGGACAGGCAGGACTGATAGGGTCTAATCATTGCCTCGTGCATGCTCATGCTCATGCATGCTATCCTATTCCTTCCACTGTAGCCCACCTACCTTTATTGAAGTGTTGAACCTTCTCTCTCCCTTGTTTTTCTTTTTCCGTTTTGCTTTTATTTTGGGCTCTCAACAACTAGCGGTAAATTTTCAACCTTTTAGTTGTTGTTGTTGTTGGAAGAGCCTAGGCTTTTCTTGTACGTGCACCGGCCGGTTGTCTTAGCCTGTAGGTGCCTAATGATTTAATTAATTAGTAGTTGACATTTCAACACAGCTCAAATGGATGGGAATCTGTATCGGCTAATGGGAACAGGGCTCGTCCATAGTGTAAAGGAGCAAAAATTACAATCATATATGTACAATAATAGATACAGCAATTAATTATGTAGAAGAGGAATTGGGAATGGTGTTGTTTGTTGAATTATTAGTGAGTAGGGACACGTGCGAGGGCCTAAATCAATCAGCTTAAATTTGTGATTACCTGAGACAATCAATGGAATGGTAACTGGATGCAAATCACATTGGTGCATTAAGTCTGGTATACTTTCGCAATCCAACAGGCTGAGAGGTCGGATCAAAGTTTGTGAAAGCTTTCGCAATCACGCGCACCACCATCCAAGGATGGGCCCCTCTCACCCCTCGTGGGCAGAATTATTGCCCACGATTCCTGAGCCCACTCCCACGCACCTTTCGCTCCCTTTGCTCTCTTTTGCTTTTGCTTTGCTTATTTATTGCCTTGAAGTTCTTCTCACCTCCAGTCAGACCCCCTCCGCTTCCTTCACCTACTACTACTACTACTACTACTACTAAGCTAATTACTTACTACTACCTGTCGTCTATGCTATCTATCTTTACGTCTTTCTCCCACGGTCCACGGCCATCTCTTTTTTGTTAGAATATTTTTGGCCTTAATTTTTATTTGTGCAGGCTGCTACACCAAATATGAGGATGATGATAGACCTGGGGAGCCAGAGAGGGCCTCTCCATATAAATATAATGGACTCGGCAACCTCTGTGGAGTGTGGCAGGGAAGTTAGGTTCCGCCGATCTTTCCGGTCTCTGGTGGAATGCATGGTCCCTTGTTGCGGCTTCCAACCTTCAGACTCAGTCTCCAGCGACACGGAATCAACCCATGGCTCAAGTTCAACGGTGACAGGAACCTTCTTTGGATACAGGAAGGGCCGTGTGAGCTTCTGCCTCCAGGATGACACGCGAAGCCCTCCTCTTCTGCTACTGGAGTTCGCTGTCCCCACCGCATACCTTGCCAGAGAGATGCAGTACGGTCTACTGAGGATAGCGCTGGAGTGCGACAAGCACAAAGAAAATAGATGCAGCAGCCCTTGCTCGCTCTATAACGTGCCCGTTTGGTCCATGTACTGCAATGGAAGGAAGGTGGGATTTGCCATAAGGAGGCAGATGAGCGTCAATGATGCGGCAGTGCTTAAGCTCATGCAGTCTGTGTCGGTGGGTGCTGGAGTTTTGCCGGTTTCCCCGAAGTCGTCCGAGGAGGACGGGGACCTCATGTATCTGCGAGCTAGTTTCGAAAGGGTCATTGGCTCAGCCGACTCCGAGTCATTTCACATGCTTAACCCAGTGGGTAGCACTGGTCAGGAGCTCAGTATATTTTTGTTGAGATCATGACGCCTCTACGAATTATATATATATCATTTCCACTCAAAAGTTTTAAACCCAACCCTCCGGGCTGTGCTGAATTATAGGATGATTTATTCTTACTTCTTCTCACTTGTAGTCATTTAGTAGTATATATATATATATATAGTTCCAAGTTTCATGTATTTGCTTGTCTAATTCCCTCATCCTTCCCTTATCTTTCAAGATTAATCAAGTTCTTCGAAAAAAGAGGTGAAAAGATTAGAAGATCTACGTCTTCACACACACACACACACACACAAATCAATCATATACATTTATATAATTACTTTCCTAATCCTGCCCTAACATCATGACAAGTACTGCTTCTTTTCTTGGTTATGCAGTACGCTGCTAGCTATCTTCTACTTAAAGATATGTCAACTTAAAGAGAACCAACATGTTGAACATGCAAGTTTAATTTTCTTAGTACCTAATTATACAATTTTTATCCTTTTTGGTATGCGACAACTTCAATGAGATAATAACCATTATTTGGTGCATTTCAACGACACAAATTGTATAATGCTATTATAAGGTCATGAAAAATGTCTTCTTTTGGAAATTAAATACATCACTCTCATTTAATTATGATTTATTTGGAAGATTCTGATTGGAGTTAATGAAAGATCTCTGTCATTGATTCAATCTATGAATATAACATGTTTCATTGATTTTTATTTAATATGTTTAATTTGTATATAAATCATATATAATGCTTAATTTAAGAAGATAAATATTTTTTGTATCAACACAAACATAACTAGTCCTATATATTAGGATTAGAAAAATGTTGTGGTTATAGAAATGGTAAACTTGCGTGGGCAGGGGGGTGACAAATGGGATCAATCAAAATTAGAATCATCAAGAGACAAGGGGTGCCCCAGGGCATGGATGATTTAAGGGGAAAAGCATTGCATTTGCTGACTGCCACTGTGTCATTGCACTTGAAGACAGATGACAGTATGACACCCCATTCAGAAACAATCACATGAATCAAGATTGGGTTTAATGGACAAGAATTACGAAATCCCAAAGGCCATATGTATATGAATCTATGATATAGTAGCATATAATCCGAGTTTAGCCAGCCTAATTAGTTATGCCCTTAATTAATTTATCCCCCGGCATTGGCTTTTTGGATCATATGCCTCATGTCTTTGGACTTTGGTTGACTGTTGCTTTGCTGTTTTGCGACATTATTGATTCGGAACATGCATGAGGTCCCGGGGCAATCGAGAGAAAACGAAAGTATAACGTGAAAATAGACCAAACGAAAGGATTTGCACCGATTGGACAAACACTGGCATTGCAGGGGTGGTGAAGATTTTAATTGTATGGCATTCATTCATTGAGACACAAAAAGGATGAAAGAAGCAACACAGGAATTTAGCTGAGCTGTCCTCCAGGGCAGGAACTTTGTTTTCGGCGTCTTCTTCCTCCTAGACTGAGAGCCATACATGATCCAAGGAATCAAACAATATATTGAGGATTTGACTGTTGACTGGCCCTTTAATAATTGGGTTATTTTAATTTACATGTATATGGTGAGTGCCAGCAAAGGAGTGACTGCTTTGTATTTGTGTCCCCTACAAAAAAAAAAGTCCTATTTGTTTGGCTTTGGGCATATGGAAAAAAGGTAGATAAGATTTTTTATATTATTATATAAATTCGTTTTAATATGGACATGCACACGAGTGGACTATCTACCCAACACAATGGCTCCACCCACCACCTCCTCTTTTGTCTCGGCGCCTCTCATTCCCTGATTCCTTCTTCCCCATGAAATTGACAATTTGTTTTATTTTATTAGACGGATTTGCGCTTCCTAATTAATCAATCTACATAATAGTAGGACATCCACACACTGCAGTCCTCAGGTGCAAACCCATAATGGACGGCTCAGTTCGGCATGCCTTGATAACATTAAAGCCCTAGAGGACCCTTCTGCCCAAACTCGGGGCCTGCAAGAAGAGGCGGATGGAATGTTGGAAGTTGAAGTGAGTGGCGTGAGTAAAAAACTTGATGGGCCTTCTGGGATATGGACCCTTGGTCAAAAACCATAAAAAAACCCGACCCAAACTCGGTGTGTTTGACAACAGAATACAACACAGTGCATAATGCTTCTAGATTTGTTGTAGTAGTATCGTACAGAGATGAAACAAGGCATTGGTTTGCCTATTCATTTTGGTACTAATGACTGAAGCAGACTAGTGTCCACCACACCCAACCCCCCCCCCCCCCCCACCAAAAAGAAAGCAGATGCAACACGAAATAGTCCACAGTCTAACCAGTGTAAAACGAGTCCGGCCCACTCTTTTAATGATTGAAAGAGACTGCCCAGTGCCGTCCGGCCCACGTTTTTTCTTAATTAAGAACTTGAAACCAGGCCTAGGCCCATTAAAGTTTTTCTGACTCTTAGCTGGCCAGTTTTTGTAGAATGTAATCCTGAACCCTGAACCACCTCGTTCCTCACTCCTTATTTACTTCTTGCCCCCATGGCACAAGCCTCAGATCAGAATCTGTCAAGCTGACTCTTCGCCTGTTACCACCTTTAGACTTAATGCAATTTCTTTTTTCTTGAATCTTCTTCTTATTTTCAAGTAATGTAGTCTGTATGTTTTTCTATAATCTATAATCAAAGGAGCAAAAGAGTTTGCACTTTGCAAGCCCAAGTCTCCGGAGTAAAAACCATTCTTCTATTACTATCTGCGGTTATTCTCTTGTTCAATGACACAAAAAGCGAAAACTTGCAGTTATTTTGAGAAGCTATATGCTTCTGCTTTTTTTCAAGGAGGAACATATTTTTAGATAAATTAAATTCAAATAAGAGATTGTATTATGTTCTAATTATCTTTAAATTAAGTTGATAAAAAAATGAACACTACATGTAAATATATGCATTGATCCAAATTACAACTATTTTGTTAGTGTTAACCTAATTTTTTATGGTAAATATTATCCAAATATTTGGTATCATGAAAGACTTAATATGCTGCAACCAGGGTGACTTCAACAACAGGGAAGTATCGAAGATTTCAGTAGGGATCTTTATCACTTATTCGCTACGAGGGTCCCCTATGTTCATTGCAGATATAGACGTAATTCACTGAGCCCATATCGGTAACGAAATCAGATTTAGAAAATCTCTACTTTTGTTCATCCAATAAAGAAATAAATGTAAAAGATTTTCTCTACTTTTATTCATTGAAAACTGCTCCTCAGTCCTGACAGCAATAATGATCAATCTGGGTGGGAAGGTGGCATTTCTTTAAAACTCCGCCCAGGGCCGGGATGATTAATTGACTTCGAGGTGGAGTTGATACTGGCATTAATTACATCTTAGCACTATTTGTTTAATTATTTTCACTTGGTTGCTTCTGATGAATTTATTAATGTTAGGTGCAGAGAGTCTCAGGCCAGATGGATTAATTGATTAATTATCTTCACTTGGTTGCTTCTGATGAATTATATAAATTTTAGGTGCAGAGTGTCTCAGGGCAGATGAATTTGTTGATCTGTTGGACTTGGGATGTGATCATTAAAAGTATATTATTATATAAGGGTGAGATTGCATGCGGATTGCCGGGGTTTAACAATGGAGTGAGTTGGGCAGAACCAATACCTTTTCAGCAAAGTCGTAATCATAACTGCTTACTTTCCTCCACCTAATCTCAATATCTAACGAGGATTCTGTATTTGTCTCTTTACTTTAATCATGATGGAAACAGTTGCTCTCCCTCGTCACCTCATATGACTCATAATTGCTGTTTCTAAATACCCGGTTCGACCCTTCGGGGTGTTTTGTCTTGACCCCACTCCATGGACCATGGTCATTGTTTGAGACCCTGTTGGTGTTTACCTTAACAATCTCCTTCTTCCTCTCCTGGAAGGTCATTGATGTTGGACGTGAGTCATTAGTTTGTATTACTACTATTTTGGTCTATATTCTTCATAGCCATTACTAGTATAGGATTAACAATTTATCCTTGTCGTCATTAATTGTTTTCTAGACCTAGCAGTTATGTTGCAAGGAATCAATGCGGGGTAGATGACTCTTGTTCGGTTGCCTGTTTCTTTTTTCGCCTACCTAACTCGTCTAACTTCTTAAAACTGGCAAATGCCATCTTTTTGACCTCTTTTTCATTTCTTCTTGTTTGTTGTCTCTACCATCAGAGGATGAAATATATGCCAAGTGCTAAAAACTTCCATTGTTATTAGAATGAAGCTTGGCAATAACCGAAGCTGGAACTTTGAAATGCATTGCATTGGACTTAGGTAATACTACTAGTACCATCCCCACTTAATAAGTGGGTCAAGTTGGGATGTGACTGCATCCTGCACGACTCCACACACTCTCAGTCAACTACTCCATATACATGTTCTTAGAAATTTACTGCTTCTTTTGTTGCCCTTTTTAATAATCTCGCCTCTCAAATTAACTTACTTGAGTCAAACAGAAGAACTAAAAAGCAGATGCTGGGTGCCAATGGCCGGTCCGCTTCCTCTTCTTCTCCTTCCTCTTGGCACCTTTGTTCCTCCAGGTAAAGCTTATACAAGACTTGGAGGTTTTTCTGCACATTCCTTCCACTGTAGACGAAACAATTGTCCAGTAACACACTAACTTTGTTATCGTATTCGTTTTTAATTTCTTTGCAGAAATCTTGACGACGGGAATCTCCAAAGTATGCTAAATATATCGCCTAGACTATCCATGTTATCTAATCCAGTAAGTAGTTGTCACATTTTCCTTTTGCCTGTCTGCAACAAAGTAAATTACCATCTATTTTTTCTGGTACCTACTGCCCATTGGTGGCTTAGTTTTTAATTACTAGCATAAGTTTCTCCGTTAAAGTAATCGTTGTTCTGGGACGTAGCAAGTGGAATGGCTGGTAGAGAATCTAAAATTTAGCAAGTATATATGGAGAATGTGACAATGGAGTGCTCATTGGAGAAAAAGATTTTCTTATCTGGAAGATCAGTTCCTGACTACTTTTCACCTTATAAGAAATCAGCAAACTCTTTAGCTTATGTTCTGCAAGTTATCTTACATTGGCTAATTGGGACGCAATCCTCAAATTTGACAAGCTGAATGGCTAATCTGCCACATAAATGCTTGGTATCGTGCCAGTCTTATGGCATCGACATGCTCTCAATATTGTCTGTTAGCTTATGACAGAAGTTTAAGACTGATTCTAAGCCAAGTTTCATCTAAGCTTCTACAGTAGTAAAACGTTTGGCTGACTTGGAACTGGTTGATCAGTGTCACTAGCTTCATATGCTGCTGGTTTCACTTTTTGGCAGTTTTATAAGGGCGTACTCTGTTCTGTTTGATGCAGGATGCACTGTTGGAGAGGTCATCACCTGACCAGGCTTCAATGCACTGGAATTCCAGAAAAGAAGTTTGTTATTGCTCCAGTAAATCTGTTGCTTCCAATGGCACACCAGGGCCAAAGGTTTTCCTACTGAACTCTGTTGCCTATTATGAGAAGCTAATTTTAACGGACAGTTGAGCTTTCTCTAATTTCATGAATAGGTTACGAATATCTGAAACCAATTTTATATGCAAAATCCATAATATTTTTGGAGTATTGAAATTTAGGTTACCTTGCTAGAACAAAACATTTCTGCAAGAGGTAGCAGAAAGCAAACAGAAATTTAAATTTACATATAAGGGATTAGAAACAACTGAAAATAGATGATAGCAACACATAATTCATTGATTCGTCCATTTAGACCCCAGTATTGAAAGAAAAGTTCGTTACTGGAACTTTTTGTGATATTGGATAGGCAGTTGATCTTCTTTGTTGTGACTCCGATTGGAGAGTTTTCCCATATTTCCTGCAATTCCTTTCTCTCCAGATTGCATAAATGCAGGCAGACCATGCTTTTTAAGTTATACCACAGTAGAAGACTTCCCTTTAAAATATTTATTTACCTACTAGAAATCCGCCAAGGCTCTAAATAAATAAAAAGATAGGTACAACATTTCTTGCTAAACTTCTCTTCAGCATATGGGTATGAAGAAAAGCAGATGATTTCTAGTTTCGGTAGAAGTTAGAACTGGTGCATATCAAGCGGACAGTATTAAGGATAGTATTAGTTGTGTAGTCAATTTAACCATCCAAGCTACGATGAAATACTTAACTATAAATGAAATAACTATGGAACTGGATTAACTTGATCTAAGCTTTTAGTTCTCAAATGCAGTCATCTGTGAGACTGAGGAGGGAGATTGCTGTACTTGAGCTCAAAATTTTGCATTTAGAACGTTATCTTCTCGCATTATATCGAACAGCTTTTGAAGAACACCTACCAACCTTATCAAATAATGGTGGAAACCATTTAGAATGTGAGACAGAATTACTGTTACCAATTGTGGCAAATGGGCACCACAACTTGGAACCGCGCATGCAGAAATGTGATTTTGCAAATCATGACCAGCCTTCCCCTGCACATGATTCTTTCGTTTCAGATGGCCAGAATTGTCCCTCCAGTTTTAATATTGCAATGTCTGTGAGGGTAAATATGCATCAGCTTCTCATTTTGTTTAGTTAATCTGCCTTGTTTGCTCTTTGCACAGGATCACATTGTCTTAACTGTTGTTAGAATGCATATATGCATTCTGAAAACATCTGCCTATTCCCTATATCCAATTATCCACCCTTGAATGCTTGTAAGAAATTTTATGTTATCTATCTTACACTATTGCAGGAAGAGAAATTATCTGCTTCTGGTCATCGCAGTCTTGCTGATCACCTTGGTGCTTCTCGTATGGATAAGAGCCTTTACAATCCAGACAGACTTTCTGAACATATAGTGAGATGCATATCTTCTATTTATTGCAAACTTGCCCATGTCCCACAAGCCCATGCAGGCTTGTCAGCTTCTCCTGTTTCATCTCTGTCCTCCTCAAGTATATTTTCTTCTAAAACTCCTTGTGATAGTTGGAGTCCTCATTATACTGAGGCGTCCAAAGGAAACACTCAATTTCAAGTCTCAAAAGAAGAGAGTGGACCACATGCTGCAATAATAGAGGTTTCGAAATTAAGTCTAGATAATGATAGTTTCAATTATGCTGCCGAAATGCTACAAAACTTCAGGTAATCCACATACACCCATCATTTGATCCATTCAACTAGAATAATTGATTGCATAATTAGATGTATGGGATAGCCTCAACATGTGGCTTATTCTAATCTTGTTTTCAAAAGGTTTACGATGAAAGAGTCTTAGACAGCATACTGAAGTTTAAAGACGGAACAATCCTCTGAGAATTTTTTTTTATTTCTACTTTTTCTTTTTGAGGGATTTCATTAATATAAAAAAAGTACTTAAAGTTCATGCAGCATGCTAAGATTGTTCGTAAAGGATAGAAAACGGTTCCAAACATACCAAAGACAAAATGTACTCAGAGTTGTGAGATGCATAAATTGATGCCTAATTTCAGAGTTGCTTTGCCTCTTATATTTCTGCAGTGTTCTTGGGGAATTTCTTAAATTATGTTAGGTTTATGTAGGTCATTGGTCCGAAATCTTGAGAAGGTTGACCCAAGGAAAATGAAGCGTGAAGAGAAGCTTGCATTCTGGATCAACATTCACAATGCCCTGGTGATGCATGTATGGCTTTTGGCACTTGAACTCCTACCCATGAATAGTAATGAAATATGTATTCTAGTACTGCTCATCGATAGATTGCTCATTGCTACCAGCTGTAAGTCATGAACATGTGAATCACTATCATAGGCAATCCTAATGAGATGATTCAAGTCCCACTTTCAACTCAGTGACTCAGCCATTAGTTTTTGTTTCTGCTTGCCGATTACAAGTCATTGAGAAAACTGAACAATAGTAATTGCCTGTTTTCTGTCTAACTTTGATGCAGAAGTATCATAGGCTCCGATGCCTGTTGTTCTCATTCTTACTTTTGGCTATTATTCTAAGATATGGATGTCTGACATGAATCTTAGGATTTTGCAGGCAAACTTAGCATATGGAACTCATAGTCATGTCAAAAGTACCTCCATAATGAAAGTAAAACACTTATCCTTTATTTTTTCTGTGCTCATTGTGATTTCATATACCAATCATACTTTTGTGTTTTGAGTCTCATATTTCAGGCAGAATACAATGTTGGTGGATATTGCATTAATGCTTATATCATCCAAACCTCCATTTTAGGAATTCGGCCACACCAATCAGCACTGGTATGCCTCTTATTTAAAAGTCATTAGTGTCCACTTTAGCTATATAGATGCTAATAATTACGAAAGTAATATGCTTCAAGGCATATAATAACATGGTTTGCTATGAATTCATAATGTAATGTTTTCTTTGGAGTTTCAAGAAAGAATCCATTTTTACTATTCCATTACCATTTTGATCATGTAAGACATCATTAAGAGAAAAAGAGAAAAACACGAAATTGCATAGAACTCCAACTTCCAAAGAATTCCTAAGTCCATTGTCTTTTGGTGCTTGCATTACTTAGCCTTGGGATTGTGGGCACTTGGGCTTTGGGATAAGACAACCCTGCGAGGGAGAGTATAGTATTATTAGGATATCATGAGACTGAACTTGATGAAGTCTCAAGTTCCAAAAATGCTTGCTTGCTAATCTCCTCCTTGAGTAGGTTGAAGTAGGTGGTGTTGATTCTTAAGACCATACCTTCGAACCAGGTCTCAGCTCATCTCATAAACTGGGAGAATTAATTAAGCCTGTTGTTGGCTGGTACAAGGCTTGAGTTTCATTGCCCTTGCTTTTTACCCATGTAGGCGTCTAGCATGATGCAACTCTCCTTGTCTTGCCAGAGCTTTGAGAATAAATGGTCTTACAGAATGGAAGCAACATGTTTTCCTGGGAATCCCTTCTATCAGGAATGGTTGGTCCTCTACATTTTAAGAAGAAATTCATTACTCTGTATGTGCTGTTGTTGGTTTCGCTCTCAAATATCCTAATGGAGAGCTGCATTATACATGTAGAGGTTTTGTAAAAGCAAATTTACTTCAGAAAGTCTCTGTCTCACCATACCAATCCAACAAAAAGTTTTACTTCAGACAGTCTCTGTATACTATGTTTTGTGCTTTGGATCAAATATATTTACTTTTTTTTTTGAAAGTGATCAAATATATTTACTAACTGGGCGGTCCCGTTTCTTAATGCATGAAGTGGCTTCAAACACTGTTTTCTCCAGGACGGAAACCTAAGGCAACAAGCACCAAACATGTGTATGCCTTAGAATACCCGGAGCCCCTTGTTCATTTTGCACTTTGTTTGGGAGCCTACTCTGACCCAATGGTAAGATTGTTTCTCTTTGAATCTAAGAGTAGTTTTATATTTAAACCAGTTGTAGAATGTTTGAAGGTAGAGATTGTCTGATGAGAAACAACTTAATGCTCAAGGTTCGAGTATACACAGCCGAAAACATATTTAGAGATCTCAAGCTTGCTATGGAAGAGTTCATTCATTCTAGAGTCTACATCCACAAGGAGATGAAAATTTTCCTTCCTAAAGTTCTTTACCACTTTGCAAAGGATATGTCACTGGACATGAAGAATGTATTGGAGATAGTTAGTGGATGTGTATCAGAAGAGCAACGTGAATTTATCCAGAAATGCATTAAGGGAAGGCCCGACAAGTACATCCACTGGTTATCTCAAAGTTCGAGTTTTCGGTATCTCATCCATGGAGAACTGGCTAAAGAAGAATGAGCGTTTGATGAGTCCTTCCTCTGCACCTAATAAGAGGAAAATAATGTGTCAAATTATTTTTGTAAAATGCCTAATAAAGTGTGTAATAAGCTGTATAGAGTTGTTGGAAAGAGAAACTTGTAAAATCTTTGTTGGTTTTAGTTGATGAATCTTCCATGTTTATTGCTGCAAGCTTCACTGGTTGGTATGCTTCTTTTTCAGCTTGTACTAACATTTTAGGTTGGCACTTGGCAGTCAGTGCGTTAAAACTAAATGTAAAACATGCAGTGGGCATGAATTGCTAGTAGTGTAAATGGATGCCATTAGCATCTATAGTTTTCTTTATTTTTCAATTTTAAATATCTCTACCCACAATCTGATCCACATCTTTCGAAGTTCCTGTCATCCCCATAACTTAGGATCGGTAGGCCTGAAAGGGTCAAAGGAAAGAGCAATTGAAATCCTAAACCAAGGATGTATTGGTTATGCATGAAGGGGTTGGAATATGGGAAGTACAAGTAATTAAATTACTGCCACAAAGCAAAAGCAAAAGCAAAATTGAAGCTGAGATAAAATCTTGTTGTTCACCATTTCAATGACTTTGCCGTCTAAAATCTAAATAGATTGCTTTTTTTGTGGGCCGTCTGTTCAAAACCTTCCCCCTTTTATGCTCCGAGATAGAAGAGAGTGTTTGACCCAAAAACACAGAAACAAATTTGACCCAAAAAAAAATGTAATTCATCTTCTCCGAATCCAAGTGTAGATCCTGTCATACATGGAAAAGGTTCAAGCTTGAAAACTTGTTCTTTTGAGCAATGGTATGATTCGTATCTTGTTCATTTTGTAGGTTTTTGGACTCATTCAGTTCAGATCTTGTATTTGGTGCGCTATGCTTTTGCATCATCATCATCATCTGTTATTGCTAATGTTGATATGCCTTGCTTTTCCCAAAAAAACCGTAGAAAAAGCTCTATAATTGCACATAGAGCAGCAGATTCTATGGTACATTCAGGGAGGACAACCCTCAAGTGTTCCAATGTTTTTGAAAATAGAGAAACAGGTCTAGCATACATGTAAGCTATGTCCAAACCTTTTAGGCCCTTCAACCTATATTCGTTGAGCTGAAGGAGGACTTTTCAGGATTTTAGCTCCTGGAAACTCAATTCACTGTATATATAGAATGCCACAAAAATACATGGAACTACAAAATGGTCCTGTGTTGTATGTCTTCAGGGCACATTGTGCTGTAAGTCTAATTGTGTGCACTACTTGTTCCAGATTCACTTTGTTCTTCTTGTTAGCCGCCAAGGAAAGGTCAGGTTGACGAAATGGTATTCACCTTATTCCCAGAAGGAGAGAAGTAAGGTATGTTCAAAGTTGATAAGTTTTTCTCAACTGATATCGTAAACGGTAGTGATGGAAATTAATAGAAGCAATAATCTCGTTCTGTTAGCTCCCAGCCTTCCACTACTTTACTTCTCTTAAACTAGCGGCATCTTGCACATGACCATGGCTACAATTAAGTTCTCTGTGAAGACCTATTCATAGCTGAATAGCTCATTTGGCTTTTGATACATCATATATATATACATGTATGCTCATAAATTATAGACATTCTTCTTGCTGGTCTGCACTCCTTGATCCTGTGATCTGGCGTGGGTGCTGAAACTTCTGTGGATGTTAACTTTGTAAAGGTGATCCGGGAGCTTAGTGGGATAATACTCAGTCGAGGCCCCAAGCTGTGCAACTTTGTTGAGTGGAGGGGCTTCAAAATTGTCTATAAAAGGTAATGTCGATATTTCTATAAATGGCAAATCATGAATATGTAACCAATTTAATTTGTAGGGATATCATGGTCAGATATGCAGGTCTCTACTTTTGCATGTGCATTAACCAAGATGACAATGAACTAGAGATTCTTGATATAATTCACCATTATGTTGAGATACTGGACCGCTATTTTGGCAGTGTAAGCCTGCTAAACCCTCAAGTCATTGAAGACAGTATATATATATATATATACTTGAATGTTCTGATCTGATACCTATAAAACTGATCTTTGCATTCTTTACTATTTGTACTTTTTCTGTAGGTATGTGAGCTGGACTTGATCTTTAATTTCCATAAGGTACTTTCTCTAAATCTGCTTCTTCTTTGATTTTTAGTTGTGCAATTTAAGGATATCGATCACCCAAAAGTATTACTGAACGAGTTAGGACAGCTTTTCTGCATGAACTAATTATTCTGGCAAAATGTGGCAAGGGGAAGATTGTTTCTAGCCTATGGAAAGACATCCATCTTTATTTGGATCAATTATTGCCAATTTGGTTGTATTATATCTAGCGTTTGAGCATGTTATTCTTTGATTCACACTTGGTATCAAAGAGTCTCTCTAATCATCAAGTTGCAAGAATCATAGGCTTACTACATATTGGATGAACTTTTGATTGCGGGTGAACTTCAAGAATCAAGCAAGAGAACAGTCTTACGTTTGGTAGATGCGCAGGTATAAGTAGTTAATTAGCATCCTTTATGCATGAGTCGCGTGAAGATGCATCTGAATTCAGGACACTCTGACGGCTTGGTTTTGAGTAATTAATGCAGGATTGCATAGTGGAGATTGCACAACAGCAGGCCAGCTCAGTGGGCAATCTAATTGCACAGGCCACCAAATAGTATACATACAAGCAAGTCCAACCATCAATTCTTTTTTTTTTTTTTCTCGTGTTGCATTTGATCAATTATTTGTGTATCTTTCATGATCCGTACGTTGAAACCTCTTTTCTTCATAAGTGAATATCATTTATCATATAAATAAATGTCAATATGTAATTGATTTATACAGAAAAAATTATACGCGAAAATCATTTTTTTACATAATATTATTTTAAAAATTTTAAATAAATTATTATGCATTTATTACGTCCTATTAACTTTCCATATATATATATATTTGCA